>NC_135305.1:172348982-172653405 GCF_048772815.1 Callospermophilus lateralis
TCCGCAAGGCTCTCTCAATATTATTTAGTGCTTCATGTTTTATGTGGGACACCACCGACATTTACTTCTCCTTTGTAGGGATACATGAGTCGCAACAAATAATGAATAGTTCCTTTCCTGTGGCACACTAAGTCCAGTCGACCCCCGTCACACATGTGCACGCATGCCACGGACAAAGAACACAGATCTGCACATGATGCAAGCAGAGGCCAACAAAACACACACTCTACACAACGCAGATGGGGTCTGTAGTTGGCTGTGACCTCTTCTGGCAACTGTCAGTCACAGGTAACTATCTTTCACTCTTGACCAAGAAGAACTAACAGAACAATAGAAATGATATTGGTCCAAATAAACAGATGCCTCAGGGAAATGAAAACCACAGTGTACCTCTTTCCACATGATTCTTCCCATGGTGCCTTTGCACAAGCTGTCCCCAGACCCAAGTTATATACCAAGCCCAATCCCACTTGCTAGGGTCCCAAACCTCCCTAGCTGCATCCTTTCCAATGCATCACATTCAGCTTGGCACAGTCCCTCCATCCCTGGGTTCACCCAGAACCTCCTGCAAAATCCAGATGAAGCACCTGGTGGTGGTGCTGGGTAGCTGTAGTTACCAGATCCACACACCAGCTTCCTAGCTATTTGGTGTTAATCATGTGCCAGCATGCAAACAAGAGGAGAGGTCCTGCACAAAACTGGTCTGTCTACCTTGTTCTGGTCTACAGGCGTCCTTTTAATTTGTATGTATTTAGACGTTTCTGAGGACACTTGTACAGGGTAGTTGCATAATACAAAGGTGTAAAGGATAGACACAGGTATAGTATAGTGTGATACTATCTTCCATACTGTCACACAGGTTCGACTGCAAATGAGAAAGTAACTTCTCCCTTTGTCTCCTCAATATTTTAAACCTTTAAAATGTGATGACACTTATATAATCTCCTAGCAAGGCTTGGAACACAGAATACATGTAAAAATGCCTTTATATACTGAGAAGCAAAGGCAAAGAAAAATGTAGCTGCAACTCACGACTAACAGCAAAACAACATGGAATATAAATCAATAATGAATAATTGACTTGATCTAACAATCATCAGTTGATTGAAGGAAAGGACTAAAGAAAACACATTTTAATGTTAAGGAAAGCACTTCAAATTTACCAATAAACAGAAGACACTTCACTTTAAGTAGTACGTATAAAGTAACATGCTATTATGTCTTATTATAAACATTTTAAGGTACTAGAGTATGAGCACAGCAGGCACTCTATTCTTGAAATAATTTTATAAAATAGATAATATCCTACATCCTTAGATGTCTAAACTAGCTATGTAAGGATAGAGCCAGCAATTGTGACCTGTATATTAGAGGAGGGGGAAAAATGTATTTTATCTACCTGACATTAATATTATGTCATTTTGATACTTATACAATGTAATGAAGTTAAAAATTGGTAAGGCTATATATGCCAAACTAGATAGATAATTGGTTGATTGATAGAGATTTCTGATATTAATCTGTGCCAGTACCAACTTCTCACTTCCTTATCTCTTCTCCCAAATGAACTTGGCCATCATGGAGGTGGACAGAGGGAGAAGATAGAGCATGAGGAGGGACAAGAGAGACAGTGGGAACTGGGGACTGAAATCCTTTTCCAAAACCATAATAAATTATATGAAAGACTAAACATGAAAATCTTCTTTTGACCTCAAGATTTCCGGAGTGTCAGATTATGTGGCCAAAACAAACAGTCATCCAGAACAGAAACTTGCACCAATATGGTGCGTTTTCTTCCTCATGCTCCAAATGAACCATTTGGAAGATGAGGCTCAATGTTTCCATCAGGTCCCCAGGCCAGGGAAGCTCCCCTTCAAGTTTCCCTATCTGCAGAGAAAAGAAAAGTCTTCCCGACCAAAGCACACCATCCCTCTTCAAGCTCCCACCTAAAGGTAATAGCACTCTTTATACTGGCTTGAATTCCGTTTCTCTTAAGCTAGGGTGACAGGCAAGCCCAAAATAGGAGAGATAGCAAGTTCAAGGCTATCACAGGCGTGGAAATGGAGAGTCAAATATCTCTTGAAATATAGTGACTACTGCTCAGATCACCAATGATTTCGGGACACACTAGGTTTGGGGGGAAAAATAGGGGTGGTGGGAGGATCCATATTTTTATAATTAAAAAAAATTTTTTTTAGTTGTTGATAGACCCTTATTTATTTATATATGGTGCTAAGAATCGAACCCAGTGCCTCACACATGCCAGGCAGTTGTGCTACCACTGAGCCCCAGCCCCAGAATGCTTTTTACCTGGCCACACCGTCTCACGAGCTCTAGATCTGTAGTGCTTAACAGATGAGGAACAGAGGAGTCAATCATCTTTGCTTAGAAAAGAGGTTTTATAGGAGATGTGCAATGGAGGTGGTTGGGGGAGAAGCAATTTGCATAATCATCAAGAAATCCACACTTAGGGCTGGTGGCAGAGCTCAGTGGTAGAGTACTTGCCTGGCACATTGGAAGATCTGCAATCTAGCTCAAGGAAGGGAAGGGAAGAGAACGATAATAGGAAAACCGAAAGAAGATGATCATACCTAGATCCAGGCTGCCACTAACACAAACATCAAGCCATTCTTACATGTTTAACAAAGCAGCAATCACCGAAAGTATAGACATTCCATTTTTCAGTTCTGGAAGATGTGGAGAAATGGCCAGGGTGACCCCAAGCTTCCTGTCAAGCACTTTTATGGGGGTGGGAGGGTCAGGTGAAAGGACAAATGCACTTCCCAATGATTCTCCAGTGACCTGGATTAATCGGCAGCAACCTCCATGACAACCTCCATGTCATTACCATGTCAGATCCACTTAGCATCACCATGGGCCAGTCCCCCGTGCTTCCAGGACTTCCGCGGATCTGCATTGATATTCTGTATATGCAAAGCACCATGGGAGACAGTAGACCCTTTGACAGAGGGGATCCACGTCTTTAGCAAATACAAACTAAATTTTCAGAAGGGAAATAAAGAAGCTTTTCCCCAGCTAAATCATGCAAAACCAATAAAAAATAAACTTTAAAAAAAAAAAAGAGTTTTATTTCAGATATTTATTACATCATTTCAAAACCATGGGGATAGTTTTTAATTCTAACTACGGTTAAAGATTTCTGAGCATTTACTATATGCCAGCCACACTGCATGCATGATTTCTGTGACTGTTACAAAATTCTTATTATTAGCTTCATTTTATTACCAAGATCATGGAATTAGCAAGTGATAGATCTGAGACCAAATCTTGGTCTTACACTAGGCTCATGATGTTTCTTTAACTACCCTACAATACTGTCTCCTATTTCATACCTAGAATCTAATAACTGACACCCAATATAGCTCTTTTTAACACTATGGTACACATTACAAAATTACCAAAACGATAGGTATGCAACACTTACATTTCTATTTTTCCCCTGCATATATTCTAGTCTTTACTGGGACATCACCAAAAACAAACTGATCTCTTAGATTATAAATCCCCATCTGCATTTTTCAATATTTTTACTATTCGGTGTGCAATATGAACAGTCTCAACATCTAAAGCATTGACCTTACCAACCTTTAAAATAAAAGCTAGGAGGATGATAAGTCTGTTTGGTTTGTCTTCATTGGTGATCCCGAAAAGCACTGAGATATATTGATGTACTGCAGTTTAAGCCAATTCAGACCAATAACTAGGAACGTGTGTCCAGCCTGAGGTACACTGACTGGAACGTCTTCGCCATCCTGGCCTTTCTCACCAATTCACCCTCATAGCAGACACAGGAATCAGGGTTAAAAGCAGCTTCCCTGTTCTCTGCAAGGATGCTACCCATTCTGCCCCGCCCACATCCAAAGGACGATTCTGGACCCCATGTGGCTAAACCAACAGGCACTGGCTTGCATGGGTTATCAAACCTAAGGAATCCAGTTAGACCTTGAATGGTTTTCTCAATATGGCAAGCAGGTAGTTAAGGGTTGTGGTTAAACTCATGTATCATGGTTTCTGGCTGTGGATACTTACATTTCATGAGACTACAAATCTTTACATGGAATCAGCTTGTAGCTATGGTTTTTCCTGCAGCAAGGAGAGCTGTCTTCAATGTAAATTTTAGTTTTCCTCCACATAATTCTCTACTTGAGCAAGCCCATGGTAGAAACCTCGGTGGGGTTTATGGGTAAAGGCTGCCTACTCTTTAATGAAGCAAAATCTTAACACCCACAGAAGTAAACGAATAAAAATGCAACCTGGTTTCTCAGGCAGAATTAACAAGTTCATCTATAAATATGACAAGTCTTTTCTGCAAAAAAAGCCTGGAAAATGTCTTAAACTAACTCAACAGGAGACTGGTTTGCAAAAATTATTCAAGGTCTCTGAATCAAATCTCATAATTAGCAACCAATTTTTCTCCATCATTGTATCACTGATATTTGTCATTGGGGCATTTGCTGAACAGATATTTCTAAAAAACATAAATGTTTCTCTGTTATCAATTCCTCTATACATTGTGAATCTACATACACTCTACCTGCATGAAGAACAGGTACTTTACCCTACCAAATAAAAATACTACAAATAGCTATAATAATCTCTCAAAATTTTTCTCTCGCTTGTGTTAAGAAAAAATTAATTTCATTTTTTAAAATTACAGACATCATACACCCAATATTCCTGCCATGATTAAGTTCTACTTGCTCCTCTGCACTGGAAAAAATAATTTCACTCACCAAAAATCCCTCTGCAACTGATTCATTAACTCTGGCTTCATCAATTTCCCAATGCAACCAACTTTGGGATTAAAAAGTACATGTAAAGTGCATGCCTATTATCCCAGCTCCTTGGGAGGCTAAGGCAGGAGGGTGGCAGGTTTGAGGTTGGCCTCAGCAACTTAACAAGACCTTGTCTCAAAATAAAAACAATAAAATAAAGAACTGGGGCTGTAACTCAGTGGTAGAGTGTCCCTGGGTTCTACCCCAGTACTGGGGGGTGGGGGGGATAACAAAAGCCATATAATGGGTTGGGGTGGATGATGGTAAATACCCTTAGAGACTGAAAGCTCTCATGGATTCTTAACTAGGAATTGTAGCACAAGGACTATCAAAGGGATGCTATCCCGAAAAGCATCAGAGAATGGACGGCTCCCTTCCTCTTCAATGTTCACAGAAGCAAAAACATATTCTCAAGCACCCTTATCCTTGGAAAATTCCATTTCAAAACGAATATTCCTTTCCTGTGACTCCTTCTAGGGGGAAGGTCTGAAGAGGCTGTGACTGAGAAAAGTCTCCTACTGTGTGTGGCTGGAAGAGCAATGCATCTGACTCAAAGGGCAAAAAGGTTGCTACACTAAGGACCAGCAACTACTTTTGCACCAAAAATATACTGTTCATGGCCATGTGAAAATAGTTTCACACTGGAAAATTCCTCTTTACTTCAGTTGGCAAGGAAATCTCTGGACGATGAGAATGTTCACGAATGCAATGCTCTCAAAGATGTCCCTCCTTTCCTTCAAGTGTCTGATTTATTTTTCTTGTCCATTGGGTTTTTCCAAACAAGAAGGATCCCTGCGAAGACAGAATTTCTTTTTTTTTTTTTCTTTTCCCCTTCCCCTTTTCTACAGAAGATTGGTGTTCTGCATTCACAACCAGGACTGGCTCTGGATGCTTTCACTAGTGAACTATTGTGAGGAAAGTTCAGGGACAATGCTGACTTGTGAGTCTTCCTTAATGAAAAAGTTAAATCTAAACTCAGGGATGAGAAAGAAAATAATTTTCTTAACATCAAACTGAGGTTCCTCTGGGGCCAGAATTATCTTCAGGCCAGAATTATCTTCAGGCCGGCTTCTACTTTTTCCAATTATAACATGAAAGCCAATCTCTCTATTTCACATTTGGGAATGTGGGAGAAAAGACAAGAGGTGAAACAATAAGAAACAGGCCACGAAGTCAAAGAAACAGAACTGAAGGGACAAGAATTTGGTCTTGCAGAAGCTGTTCCACAAACAAAACTCAGTGAGCAAAGTCATAATGCTTCCAGAAAGAACATAAGAGATTCCCTTCTTGGCTCTGCATTTCCATTTTAAGTACTTAGGCAAGTTGCTTCACCCTCTGGACCATAGTTACCTAAACCCAGGGAGATGAAGGAGTAAGACACAGACTAAGGTATGTTCCAGAGGCAGTCCAATTACGGGGTCACAGCCCTGCACTGACCAGGTAGCACCTGCCCAGTTCAACTTACAAAATCTCCAGGTGACTGTTTACTCCTATGGACAATGTAGAAAATCTCAGCACGATTTTCCAGAAGAATGTTTGATGTCGCTGTCATCGTTAAAATTGTCATCGCTCATACGGCTGTTCATGAATCTCCCTCACAGCTCATGACTTACTGCTCTTCATACCTCCTTAACCTGTCTATCCTTCTCCTAACCCTTCTCCTCTTTATTGTACCCTTTGGGTCATCCTAGCTTTCCCGCATTGCCTTTATAATTCATAGCATGTCACTTATCATTTTAGCCCCAGTTTTCTGGCATGCAACTGGGAAGCAAAAAGCCTACCCATGATCCAGGATGACATCATGTAAAACAATTCTTCTGTCAACCTAGGAAGGTCATACAGACAAGAACTGGTCACAGTGAGTATGATTTTTGTTGTTGTTGCTATTATTTACTGTCAGAAATGTCGACAAAGTAGCAGCTACCAATAGTTAAAACAAATGGACACTGAAATGAAGATTGCAAACATACAGGCATGGTGGTGCATACCTGTAATCCTAGCGGCTACGGAGGCTGAGACAGGAAGATCTCGAGTTCAAAGCCAGCCTCAGCAATGGCAAGGTGGTAAGCAACTCAGTGAAACCTTGTCTCTAAATAAAATACAAAATAGAATTGGGGATGTGGCTCAGTGGTCGAGTACCCCTGAGTTCAATCCCTGGTACCCAAAATTAAAATTATATTTAAAAGCCTGATTAAGGATTTGAAATACTTGATATAGGAACAGAATAATCCCATAAATGTTCCCATAGAATCAAAGCATATCTAGTTGAATAAAGGTGTTAGAGGTAACAAGTACTTAAGTTCTCTAGAATGTCCAAGGGACCCCAAGAAATTCCACTCACATACACTTTTCCATCACAATAACAGATATCCCACTGAAGATGAATATCGAGCCTGTTATCTGAACAATCCCCAGCAGCCTGGAGCCTCACTACTGAACTGTAAATTCTGCTTTTCCATTTTGATGACCACAGTGATTCAAGACCAATAAATAAATGTTTGATCACTTACAGCCCCAAGGACCAAAGGAACACAGAAATGAAAAATAAAAACAGAGTGTTTTCTACCAGGATGGGTGATTTTAAATGTCAACTTGACTGGGCCCTGGGGTACCCAGGTATTTGGTTTAAACAGTGTGTGTCAAGGTGTTTCTGGATGAGATAGCATTTGAACTAGTGGCTGGCATTGTCCGATTTCCTAATGTCCAGAATTAAACAAAAAGGTAGAGAAAGGAAAAATTCACCTTCTCTCTACCTGAGTGAACTGAGACATTGGTCTTCTTGGGACTTCAAATTCAGAAAAGAACTTACAACTGGCTCTCTGATACGTTCACTTTGAGGATGGCAGATTGTGGGACTTCTCAGCCTCCATAATCACATGAGACAATTTCCTACAGACCTAGTATCCCTTAGCCAAACTGTGTGGGAACAGATGTGTTTAAGATTTTTGAATATTTTTCTTTTTCAAACTCTGGAATATTTGCAAGTACATAATTAGTTATCTTAGGGATGAAACCCAAGTCCTAACATAGAATCCATTTCTGCTTTATCTGGACCTTGCACACATAGCCTGAAGGTAATTTTATGTGATATCCTTAATAATTTTCTTACATAAAGCAATATCATGGTGTGGAATTTTCCACTTGGTGTACCATATCAATGTCCAAAATTTTGAGATTTTGGAGCATTTCAGATTTTGGATTTTTTGATCAGGGTTGCTTAACCTGAACAATAAATTTCTTTGCTAATTTTGTTTCTCTGGCTAACGTAGTTGCTAAGATCTCAAGTGAATGAGTCATCATTTCATACTTTTTAATTGGTCACACTAAACATTATTTCTTAATCTGTTCTTTTGCCTTATTACTAAAAAACCATGATACATTAAAAATATGAATCAGCATTTCCTTAAAATCTATTATTCACATTTTCTCAATTATATAATTTTCTCAATTTGCAGTAGCTGGAATCAAAATCCAAATAAGATTCATGCATGATGATAAATCAATGTGTTCTTCAATCTCTTAACCCAAAAGTTCCCTTTTTATCTTCTTATACCCCCGTTGTTTTGTGAAGCTTCCAATGTTCAGGATTTTGCCAGTTTGCTTAATTGCCTGCCTATCCTATCAATAAACATGTTACCATTTTATTTTCTGTTAATTGGTAAGATTCAGAAGCTGGATCAGACCATGCACATTTTGTTGGCAGAACTATTTAACAGATAATGTTGAAGATTTCTATCAGGAAATATATAAGATCCATATATATTTCCCTAGTGATGACACTAGTGACTCTTAATGATTTTCGCCATAATAGTTACAGACCTATGTAGCTTTCAGTGCGACCTCTCCCCAGTTCACTGAAAACTCCATGATGATTAGCTGCTACTAATCCCTAAAAAACTCACATGAAGGGGCTTGGGCATAGTGGTAGAGCATGTGCCTAGCATGTGTGAAGCACTGGGTTTGATCCTCAACACCACATAAAAATAAGTAAAACAACTTAAAAAAAAAAAAAAAAAAAAAATATATATATATATATATATATATATATATATATATATATTTAAAATAAACTCACATAGAAATAAAATTCCTTGATTGCTGGTATATTCATAATCACCTGCCTGATTTATATTGCAGATCAGCTTGGACCACTATGAAATTCATGCCCATATTTTCGTCCTTGCTCATCCTAAATTGATATTGCATTGTTCTTGTTTTTGGGGGTATTACAACACTGTCAAAAAAATTCATCAGAATTCAGTTTCCTTTCCTGATAGCAATAAAGTCTTTTTTCCATGATGCTCAGAGGATTTGCTTATTTTTGCCTTTTGTTAATGATCCATCCCTCCACTATACTGTCTCAGAAGTAATATGAGATGATTTTCTGAGGAATACAATAAACCTTTCCATGTAGATTTCAAGGACTTTTATTTCAGCTGGGTGCAGTAATCCCAGTGACTCAGGAGGCTGAGGTAGAAGGATTTGAAGTTCTAGGCCAGTCTTAGCAACTTATCAAGAACCTAAGCAACTTAGTGAAACTCTATCTCAAAATAAAAAATAAAAAGGGCTAGGCACCCTGATAGTGCCAACTATCTTGTGGGGCTATCGGTGGTTTAGCACCCTTGGGTTCAAACCCCACCCCCAGAAAAAGACTTTTATGTCAATCAGGTTTTCTTAGGGTATTATTATTATTATTATTATTATTATTATTATTATTTCCTGTTTATTTTCAAGTTTTTTCTTTTGAATAGTCTTATTGCACCTATTTTCTCTTTGATTATTGAAATAATCCATCATAGTTGGGTGTGGTGGCATAGACCTATAGGGTGCTCACCTAGCACATGTGAGGTACTAGGTTCAATCTTCAGCACTCCATAAAAAATAGTAAATAAAAATGTTAGTAAAAAAGAATAAAAATAAAATGGTTTGGATGTAGCTCACTTATGCAGTGTATATACCATCAAAATTAGAGAGACAGGGAGAGGAAACAGAAAAAGGAAATTATATTTGTTTGCTCTACTGTTCTTTTCTTTTTTCAGGGGTATGGGGTGCAGATTGAACCCAGGGGTGCTCTACCCCTGGGCAACATTCCAGACCTTTTAGTTTTTTGAGACAGGGTCTTATCAAGTTGCTGAGGCTGGTCTCAGATTCTCTCCTGCCTCAGCCTCCTGAGTCACAGGGACTACAGACATAAGCTACTGAACCAGTTCTTTGACTTTTCTTGTAGTAGTGCTACTACTGTTGGAATCTAAATTGTCCCCAATAGGCCCATGTATTAAAGACCCGGCCCCCAGCTTGACACTATCGGGAGGCGGTGAGGCCTTAGAACATCTGGAGGCTCATCCTCAAAGACAATAATGAGACCCCAACCTGTTCCTATCTCCTTGTTTCACTTCAGGCCAGCAAGAAATGAGCAGCTTGCCCCACTAAAGTGGGCTTTACCATAGGCCCCCAAACAATGAAGCCAACAACCCACAGACCGAACCTCCAAAACTGTGCACCAGAATGCACCATGCCTCTTTATATGCTGATTATCTCAAGTATTTTTTTAGTATTTATTTTTTAGTTGTAGTTGGACACAATACGTTTTTATTTTACTTATCTATCTATTTATTTATACAAGATGCTGAGGATCGAACCCACAATACCTTTTTACTTATCTATCTATCTATTTATTTATTTGTGGTGCTGAGGATCGAATCCAGGGCCTCTCCCGTGCTATGTGAATGCTCCATGGCAGAATCACAACCTCTAGCCCCCAATCTCAAGTATTTTATTATTGTAATGGAAAAATTACTAACACAATTACCACTTGTGTTTACTTCCTTTTGTGATTTTTTTTTCAAGTTTACTCTTCACTTTCTAAAATTGTTTTCTTTTATTTCTCTGCCTTGCCTGAATTCGAACATTTTTTTTTTTTTTTTTTGGTCTCTTCTCTAAAAGACTAATATATCAGGGAACATAGTGTTCAACTCTAAGAGACTGTTTCTTTATAAGAGCTTTGTTGGGGGTCCAATTAGAATCCTTTTCTTTTGTTCAAGGTAATGTAAAACAAACATTGCAAAACAACTGAACATGCAAACATCTACATCTGCATTTTCATTATTTTCACAAAATGATTCTAACACCTGTGGCCTTCTGCTTTCACAAATGCCTCAACACCCTTCTTGACAGAACCCTCCCTTCCCTCCGACCCTGAGCCTCCATCTAAAGGTTTAGTTGGGCTTCAACTCCCAACAGTTCCTGCTGGGTGGGGTGTTTTGCCTTAGAAGGGAAATTCAGTTTGTTAGTTTAGAAATGGGGGAACCCTGGCATCAGCAAACCTTGCTGTGTACCACAGACAGTCTCCTTGCCCTGATCCAGGAACTTAGCATCCTGTGGAACCATTCCCAGTCTCAGACGAACATTCCATATGGGCACACCATACTTTCCCATGGGTGCCTGTAATCTGCAGCTGATCTGGGGGTGCAGGTCTTCTATCTCTTCCTTCCAGGGATAATTCCACACAGTCCCATAGCTGTCTGTGATTTATCCCATCCACATGTACTGTGAAATGTACAGAGATACCTCATAACCCAGATTAAAAAAATTTTTTTAAATATGTCTTTAGTTGTTGATGGACCTTTATTTTATTTATTTTATGCGGTGCTGAGAATCGAACCCAGTGCCTCACACTTGCTAGGCAAGTGCTCTCCCACTGACCTACCACCCCATCCCCTCATGACCTAGTTGTATTGCAGATATGTTTGTGATTTTATAATTTAGCTTCCCTAGTTGTTTCAATTTTATTTTTTAATAGAGGAATTTGAGATTGAAAAACTGTCACCAGGGCTGTTCTCTTTTCAGAAAACACTGACAACTCAAATTATAATGTTTCTCAAGACAAAACAATCAATTAAACATTTCATTTTTCTCAGAAATATTTAAAGGTACATTAAAAATGTCTCAACTGCCTCCAAAAGGCAAAACAACAACAACAAAAAAATACCACCTACCAATGTTTTCTGTGAAATTGTTCAAGAGCTTATTCCATGAAAAAAAAATGTTAGTGATTGAAATAAAAGCATTACTTTGAAATAAAAGCATTACTTTTATTTCACATTATCAATAGCTGTTTGTAAATATATCCCCAAATAGACACATAAGGAAATTGATCACTGAAAACACTAACTACAACAAGCTTCTTACCATTAAATTTAAGTATCTCTACTCTAAAAGCTGTATTTTGATGAGAATTTGCAAGTGAATCTGTTCTTCCAGCACCACCACCCAAACTCCAAATCTGGTCACTGGTCCCCTCATCCTCAACCTGTCATCATCTCTCATTAGAATTACCAAAGAAACAACCTTCCACATCCCTCTTCAAACCATCTTCAAAAACTATATAAGCAATCTGAATATATGAATTCATGGGGAAATTTCTGTGGGGAGAAGTTTTCCAAGGAATTGTTGGCCCTCAAAACCTTCAGAACCGGAAAAGCTCAAATGTTCAGTAAATGACCAGTGGAGCCTGCCATTTGTTCTGCATTGTGGATTCTGCTCAGGAATGTCAACCCACCAAAGCAGCCTGTCAACCTTCCTTCTCTGAACAGAGTAGCCTTGTTGTGTAAACGTGACCTCAATGTGCTCTCCACACAGATGTGGAAACTTGCTGGGAGCCATCAGCCAAGTAGGTATGACAAATTCCTTGCCAGCTTACTCCCATGCTGTCTAGTGGAAGGACTTCTGAAAGGTGACCTTGCTCAAGGACCAGGGCAGGATCCGTGTTTAGGGTGTTCCCCCTTTAGAATAGGGCGGTTTAGCATAATAGGAGATTAGGGTGTTCCCCCTTTAGAATAGGGCGTATCCTGCTGCTGAGTTCCTCTTGAGTGCTTAGGGTCAGACAGTATATTTTGGGAGACAGAAGCCCATGCAGAAGTGGATTTGGGCAGGAGTGGATTTGGGCAGGAGTGGATTTGGGCAGAGAACGTGGATTCCCCCAGAGCGTGTTTGTAGACGGCCGGTGTGAGTTCGGGAATAAAGAATTGCTGTTTGAATCTACAAGCTGTGTGGAGACTCGTGATTTGTGCCCAGCCAGAGACTGCGGCAGAAACTTGGCAAAGATGATCTTGAAGTCACTTTAGAGACTTCACCAACAAGCTTCGAAGAGGTGTTCAGCCACCCACAAGGACACTCATGGGTTCTGCTCTTGACAGAATATCTTCAGGGGTTCCAGATGGCCAGTCGTCATCTGGAACTTAGGACATAAAACAGCCTAACTTGAAATAAAAATGAATAGGATGAAAAGGCCCCTGTACAATTTCCAAAGACTAGTTAGGCTTCTATAACAAATCACGATCCTGACCAGCTTTGTTAACTCCTGTATCTCCAGTGCCTATACCAGTGCCCAGCATGGACAGGAGCTTTATAAATATGTATTGGATGGCTGCATAAACCTCCCTTAATCTAATAAATTGTTACTGTATCTTTCATCTTGCTCAGTAATAACTGCAACCACAGAGCAATATGGTTCTCCATAAGCACTTGCAATAAAGAATGGATAAACTACTTTTGCTCAGTAAAACAAGGAAGGCCCATGATCTGGGTCCCAACAATCTTGCCACGATATAAGCTCGTATTCTCTGATTAGCTCAAATGAGAGGTGACACAGGGAAATGGTTATCCCCATCGTAATGTATTCCATCTCCAAGATTGCACTGGAAACAGGGTGGCAGCCGATAGAGACAGAAAAATGAAACAATGAGATTTCTTTTAATACTAAACAAAACTAAATCTAGGAAAGCAGTAGCCATTATCTGCCTAATGAGCAGGCGGGTCGTAGAATCGGAATCTGAGGCCGACCTGCAGAGGGGAAAATGGACCGCATTGAAAGCCAAGCAGATGTGACTTTAAGTCCTGTCTCTACCACTGGCTAGTCTAAGCCTCAGCGTCTTTATTTACAGTATAAAACTATAAATTGCTAGTTCCCTAACAGTTGCCACCAGGGGTAAATGAGATCAGATATGCCAAGCACTCTTGTTATGTACCCGACAGAGAAGAGCCATGGAACAAAATGCATTTTCCCAAGCCCTTCCAGAAGAAAATTAATTTTCCCTTCACCCTAGACGAACAAAAAGAAGAAAAAAGTGAGACACGGGTAGAAAGCAATAGACACACCCTATAGGGGCACCCACATTTTTCTATATACTTTTTTCATTTTGCTTATGGATGAGGCACCCCAGGTATCTAATCCCAACTTTCTAGAATTGTGAGCAACCTTCTCTGTGACTCACATTTCCCTGGGGTCTGAAGAGACTAATAGCAGTTCTGAAGTTACAAACAAAGAAAAACACAAGTGGCGCTGGGGCTGAGGCTCAGTGGTAGAATGCTTGCCTAACATGTGCGAGGCCTTGGGTTCGATCCTCAGCACTTCATATAAATAAATAGATAGATAGATAGATAGATAGATAGATAGATAGATAGATAAATCACAAGCAGAAACTGTGTGTTTATTAGAGAAACTGTACACCAGAAAGGTCATATGCCAACAACGCAAATGACCATTACACTTAGGTCTCCTAGTAGATTTCACATAAGCTGTCTGGGGTGGAAGCAGTCAAAGCCCATCCCTCAGTTTGATAATTTATTTACAAGTTTTATTGAACAGTTACTGAGCAGGTGCTCTTAACCAAGAAGATACAGGGTCTGGTTCAAATACTGCTCCTCCACTAATGAGTTGTATGACTTTCAACAGGTCCTTAAACTTACTGCACTTGAATGTCATTGCTTTAAATACAGTATCTGATGTTTCTCTAAGAACTGAAGTAATACGGGCTGGAGCTCAGTGACAATGTGTGAGGCATTGGCTTTGATCCTCAGCACCACATAAAAAAGTAAATAAAATAAAGGCATGCTGTCCATCTATAGCTATAAAAAATTTTTTAAAAAAAGTAATACATGAAGAGGGCGTGTTACAGCAACATATAAATGGAACGTACAGAACCTTCCTTGGAACATGGACTTTGCTTCTTTTGCCACATGAGAAAAGTAATAACTGTTTCATCTTAGGTCTACTAGGCTAAATCAAACAAGATGTTCCATGGAAGGAACCAGGAACATAGCATGCATTCAATAAATGCCTACTATTGGTGCTGGAAGTACAACCCAGTCAAATACTGTGTGATAAAAATGCATGCTCAGTATGTACAGAGCCCTGGGTTTGATTCTCAGCACCAAATCCCCTCCCCAAAATAAAAATAAATAAATAAATAGCTACTATTACTATGACTATAACTACGATGATTATAGGCATCCATAACTCTTCATACCAGGATAGCTAAAAAACAAAAAACAAAACAAAAGAAAAAACCAACGTAAACCCCTCCACACATAGAAAAACACAAGTAAGACTTTACTTCTTGGGCTGGGGTTGTGGCTCAGTGGTAGAGCGCTTGCCTATCATTTGTGAGGCCCTGGGTTTGATCCTCAGCACCACATATAAATAAATAAAGATATTGTGTCCAACTAAAAAATAAATATTTAAAAAAAAAGATTTTTACTTCTTAAATTCCATAGTGTCTCTGTAACTTCAGACCCTATCCTTTACCAGGAAGTGGAGACAAACACAAAATCCCATACTAGAAAAAAATTCCCTATTTCACCTCAATCAACTGTCCAAGTACCTCCAGACACTGGTCTTTGCTGAACAGTAATTGACGGAAACCTGTTTCAGATCATCTAAGCAATTATTCATTACCTGTAACAACACTGCTTATGGAAGTTAAAATTTAAATGTCACCATAAATCACAGGGGCAGCTCTACAGATCCTACAGGCAATTGTGCACATTTAAGTGAATCCAGGATCCTAAACCAGTAGGTCCACATTAAATATCCGTCAAACCAGCAAAACAGCTGTTCACAGCATCCTTGTCCACCTGGGTGTCCTCCAACACTTCCCACGCTCCTTGCACATCTTTGAAGGAACTCACAGATGAGCCAATATGGGGAGAGTGGGAATGAGGAAAGCCCTGAGAGTGCTTGTACTTCTTTAAAGATTTGGATGTGGGCTGGTGATGAAGTTCAGTGGTGGGGCACTTGCCTTGCATGCAAGAGGCCCTCGGTTCTACCCCTAGTATTTCAAAGAAAGCAAACAAAACCCACAAAGACCCGGAAACATTTTGCTAATCTTGTCATCCCCTCAAAATCTCTACTTTGAAAAGAAGCTGGAACTATCTGGAATCCTACAGAAATGTAACGACAAGTCTGAATTTAAATTGGTATACACAGGCACCCCATATCTATTCAGAAAGAGCCACAGGCTCCACTATGGAAAGCAACTAAGTCCGGCGCTAGGAGGCAACACGAAATTTAGTAACAAATCTGAGCTTCAACTGGCGAGTTTTCATTGTACTGCTAAAAGGTACATATCCGTTTTGAATAATCTTCAACCTGTGTAAAAGGCTATTAGGTATAAAAGAAAAATTGGCCATGCCCTGAAAAGATGGAGAATAAATATTTGCTGAACGGCTGGCAGACGGATTGACAAAGGGTAGGAGATGCATGAGTGCCAGCAACTATTGCTCAATTACCCCTGAGACAATAAATCTAAAATCATGGTTTTGACGTGCTGAAAACAACCAACTGCAGCTACCAGAAAGAAGGTGCCAGAAAATCTGTTCTTTGTAGCAAGGATGTGCTATATCAGGTAACAAGTATCTCTTCATTGGGCAAAAACACACATCTATCTGCAAACTTGTTATATCCTAGCAATTTTCCCTCCTGAGATGCTGAAGACAGGTCTGTGGTTCTCCCCCCCCCCCCACCCGCCATGTCCTCAAGCACATTTGGTAATAAAAGCCTTTTTTGAAGATGGGCCGACTAATAAATTAAATTATTTCTGTTATGCCACAACTAATGGAGAGAAAGCACAGAGCTCAAGATGAACAATAATCGAAACCGTTAGATCTGATTTGTAACCTAATGATATTCTCGTACTGGCACAGGAACAAAAACAAAACCCAAGCTATAATAACAGGCAAGGTGTGCTGTCAGCACTATTGAAGGAGTTTTTTATATTTTAAGCCTGTGGGAATTTGGAAAAGGTCCATGGCACCATTTTCTCCCTTACCTGACTGACACGGCTGATTACACCTTTAAATTAACACTAATGATATATATTGCCTTTGTTAATCAGAATATGAAAGCACAAGTTGTGGTTTTATTTTAAAAGAAAAGAAGATGATCACTGAATACTCAGCACAGGCATGATTGACAATCAGTGGTGGTCCAGTGGAGGGTGGGCTCTGTGACCCTAGACACGATGGATTCATTTCTCACGTCACTGCCCATTCTGGCTCCTCTCCATCTTCTGGCTGAAGAGCAGATAGAAGAGTCAGCTTGCCTGCTGTCTAGGTCAGATTTCTGCTGGGATAATGCAGTATGGCCAAAATGAATGGGCAAAGGAAAAAAACAACACTGGTAGTGGACAAAAAGCGACATTTATTTCTTGCTCGCTAGTATTTGGATACGCTGAGGTGATTGACAGCTGTGCTACAGGCTGGGTCCTGGAAATTCCACATCTCTCTCATTCTGGGACCAGCAGCTACCAGGGACCCTAAGTCATGGTCTTCTCATGGCAGGTAGCAGAAGCAGAGAGGCTGAGTCATGCCAAGAAAGTACGTTGGAGCTCTCTCTTCATATGCCTTCCACAACTTTCCACTGACTAAAGAGAATCACAGAACCCAGTCCAAGGTCAACAGGGCAGGAAAATGTCCTCAGTAGGCCCAGATGAGAGGAATGGCACAGTCATCCAATAAGGGAACCATAATAGGACTATTCTTGAGTGTCAAATCTACCCACCAGGTTCAGCACACCTTGGCTTCCAAATTCCTCCTAACCTACCCTCCTCTAATACTCCCTCATGCTTCACCACAGGTAGGCTAAGGAGGAGATGATTCTTGCAGATGATTCATGCAGGGGAGATGATTCTTTGGCGGGCAGGTGGCCAATCAGACACTCATTCTCCCTGCAGTGTCACCTTGATAGTGGAAAGTTAAGTAAAGCCCAACAGCCGCCCTCTTTGCAGTACCTTCTTGCGGATGGAGATCTCCATTCGTCCTTGAATTGCTTACATTAAATTATAAGAAATGCCTGGTTTGTCCTGATTCGTTTCAGCTGGTCTCTGTTACTCTGTCATCAAAGGCCCAGCGAAAGCAACTGAATTTCTGCTTGGAGAAGGAGACAGGAGTGGGGGCAGGAAGTGGGGTGGGCAGCCAAACCCAAGAACCTGCCTTCTAGTGGCTTTGCATCATCTACAAACTGCTGCTTTTACTGAGATCACATTCCTACAGAGGAGATGAAGAGATCTTTACGAATGTTCAATGAGGCACCACTGGTTGCTGCTACTTCCTATAGAGAACCGAAAAGGAAGTTAGGCTTGTTATTCCTTTCTTTTTCATTTTTCTATAATCTTTCCTTAGTTGAGATTTTGATAACCGGGTCCAAGTGAATGATAGTCAGAATAATACTTCCAGACCTGTGCTCTGCTCCTAAATTACTCCTACCTGTGGATCTCTTCCTCCACGATATCTGACCTGCACCTGAACTCACTGTGAGTGAGCCTACAAGCCAAAGGCCCCAGCCTCCCACACAGATGTCTTCCCTTCCTCCTCTTTGAGCCAACTGGATGCATTTTCTGATCTTCTGCAATCCCTGTAAAGTACACTCCCACATGTCACAGAGCTCATGACCAGCTACAGAGGCTCATCAGGAGACTCCTTGGCATCCCTGTGCACCTATCAGGTGGGCACGGATCCAATGCCAAGCAATACATCCCTGTTGGAAAGGAGGTGCGGGGAGAGAACTTGGTCCCTTCTTGCTGTTCCCAGAGGACGTAACCTTGAAATCACCAAAACGCAGAGTCTCATTGTCTGCACACCCCATCTAAGAGCTTCCATGGATCTCAAGTCCCAATGAGTAAAATCTCATTTCTAGTCCTATATCTTCTCTTCCCCATCATAGAAACAAAGAATACTGACATCAATGTCTTTTCAACCTTCCAGTGTGCCAAATATCCTCCTGAGCACACCACATATGATATTCACCTGGTGCTTCTGCCCCCTCGGGGGTCTTCATCATAAAAACCATTTTTCAGAAATTTATAAGAAAAGACTAGTTTCTCTCCCCATCAAGCCCCATGTTTTTCCGCCATTGTTTGCAGGGTACTTCCTGTGTGTCAGATACTGTCACATCATATCATTTCCTCTTCCGGTTTCTTCCTCAAGTGGCCCCAGCCCCTTCCCCTTCTAACTTCAGCTTGAAAAGAAAGCCCTTCCTTGGGGGATGAATGTCTCCCCTGAAGAGTCAGCAAAAGACCACCAGCAGTCATATCTCCTTTGGGGACAATGCAATCATTTTTCTGTTCTGAGAGCCTGATGTCCTGCCTATTAGTGCTAGGGTATATAATTCCACGTTATCCCAAATTTGACACTGCAAGACAATAGCTGCTGTCCATTTGCATTGTAACCCTCCTACCCCCCCAGGATGATAATGTGACACCACAGTTATGGAGCCTTTGCCAAATGGAAAATAATGAGCTAACGCTTTACTCGTGCTTCCATTGATTCCTACAATAACTCTATGGATTCCACTGAACCCATTCAGCTCGTAAAGAAACAAAGTGTGGCAAGGTTAAATCACCTGCTCCACGTCACACCCCTCCCTCATAGGAAGCAAACACAGATTCAAAGCCGACAGAACCAGGAGAGAGAATGGAACATTCTAAAATGGTATATTACACCTCAGTCTTCATCAACAAAGACACAAAAGGTCTAGACTTTAAAGCACTTGGATCAAGAGGCTCCATTAGGAATGGACCCAAGTCTTAAAGCCCTTTTCACTGCCAGATTTGAACAACAGGCTTGGTTTTAAGAATAGCCTTCACAGTGATTCTCTTGCCAAGTTCCATGTAGGAGGGCAGGAAAGGGAGGAGTTTAATTCAGTATTATCTAGGCCAGAGGATCTGTGCCCAATGTACTATATGTTCCAAAGACTTCAGGCCTCACTTGATATCTGTGTTTTGTAACAAGGATCGTCTGTCCTATATAATAAAATCTGCTGTAAGGGCCAATATTGCATCATAAAATTTAAATGGATCAAGGAAATTGATTCCTACTTGGATGGGTTATGATGAGGTGGATAACCTATTTTAGGATTCTCAAAGTGGACCAAGGTCCCATAAGAATTATCTTTCTTAGTGGGTACTGAGGATTGAACTCAGGGGTGTTTGACCACTGAGCCATATCCCCAGACCTATTTTGTATTTTTATAGATACAGACAAGGTCTCACTGAGTTGCTTAGCACCTTGCTTTTGCTGAGACTGGCTCTGAACTCGTGATCCTCCTGCCTCAGCCTCCCAACACACTGGGATTACAGGTGTGCACCACCATACCTGGCAAAAATTATCCTGATAGATGAAAAAAAGGTAGAGGTGTCCAAGTTGGAATAAAGGTAGAAGCCACTTACAAAGCTCCCCAGAGGTTTCTGGTGAGATGGAAGATTTGAGAACCAGTCTATTCCAGTTCATACCACACCTTAACAGTGACTCTAAAACACATCCATTTATAAATAACCCAACAAATAAACAACAACAATAACAAATCCAATAGAGATTCTCAGAATTTTTAGCTTCTCCATCCAAAACTACCACTGATTTACGTGAAGTAGTTTATTTTTATTTGGATTGACATGAAATAATACTATGTATTTATTGGGTTCAATGTTGCAATGTATATAACATGTAAGGATGAGATCAGGGTAATCAACATATTCAATTTATACCCTTATCATTTCTTTGCTGTGGCACCATTCAAAATCCTCTCTTACACCTCTTTGAAATATACAATGCATTATTATTAGGTAAAGTTATCCTCCTGTGCACCTGAAACACAAGACCTTGTTCTTCCTAACAGTGACGTTGTACCTGTTGGCCAATCTCTCTCCATCTCCCCAGCCTTGGGTAACAATTACTCTACACTCGACTTCTCTGAGATTAACACCACCAATTTTGAAAAGCTGCAAACTGCGATTACTAGGTCACCTACATTACTTGGTCATACTGAATGTTTGAGAGCTTTAGTCTGTTGAGAGCTCTGTTTGTTCAAAGCTATCAGGCCTGGGCCTGGAGAGGATGACACAAACTCTGGGAGCAGCAAGCACATTCTGAGGCAAGCAGCTTGCCCTTCAATAATCTGATAAACAGGCGTTAACAGCAGCAGCACAAGGACTGGATGCCTAAGCCTTCCAGACTTTGTTGAAGCAGATGTCAGAGTGCTCGTCGCTCTACACAAGATCAAAAATGTCATCTCCCAGATAAAGTCACTCTCTGAGCCTCTTTGCAGAAAGGAAGGAAAGAAAGGGTTCGCTTATAAGAAAAGCATCAATAGCCTCAAGACATGGTTCAGAGTTTGAAAGGATAAACCATCTGGACAAGATTCAATGATTCATATATATGTACACACACACACACACACACGTACACAAACACACACCAATCAATCACAATGCAAAATATGCAGTGGTGTGTGCATTTACGGGGTTTACGCACATGTATAAGTGTTTGCTACCAGGAATTTCCTGGAACTCAGATTATTTTAACCACTTTGTAGTTACAGGCTTAAAAAAAAAAACTTTTTTTTAAATGAAGAAAAACACAATCTAGGTAACCACTGGGACTTCTATTGATCAACTTTGTGACACAGAATTGATTACAAATTTCTGTATGATGAAAGAGGAATGGGAATAGAGTCGAAGAAAAACACTTAGCTCTGGAGTTCAGATCCAAGTTCTGACAAGGTCACAGACAAGCAAACACTCTGTCCCAGCGATAGTGTAGCAAACTGGAATAATGACAAGTAACTTTAATTGAGCTCTCCCTTTGCTTACAAGTCTGATGAATTTCAAAATGCACTGGTTTGCCAAGCCAGGGTCTCCCAGACCAGAAATTCTCTCTTATTAGTCTTTGACAGACTTCCCATTTTCCCCCTGATCAATGGTATAACCTCTTTTGTCCCCAGGATGTACAAGTCACCTCAGAAATTAGAAAGAGATGCATAGCCTGTGCGATTCATTTTTTAAAAATATTTTATTTAGAATAACTATTTTTTTTTTTTACTTTCTTATGTGGGGCTGAGGATCAAACCCAGTGCCTCACACATGCTAAGCAAGTTCTCTACCACTAAGCCACAACCCCAGCCCAGCCCAGCCCAGCCCGCAATTCATTTTAATAGAAATTCAAACAGGTTTTCTTTTCCTTTTTCGAAACTCAAGGTTCTGAAGTGTCCTCCCTGCACCATATGATCAATAACGTGATCATATGGTGAAAATGAAGAATTTTTAAATGGCAAGATAAAAGGCAGGATCTCGTGTTCTCTGTTTATGAAGGGCCTGCTCTCCGAAGTGATAAAAGTTGGGGTCCTGCTGTGTTTTCACAGCAAAACTTGTATGATGTTCCCACAGAACTTAGGAAAGGGCACACCAGCCACTGAGCATGAAACCTCATTCTCACCTCCGTTCATCTGATTTTCCTAAAATTACATCAACAGCAGAAATCAGATACATGGCAGCTCCTGGTTTTATCAGGACTTCTAAGAAGTAAAACTCTACTTTAGTATTTAAAGAATAATTACCACTCTGGGACTCAGCTTGTACCTACCCGCATGGGAACCTTGCTCTGTCACTCTGTGTTCCTTCACTAGCCCACAGATGTAATCGGCACAACTGACCCTACACTCTATCACATTTTTTTAGACAATCAAAGGAGGGGGAAAATTATATTCATTAAGATGCCCTTTAAATCCAGAAGTGCATGCACGCCAACACACATACACACAAAATCATAAGAATATCCAAAATTCAGAAACCAAAGGGACTTAATAATTAAGTTCAATTTTCCACTCACTGTATCTAAAATGAACCACAGAGCAGGCAGGGCATGTGTATTTAGAACTTGGAAGAAGATGAAGGTGAAATGAAGTCTTTAACCCATCCATTACAAATATCCACTGAATTATTCCAGGGAGACTTCTGGACGCACTTGTACTGACAGATGCACACGGGCTCACTACCTTTCAACACCCAACTTTATTTCTCGCCAACACCGTTATTTCCCACAAAGTCCATTCTAAGATCAATCAAGTACGCCTGCAATAATTGGATTGCCTGACCCCTGCGCCCACAGCCACTCTAAAAGACCAGAATGATAATGCTCAAGATCATTTCAGTTTCCCCTGTCTCCTGAGATCAAGTTCTCATAGAGATCTCAGCACGCAAAATTCTGTTTAATTCATTTGATACTCATCAATTTCAAAGAAATCCACTCCAAAGGCCTGTTCTGGAACTTTAGCAATCATCCCACCAAAATTTGTCACCGTGTACTAATATTTACAAAAAGGGATTTCTATTTATTTATCTGTTTGTTTATTTATCTAGTTATTTATTTATTTATTGTGGTGCTGGAGAATGAACCTAGAATCTCATAAATGCTAAGTAAGTGCTCTACCACTAAGCTACATCCCCAGCCCAAGGTCTTCTTTTCCTTAAATGGCAAAGAGAGAATATGATTGACAGCTTAATAGAAGACACAGTCCAAGGTATAAAAATTAAAGGTCACGTCATACTTTGCAAAGCACAATATTTGTAAATTCAATACCCGCCTCCCTTCACTACCCAACATTTATCCTTCACACGAAAGTATGTAAGACTACAAAATATGAGTTGTGTTCTGGGTAAGAACTACTAAAGAGCAACCCTTTCTTTCGAATCACAAAATAAAAGCAATATGAGATTTAACTGCAATTACACATCCCACGTCCCAATGAAGGGGTTTACCTGGGGGCTGAATAGGTGACAACCTTGAACACAGACTTTGCTACCTTTTAGTTTCAAGCTAAACCCCCTCTTCCGGAAATGCCACCATCTGGCAACCACTTGGATTTTTCTTTCCCATTTTCAGGAAGAGTGGACTTGAGATTTTCTTTAAGAGGCAATGTATTATGAATATATATGATGGCTCTTGACTTTGTGGCACATTTTGAAGAGCAAAGGGAAGAAAAAAAAAAAAAAGGAGAAACACACAAGCCACCCCTTGATTCTAGAAAGCACTCCTGATAGTGGCATTTCATAACCTTGGCACTATTAACAACTTGGGTAAGATTATTCTCTGCTGGGAGGACAATTCTGAATGCGGAAGGATGTTTAGTGGCATCCTGAACCTTGGTCTAGTATACTGCTGGCTCCAGTCCAGTTATAATAACCAAAACTGTCTCCACACATTGCCAAATGTCCCCACGAGGGTAACAATCGCTCCCAAGGCGAGAAAGCACTGCTTTCGGACAAAGAAAATGGCCCCTTAAAAATGACTAAGGTTGGCCCTGATGATGTTGTAAGGAAGAATGTTGCCAATCTGTCCTGCCTCTCTGGGTTTCTGTCACCTGTCTCCCCATCACCACCACCAACAAGAAATACAACAGACTTTTAAGAATCCGTCAAATTCTTCATAATGTCTTAACATAAAACTTGAACCCCCAAGTGGAAAATGTGTACATTTGCAGAGGGGAAAGGAGAACTGGCATCTATACATCAGGAAAGGGGAAAATTTGGGCTTCAAAACCGCTGTTTTGGCAAAAGTCTAATGCTATGAGACTTATTTTTAAAGGAGGGGTGGAGGGCAAAGAAACGGAAGAAAATCAAAGTATGTTTATAATATCTTTTCATGGTTTTGACATATAAATGAAGGTTTTTTTTTTTTTTTGTCTTTCCTTTTCTTTTTGGGAGAGAGAAAAGGGGGGAAAAGTCAGTACATCCTGCAGTAAAAATAAAAAATGAGCATATGAACAAGTAAAGCTAACCATCAGCACTTTTATGCTATCCTTAAACAAAAAGACACTGATGAGACAGATTTATTTTAACCCCTCGGCAGGAGAGGTTGCCAAATACAGTCTATTGCAAAGGACCATTGGGATAAAGAGGGTTCCAATTCCATTTGGGAGATATAAAAGCAAACCAAGTCTGGCAGCTTTAAAGCTAAGACCTAAAATTACCTTCCCTTTCCTTAGAAATTGGACTACTCAGGTGACATAGATCACATTCCAGTAAGAGGATATTAACTAGTTCTCACCCTTTACCCCAAGTTGCCCCTCAAGTGAGCACCTTTCCAATAAGAGAAGGAAATCCTGCACCTTATGTCTTTATTCATCAGCCTCAAATACCAATAGAGACCTGAGATTAATCCAAAAGAACATTTGGTAGTGAGTTGACCCTGTGCAATTAACACTGCTCCCTTACATGTCTGTGTGAGTTGCTAGAAGACCCAAGGAAGGACAGCAAATAAGTAAACTTACAGAAAGCCTATCATGGGAATTTCAACTTTTCCCTTCCCAGGGAAATTGGAATTTTCCTTCGCTTTGAACATGCATTTTCCAGTCCACGAAGGAACCTAGCGTGGTTTGCACAAAGCATTTTTCCAGAATTTCCCACTGAACCGTAAATCAACTCCAAGGGAAAGGTAGTGATTAATACAACAAATGGATCTTGCCGTGGTAGATTTTTCATACCTGACAGCTATGTCCTAGAGGAAGCACAAAAGACCCTGGCGCTGCAACTTTTAACTTTTCAAATGCTTGGTGATTATTCTAACAGGCCCAGAAGAGCCAAGACAAATAGGTAATTTTAAATCTCTTGAAGAAGAAACAAGTTGGAGCCCCAGAAATCTGGTATATGGAGGTTTGTCACCCAGTGGGAGAGGCGGGCCGATTTCCAGACACTCACAACCCAGCACTGGAGTGGGGTAAATCGTCATCATTCCACAAGAATAAAAATAAAATTTAAAAAAGACATCACTTGGGAGAAAATTAATATATGTAATAAAACACAAATAGGAGTTTAAAGCCAATAGAAGTTAAAGTAACTCAGAGAAATGATTCATGCCCAATCTCTATAAACCACATTGTCCAATAGAGTGGGCTCCTCGCCACTGTGACCACTTAAACACTCAACCAGTGGCATAGTCAGAATTGAGATGTATTTATTCTGGATTTTCAAAAACTCAAGCAGGAAAAAGAGAACGTACAACTTGTCACCGATAGTTTCACTGATGGCACGCTAGATTGATAATCAGGACATAATGGATTGAAGAAAATACTACTTCATTTCACCTGTTTCTTTTCACTTCCTAAGTGTGACCTCTAGAAAATTTTAAAATACATTTGTGACTCACACTGATGGCTCAAAGAATGTAGCTATTAAAAAGCAATGTTCCAGAACAGGAGTCAGCAATCTCCTCTAAGCATCTGACAAAAAAACAAATTTTAGCCTCTGTCTGGAACTATGGTGCCAAAGCAGCCACGGATAAGGTGCCAGTGAATGGGCGTGACTGGTTTCCCATCATGGTTTATTTGCAAAAGGGATTGAAAGCTAAACTTGGCCTTTGTGTCCTCATTTGCTGACCTGGGGTCTACCAGCACTTTCCTACAAAGAGGAAGATGGACATACCAGGGATCCATGGTCTGAATGTGGCTGGCAACTACACTTTTGTATCTAGCATGGTTTCTGGGCAAATCTACATGAGAAAAGCCTTTGGACTGGGCATTAGTGTTTCTGGTCCCCAGAGTGCCTGTCACTCACAAGACTAACTGGCCTTCCAAGCAATGTCCGTGTATGATGGTTCAAATCCAGATGGTCTGGGCTGGGATGTGGCTCAAGCGGTATCGCTTGTGTGCCTGGCATGTGTGCGGCCCGGGTTTGATCCTCAGCACCACATACAAACAAAGATGTTGTGTCTGCCGAGAACTAAAAAATAAATATTAAAAAAAATCTCTCTCTCTCTCTCACTCACTCTCTCTCTTTAAAAAACAAAACAAAACAAAACAAAAAACAAATCCAGATGGTCTGTCAAAGTTGGGTATTGACAGCTTGGTCCCCAAAGCAACAGTGTTTCAAGGTGAACATTTGGAGAAGAGATTAAATCAAAGGGGTTCTGACCTCATCAGTGGAAAGATTCATATTTGATGGTATTTGGGGAGATAGAGAAAAATAGTAAATGGTGGAGAAAATAGATCACTGAGGTCATGCCCTTAAGGACAATGACTTTTCTCCCCAGTATCTTTCTGTCTCTCTCTCTCTCCCTCTCTGCTTCCTGGCCACCATGAGATGAGCAGCTTTGCTCTGTGGAACCCTTCTGTCATGATGTCTGCCTCATCACTGGCCCAAAACAATGAAGTCAGCCAACCACGAAGTGAATACGCTGAAAACCATGAGCCCTAATAAATCTTTCCTCCTCCAAGTAATTTTTCTCAGGTATTTGTTCCAGTGACAGAAAACTGAGTGATACACCCTGTGCCTGCCTTAGCATTTCTGCTGTAGAGCTGGTAGTACAGAAAGAGACACCCCAAGGTGACAGGCAGTCGGGAAATCTGATCATGGACATTCCTATCAGGGACTGAGAAAGATGTTGGCCAGACAGTTTATGCTCCAAAGGAAATCAAATTTGAGAAGAAAAGGAGGGGCCTCGTTAATGATTATAACTGGAGAACACACTTCAACAAGGATGAGTCCAATGATACTATTGATAAAAGAAATAAAAATCTGCAATAAATATATTGGTCAAGCTTCCCCAAAACACAGACGTCAACAGTGAAGGAAACTGCAGATGATATTTTCTTTATAGCACACTAAATAAATACCAAAAAAAAACCCTTCCTCTAACACGTCCATCAGGGATGGACTCCCCAAACAACCAAGCAATAAACACCATAGTTACATTCCCAGCATTCATTTCACCTTCTCTTTCCTCATCTTTGGAAGCTTTATTTTAGCATCCCTGGGCCACAATCCTGATTTTAGTCTAGGCGGTCATACTTTCTTTGTCTGAACCATGGACTGATGATTAAAAGCAAAAAAAAAAAAAAAAAAAAAAAAGAGAGAGAGAGAGAGAGCCCAAGCTGGGGAAGGAGCACTGAGCATATTGGAGCTCACTGTATTTTTAAAAATACTTTTATATTTTACTGATAATTGCTATAAAGTTTTTTAAAAAGATATTTTCAGGTTCCACCCAGACTGTTGGATTGCACCACAAACCTCACCCTGAAGATGGCCAGCTACATCAAAACAGTGCCATGGCACCATAATGCCCTCTGACACACTGAGACCCCAGGGCTCCAAAGAAAGTTCTTCCTTCCAAACAAAACACAGCAACATGCACATCATGAAGCAGAGCCAGAGTTAAAATGGTGTTTGTACTATGGCTGGCAAAGCCCTGAACAGAAAGAAGACAGGGACCCTAACAGTCGTGGGGTGCTGAATCCTACCAAGAGGAAGACCAGGCCAAAGTTAAGCCTTTTGCTGTATTGTTGAAACCAACTGCACCTATTGCTGGTGTCGGACATTGATTATTCTAGAACCGTCCCCCTCGTCTCCTAACTCCCCTTCCCTGTTCCACCCTTCAGCTTTCTATGTATATGTGTGGAAAAAAAAAAAAAAAAAGTGATACACAGGCACACACTTCAGGGTCTCTATCTGGAAGGTATATGTGGATACCCTGCCTGTGTCCTTTGTGGGTCCCTCAGTGTGTTGTATCGACCCCTGGGGGATAATCATGAAAATGTGTGTGTGCTTTTGAAGCAAAATTAAGCAGTCAGAAGCCATTTCCCTCCACAGGAGCGTTCCCCTGAGCTGCTGGGACATCTGCTTCCCAGAAGCATCTGGTTACACACTTTTCCCCTCACCAGGAAGTCACTTCCCAGAGGAAAGCTGGAGCAGGAGGGCCTGAGGCTGGGCCTCACCCCAGGAACACAGCAAACAAAGCTTTTCCCATGGATTCTGCTTCCTAGCAGGCTTCTCCCTCCTAAAGGACCTGTGCACAGAGTTTGGTGGCCACTCCACTCACTCTTCTTCCTCCACTCCTGTTACCCTAGCAAAACTCAGCCTGAAACACTAATCCCAAGAGAGGAATAGAACACCATCTAACTCACAGGGAACATTAGACCCTGGAGGCAACTCATCCAGAGCCAGCATCAACCTCTGAACCCACAAAGATATGCAGAAGCATCCTTAAGAATGTTCCTCCGTCCTTACAGCCACTAGTCTTCTCAGAGGGACTTTTTAATTTCTACCAGTGCTCAGGGCAGCTTTGACCCACAGCATCTTCTTGGCTTCTATTGGGAAATTGGTTCTGCAGCCAGGTATCAATGGTCTTTAACTCACTTGGAAAACCCACCATCTTCTACAAAACTGGTTCAATCGGAAAACAAATTAATTGAGAACCAGTAGGACGTGCACCCAAGCCCCACGCCAATTCACTTTGTTATATAAGCTCAATATTAATATTAGGGAGGGGCCTAAGCACAGTGCCATAGATTATTCCTAGATTATTATTTTACTGTTCACTATGTCTTTTTATTAGATCCCCATTAACAGAGGAGGAAACTGAGGCCCAGAGAGGTGAACTAACTTCTTGAGATACATAGCTGGATAGGTTAGAATCTAATTTGGCTTCTGAAGCCACCCGTGCCACTCCAGCATGCCAGGTTCCACATGCAGGCTCTGTGAGTTCAAAGCCAGCCTCAGCAACTTAGTGAGGCTCTAAGCAACTCAGTGAGACCCTGTCTCTACATAAAATATAGTAAAACAAAACAAAACAAAAAAGAGCTGGAGATGTGGCTCAGTGGTTAAGGTCCCCTGGATTCAATCCCTAGTACAGGGGAAAAAAAAAAAAGTCCCTGAATGGCTAGAGGGGACCTAAGAAACCCTCAAAGTGTTGGGCCTCAGGGTGAAGGGAATGGAAGGCACCCATCAGTCAAAATCCCATGATGCTTCTGGTTTGGTCTGTGGATCACTTCACCCTCTAGTTGCTACTGAAACATTAAAGCAGATCATTTAATTCACTTGTCAAGTCTGTGCCTCTAACTCTCGAGTCATCTGACCAGCTGTTTTGATCCAAGAACTACGGGAAGACCCTTAGAAATGAAAACACCTCCATCAACCATCCCTGCCAAAGCAAAGGTAAAAAGGAAACGATTCAAATCATTCAGATATTTAAAAAGGAAAGGAGAAAAAAAGAAAACCAGCAGCAGAAATACCACTTGAATGCCCTAGTATGTTGGTAATAAACAGGCTTACTAAAGCCAAGTGACATTGAAAGAAGTTATTTCATTCTGGGAAATGTTTTGTATACAAGTCTCAAAGAGCAATGAGTTGTAGACGATTTTGATGGACACGACACTGCAAAATTCATGCCTGATATTATTTTCAATATCCAAAGAGTCTTTCTTAACCTACCAAAAGAATTAACTAGATATCATTTTAGACCATATTTTGCAACATTTTGCGGGGAGGGAGTGTATCTGGGGGATCAAATGTTGAGCTAGTATTTTAGTATTTCTGTTACACTTGTGTCCACTACCTTCCATAACCTTCTGCAGTGGAAGTGAAATTTTCTTTCCTACATCACAGCCAAAAAAACCTTTTTTTTTGGGGGGGGGGGGGAACCCTACCATATGTGGGCATAGATAGTCTTTATGGGAAATGTGTATTCCTGTAAGAGATAATTAATACAATTATCTCCATTAAAATGCAGACATGTATTCTAAGAAGGGACAAAATTATGTGCCCATAACTGTTCCAAAAGAATGACTACGTGATAGGATTCAGTAGGAAGACTCAAAATCACTGCTTTCCTTTATCTTATGCTGGGAAGGGAACGCCACTGATTCTTTGTTCTGATAGCTCTCTCTCTTATTCTTTCTCCCTCCTTCCTTATATGCCTTCCTTCCTTTCCTCACTCTTCTCTTTTTAACACTGGAAATTGGAGCTAATGCCCAGTTAATCCAGGAGTGGAATGTAAGGCATTCTCCTGTCCTGCATCTTCCTCTAGATTTTTCTTTTTCTTATTCTTTTTTTCTTTTTTTTTCCCCCCTGGTAAGGGTTATTATGCTGGGGATTGAACCCAGGGGCACTTTACAACTGAGCTACATCCTCAGTCATTTTTATTTGTAGACAGGGATTTGCAAAGTGATCCAGGCTGGCCCCAAACCTGCAAATGTCCTGCCTCAGTCTGCCAAGTCACTGGGATTACAGGTGTGCCTCGCCACGCCCCAAGGCACTAATGATCCTAACATGGGCCTACAACCTCAGTGCTTGGCAGCATGATCTTTCTGAACACTGGGCTCTAATAAGCAGCTGTCAATCAACAGCACCCGAAATGAAACCTATTTCCCTTGCCCGAAATCCGAAACCCTGATTTACAGAGGACACAGGGAGGTAAAATGACAAGAGGTTAGTGCCAGCCCTAGACCTGAAAGAGCCTCGCCTCAGGGACCTGGCCCAAGCTCCTCCTCCATGGGAAGGGGGTCCTCCTTTCTCCGGGCAAGGTCTGCACCTACATTTTTTCTCCTTTATTCCAGAATAAAATGGTAACATCAAGCCTCACCCATACCTCGCCTGCCACCATTACCTTATTTCAAGAATTCAGCCTTTGCCCCAAGTTCCATAATGTTTAAACATATGAAATATAAAACAATTCCTAAACATGATGAAATGAAAACTACCCTCTGGATTTCAAAGCATTAACAAAAAAAAAACCAGCAACAAGAAAATGTGTTCAATCCTTTAAGACTCCTAGGACGCTGATGACCCAGGGAGCACCCTTTCTGTACTTCCAAGATTCGGGCCATCTTGGCCCCTGGGGGGAGGAAGATCTCTCGCCTGCTCCCTGGGTCTAAGAACCTGACAGCACCCGGCAGTGTATGACATGCAAGTTTTCATAGGGTCCCTCCCTGGGCTTCTTCGAGCTGATTAAATTGGATCCCAAAACTAACTCCTTCCCCTGGGAGAAGAGAGATGTAGACAGTGGTTTCCTAACTACATATGGAATAAGATAGCAATTGATGTTCATGCTCTAAATGGTTTTGGGAACTAAGTTCCCCACCACCATCCACCATCCTGTCCTGGGTTACGCCCTAAGATGGACAAATTCCTTGCTGCAGTATCTGAGGAGGAGGATGAGGAGGAGGAGAAAGCAGAGGGAAGATGCTCACAGGGCCAAAAGATCTGGGCACAAAGTGCCAAGGAGCCATCCCCTGTTCCCCACACTGTCCTCTGGTTATAGATCAACCCCTGACCTGCACTGAGTGTTATACAAGATTTCATCTCTTCCAGGCAGTTTGGACCTCCAGGAACCAAGCTCTGCCATTCCAGACTCCTGCCTAGGCAACTACCAGCTCCAATGTAGGCAAAATTCAAGGACTCCTATTTAATAACCCCAAGGTCAGAGTCATTATTTATCACAGTCCTCTTGTTCTGAGTCATGTAGAAGAAAAAGTGCCAGTGATCTTTGCTCTAGGATGGGTTTCTATCACCTTCTTTCTGCAGGGTACTCAGGAAACCTACCAGCAGTTACCAAGTGTAGACTACAGGAAAGACACGCCCACCCTGGGCCTCCTGGGTCCTCTGTCCCTTTAATCTTGCTCAAGACTTAGCATTTGAGGAAGGCTTCTTTGTCTCCCACACACATCACTTCCTGCTTATAAGCTATGAGGATGTCCCCTCTAGTCATCAAATTTAATGAGGTGATTATTAAAGGGAATTTGCTAATATTAATGTCCACTTTCAACGTGAGGGCCTGAGCTACAAATTTCTCCTCATTTTGGCTGGTAGAGAAACGGGCTTAGGATGAAATCTGAATAAAGTGAAGGAGAGATCTGCTATTCTTCAATTATTTAATATATCACGTAAGACAGAGGTAGTGAAGCGTTACCCACCCAAAGATATGATTACACTCAACACCGTAATGAACTTTGACTGTCCAGGGGCCCCCTCATAGCGGAGGCAAGGTAACACCTAAAGTTCCAAAGTGGAACAGTAATTGATAGCTTCAAAAATAACAGCAGCTGGTTATTTACTCAGCACTTACCAGCCGGGGATGGGCATTCTGTCATTTAACCTCTCAACTGTCTGCATTTACAGCTGGAAATAACGAAGATGCATCGTCTTGATCTTCACAACCTGGACTCTTACAAAGCCCTTCACCAGGGGTCAAGCCCATAAGCGATGAGCATGGACCACAGAGACTGCAGTCCCAACCCCCATTACAAACGAGCCCTGTGGTCCTAGGAAAGCTGCTAACTACTCTGAGCCTCAGTCCCCTCATCTGAAAAACGGGAACATCATAGGGATGGACACCCAGGGCTGAGAGAAAGTCTAGATAAGACATTGGGACAGGATCAGCAATAAATGCTAAGTGTTCAATTAAGCTGTTCATTAATACCACCTGAAAGTACAAACAAGGCTCGTTGTTGGAGAAAATGCCCATTAATTGAGGAACAGCTCTGCATATTTATAGAGAGGGGGGTGGTTTGACAGTTATGACAGTTTAACGGTTGAAGGGTTTGACAGTTGGCATGGGGTGCTTTCTGATTGGTGGATAAGGATCATGTGAGCCAGCAGGGCTAGTCTGATTGGTGGGTAAGGATCATGTGAGCCAGTAGGGCTCACCATTGGATGGCTCTTCTGCGGGGGGGGGGGGGGGGGGGGGGGGACGAGGAAGTTAGTTTTGGGAGCCCACAACTCCCAACACACTGCTGCTATTGCTGCTGCTAAGTGTGATGGGACATTCCTAGTCGACATTTCAATACCAACAATACCAAAATGATGGCCATGCCATTCCAAATGCCACCACTGAAAAAATGTGAACCAGAAATTATGGGGTATAACTCACACACACAGAGCCACTGCCTTCTCATTCTCATACAAGGCAGAGTCTATTCCAAAGTAAAATCCCACCATTGGAAACCAATTCAGAACCAGGTGTGGTGGTGTACGCCTGTAATCCCAGTAGCTCGGTAGGACTGAGGCAGGAGGATCAAGAGTTCAAAGCCAGCCTCAGCAGTTTAGTGAGGCCCTAAGCAACTCAGTGAGACCCTGTCTCTAAATAAAATATTTAAAAGGGCTGGGGATGTGGCTCAGTGGTTAAGTACCCCTGGGTTCAATCCCTGGTACCAAAAAAAATAAAAATTAAAAATTAAATTCAGAGAATTAAAATGCCCATTTCTAGACATCTAGTGGCTTAACAAAAACCATCACCGTAACCTGGAGCGTTCACTCCCTCTTCAGAGCACACAACCTGTAGATGATGGTTAAAATGCATAAGGGAATGTTCCATGTTTTAAAGACGTTTGCATATTCCACTTGTAAGCAGCAATCTGGTCTGGTATAAGCAACGCATGCTATCACTGACGGCTTATATTTCAATTTTCTTTACACCAAAACAACAAAATATTGAAACAGTTAACATCTGCTCGAAGACCTAAGAGATGAAAGATTTCTGAAGGCATAGGCGGTGTGTTGACGGAGGAAAAAAAGTCAAATTACACAGGGGCCAGATTTCTAAAAGCCTGACCTATCATGGCAGAAGAGGAGAGCCAAATGCCAGGAAATGTATGGAGGGAAAACTGCAACCGTAAACAATCTGAGAATATTTGAAAGAACAGATGGCAACCAGAAAATAAAGACAAGGAGGATTTTTAAAAATAATAGTCATCCTAACACATCCTTTAAAGGACACCCAAATACAGGCCATAATAACTAATCGTGATAAATGCTATTTGGATTTTTTATAAAGCAAAATAGGGGGCGAGATGGGAAAACGGGAAAGTGGTGGAAAAGATGGGATTTAGATAAAAGCATCGATGCAAAAGGATCTTTGGGGCTATAACGATGGGGCAGCTGAGCCAACTGAACAGAGAGGTGAGCCTCCAGCTATAGGCAGATACACCAAACCTGTAGCCTCACCCACTAACAGGAATATCACCTCCTGCACAGCAAAATCAGTTTGCTCCAACAAGATCCGGTGGAAACAACCTCAACATGCCACGGAAAAACAGCAGCTCGGCTGGAACGGAATAACTGAGGCGATGTTTATTTCTGTGTGGCGGGGAGAAACAGAACAGCTGATCCCCTGTTTCTTTTTCACAACCTAACCAATCTTGGAATTAATTTTGCTCTTCATAGCTAAAAGAAGACAGGCAAGGGGTGGTAGGAGGAACCAGGGATTGGGGGGCGCCGTGGCATTGACTTCAAGCAGACAACATCCTGAAGTCTGTATCAGACTCCTGTTATTGTGTAGGTGAAGGCTTGAGCTAGTTAATGTTCTGTTTTTTGTATCAGCAGTATTTGGTACCCACTTCCCCAGGATATTGCTTCTCTTTTGAGTAAAACAAACATAAATCTATGTCAAAAGTATACAGAAGGGATCTGAGTGAAATAAAAGTCCATCAACAACTAAAAAAATTTTGAAAAAAGTATACAGAAGGGAAAAATAATTGATCAATTTAAACACTTTAAGTGTTTAAAGTAAAAGGCTTCAGGTACAGCTGGTGTCACCATAGCTCAGGTCCCTTTTGTGCCTTTTTAGGCTAATACGCTGCCTTCACAAAGCCAAACTCTTCTTTGGCTGAGAAATAAATTCTTTTAATAAATTTAATAATTAAATTTATTTAAATAAATAAATTTAATAAATTCTTTAAATAAAATTTTTTATATTTTTTTGGTTATAGATGGACACAATAACTTTATTTTATTTATTTATTTTTATGTGGTGCTGAGGATCAAACCCAGTGCCTTACACATGCAAGGCAAGTATTCTACCACTGAGCCACCACCCCAGTCTGAGAAATAAATTCTTAAGAAGATACATGCTCTGTTTAAGGGGATTAGCAAACTCAGAGAAGATACTCATTAGCCTTACCAAGACACATGACCCGTCTTGAAACCATGCCTGTTATTCCAAAAAAACCCATGTCGCATACCCACTTGTGAGAGAACAGTCGAGGCACGGGGTCCGCTCCTGTTCTGGTCACTATAATCAACAGCCCTCCCTGGGCTGTGGAGGGTGAGGACCAGCAAGGAACCTGAGAGGGTGTAGGAGGGCTCAACAAAGAAACGTCCTGACACGCTCAATATTCACAACCATTTGGTGGGTCTTATACTTGCTGTGCAACCCCAAAGCACTTAAAGTTACAAAATCATTAACAAAACCTAAACCATGAGATGAGATTTATACAAAGAATCCGCAACACCTAAAATTCATTTTAACCAAGAATATTCTTGTTAATATATAATAGGTCAAAAAAATCTGAATGTACATATATTTTATCTTACTGATTTTCATAGATGTATCAATAAATCAACCAACTACCCATGACAGAAATGTACGACTTATTCAGACATATGTTCCTAGATAATTTATGAATGAAAAATACACCACACTTTTCCCCTATTTCATTAATAATTTAGCAACAAGCATGACAACCATTAATTACTGTGTTAGCCTAAAAGGCCAAAAAAAAAAAAAAGATTGAGAGCCATGATGATACCAACTCAGCCCCTGGAGCCAGCTGTACCTGAAACCTGATACTTTAAATACCTCTGAAAACAAAAGAATGCCTTAAAAAAATGTCACATTCAGCACAGAGATTTATAATGTACAGAACACTCATTCAGTATTAAAAATAATTTTGTTGCAAATAGAGCAGGCTTGGGAACTTAAAACTGTTACAAATACCTCACCAATCTTGACCTCAAACAGGGGATCTAAGTCACAGGATCATAGGATCCTTTCTGTTCCTAAAGTAACTGGGAGATGTGACATCAAAGGCTGGAACACCACTAGTCTCTGGGAACCCATCGTTGCAAATGGGAGATATTCCCCAGCCTCCATGTAAAATCTAAGAAACAACTCTTTCTAAATACTCAAGCCAAATGTTGACTCTGTCTTTCCTGAAAGCCCACTGAGAAACAATGGTTTCTGGCTTCCCAAACCTGTCCTCGAAGTTTGGGATCTACCAGCTGAAGACCAATTATGTGTAAACATATGTGGAGAAGTCAAGTCAAATAAAAAAAAAAAATGACACCACACTTCTCTGCTGTTCATTAATAACTTAGCAACATGACAACAATTGATTAGACTATCTTTTAAAATGGATGGCCAAAGTCTTATCTTAACACAGTAAAAGGAGAAAAATGAACTGATTTATAACTCATTTTATTTGAGTGTGTGTGTGGTGCTCGGGATTGAACCCAGGGCCTTGCCTACACTAGGTAAGTGCTCTAGCATTGAGCTATGTCCCCAGGCCCTCTGATCCATTTTAACCAAGGATATCCTTGGTGATAAACAATAATTCAAAAAGTCTGATTTTACATATACTTTATCTTATTGATTTTTAAAGGTAGATCAACAAATCAATCACCAATCTATGAGAGAGTGAAATGACTGATTCAGATGTACTTTCCTAGAGGAAATAATAAAATCATGATATGAATACATAATGTTATGAAAAATTTATAGCCCCCCAAATATTCAAAGACCCAAGAATTTTAGAGATGAAAATGGAGTGACTTTTTGCAACTGGCACGTGGGGTTTGGGTAATGTTATGCTGTGAACCAAGGGCAAAGTAAATAGTTGTAAAGGTTCGGTTCCAGCACTTTGGCATGCATGTAAGGAAACTTATAATCTTATATATAAACTTAGTTAAAAGCAAAAGAATGTGTTACCTATGAAGGTCAGCAAACCACCCACAGCAACAATGTTCTCCACGAAGGTTAGTTTTTGGTTTTGTTTGTTTGTTTGTACTGGGGACTGAACCCAGTGCTGCTTTATAAGTGAGCCACATCCTCAGCCCCTTTTGATTTTGAGACAGGGTCTTGCTAAATTGCTGAGGCTGGCCTCAAACTTCCAATCCTCCTGCCTCAGCCTCTAGGCCTGTACCACTTTACCCGGCTCATGATGGTTCTTAATTTAGCTCTACGAGTCCTAAGAAATTCAATACTGATGTTTTCAGTAAAACAGTACAGTTTCAGTTTTGTCACCAAGTTTGATTTTATTCCAAACCACTGGACTAAAACACCTTTTGTTCAACTGCAAATTTAGAATGAATAGGTGACTGAGACAGTTACGAAGACAAGATGGCTCTCCTGTGTACCTCATGCTTGATTAAGGAGGGGACAAAAGAGGGGAAGAAACAAAGGCAATGACCCCAAGAGTCCACCAGCAAGCAGTGTATCCAGAAACAGTAGCAGGTAAGGATTTTCTAAATTATGAGAAATACAATAAACGCATCACGAGCCAGGAAGCACCAATCATGGGGAAAGGCATCATCTATTAGAAGAAGCAAGGAAACAAAACCCACTGGGCATGCTCACCCGGATGGTACCTAGAAGCTGGAAATGAAATCTCTTATAATACAATGTACAGGGCTCACTCAGGGTAGACATGCCAGATGCAAACACTCCCTCCATGAATAAAATCTACTCCCCTGAGGTTAGAGGACTAGGATTTTGAGCATTATCTTTATCTCATCTACCTAACAATAGAAGCTTAAAATAAGGGTCAACTCATTTGAAAGAAAGGACATCCATGATTTTCTGCACATAAACTTGTATTATCATAATCTAAACAATGAGAATTTCTCAGCTTTTTGCCCATTCAAATAAAATACTTAACTCCAATATATACTCATAATGACTTTCCCGGGTCATAGAAAGAAACAAAAAAACACTTTTCTATAAAAAGTATTGAATGCAAAGTATAGAGGAACAACGTGAGGGCATTTGGGCGGGGTCACCATTGTTTCAAAAACATTGTATGCTTAACTATTACAGCAATAATAACAATCTGTTTACCCACCCATCGCACTTCTATGTTGGTCCACACAACTAGTGTGAGGTTCTGCAAGGTAAGAAAATCAGTCATAGTCACCTTTGTATTCTAAGAAACCAGGCCTATGAGTACTCAGGTTACAAGGTTTTTTAAATTAAGTGTAATATCAAACTTGAGAGGCCTAAGGAGACTGAAAAAGAACACTGATTAAGGCCCCAAATGAGAATGTGCCAGTCAGGACACGAAATAAGCCTTGGCAAGAACAACCTTCACCTAACAAAGAGTTCAGTCAACTATAGCCCAGGGCCCAAGTCCAGCCCTGGGTCTGTGATTCTAAATAAAGTTTTATTAGAACCCAGCCTAGACCAATCAATTCAGAATTGCCTATGGCTGCTTTCATGGGGCAGAGTTTCAGAGATGCAGGAAACCAGAAATATTTACCACCTTTCCCTTTTCCGAAAAAGTTTGTGCCTCCTGATCTAGAACAAACTGCAGTTAAAATTCCAGTGGTCTATGAACTTGTAATAAGAAAGAATTAGTCTTTATCTTCAACAAGACCTATTTGAGGTTATTGAAGATAAGGACTAATTTTTCTTATGGCAATTAGCATTTCTTAAGATTATGAATGTAGAACAGGCAAAGTACTACTACTAGCAGTACTTGAGAATTTGTCCTCATTTGACATCACTTTACAGTTACGACAGGAATCTCGAAATATCACAGGCGCTCATGATGACTTCAATGTGGGACTAGTTGTTAGACCGGCTAGTGAATCTTGTAATGTGTTAATAAAACATTTATGTATTGTCGGTCACAAACTTTAAATGTTTGGATAACAATCTCAATATAATTAGTTCCCTCTGTAATCCCATGTACTCTAGTTGATACAGTTAAAAAATATTTATAATAAATCTAAATAATCCTAAGGGCCTGGACTTCTTTCTGGTAGCTAGTAGTGAAGTGCACCTCCTTGCCTGGATACTCACAAGGCCCCAAGTGGAGCACGCTGAAGCTGGAAACTTCAAGTCTGAACCATCAGGGTAAATCATTGTGACAGCTGGGTGGGGACACAAGGTGACCAACATGCTAATCCTGAAGACAGAGGAAGAACCAAGGGACAGGCAGCTCTCAAACTTGGAGCCTCTGTCTTGGATAGTTGGCACATCAATCTTTTGCTCAAGATCAACTCACCATCTCCCTTAAATTGGGATGTATCTTCAAAAACAAAAGGACAGTCATGGAGACACCTTCATTAGGGAACAGGTGGCCCCATTTTGAGAATTTTAAGGGAACATCACTGGGTAAAGAGAATGATCATGAAAGCCGTCGTGACCATGAGTGTCTGGCTAAGAAGGTAATTCTCTTAATGACGGGAAACAGCTTTACAGCCCATCAAGTCAATAAATTGGACTTTTAAGAAGTTTCTAAGAACAAATTGACTTTAACAACTTCAGGGGACTATTGAGATATAATGTTCGTTGTACAGAAATTACAGGCTTTCAGGAAATTAGGAATGGACATTAAAGTGCAGAACGGGCAAAGAGGGATGTTGAAGGTTCACGAGGTCACTGATGGGAGTCAGAGGAGCCTTCTAGAAAGGCCTAATCAAGCAGATTGTGCTGATGGAGCTCCTGTCTGTGCTGCTCAGGGGCTTCTGAGGTCACAGCCCACCAAAAATGGAACAGGAAGAACGTCACTTGGGATCCAACTTTTGAACACCCACAATATGATCCAGTCACCAAAACTAATCACAGGCAAGTTTTTCCAGCAGGGACAATGTAATTTTGACAAAGCTGCCTTAGATGCATTCAGAAAAAAAGTCAGAAAAGCAACTGAGAGAATAATTCCGTGATTCTAAGTATGGTGTTTTTCATTTTGCTGGACCCTTTCCAAAGTAATTTTCCTTAACTTTAACCATCCTTGGAAAACACAAACATCCTTGGAACACTAAGAGGCCACCAGGAATTATTCAATGCTATAATTCCTTCTTTCCTAATCACCTTATTGGGAGGGGAGGGGGTGAGGGGACATGGGTGAACTTAACTTATTTAAGTCCCAAGTTTTCTTTTTTTTTAATATTTATTTTTTAGTCTTAAGTGGACACAACATCTTTATTTTACATTTATGTGGAGCTGAGGATTGAACTCAGTGCCTCAAGCACTGAGCCACAACCCCAGCCCCCCCCACCCCCGAAGTATTCAATTCTATGAATGTTTCAAAGAAATTGACATGAATGGTTTAAAATAGGTTGGAAATCACAATCTAGAGGTTGTATTATTAATCTATCAATTAATATTCTATTATAATTTTGTGATTAATTAGCATATAATATTAAATATTATCTATTATGTTTAAGTTTTTAGGGTGTTTTGCCTCTGGGGTAATGGGAAAAAAATGTGCTAAAGGGTCAACTCCACAAAGTATTTGTTTCTTAGGTTAAAGATCAATCTCTCCAGCTGGGCATGGTGGCACACGCCTGTAATCCCAGTGGCTAGGGAGGTGGAGGCAGGAGGTTTTGAGTTCAAAGCCAGCCTCAGCAATTTAGCAAGCTCCTAAGGAACCCAGCAAGAGACTGTCTCTAAATAAAATATGAAAAAGGGCTGGGATTGTGATTAAGCACCCCTGGGTGCAATCCCAGTGAAACCTCCCACCAAAAAATATTATATATATATATTCAATTAATCTTTCTCGATGTTTTTCAAACAAAGGATCCAGATTCTTACAAAGGAAAATATTAGAGATTCTTTTAGCCTATTTTATAAAGCACATTTGAAGAAGCATATTAGATCACTATTTCCCCTTGAAATAGTGGGCTATGTTCAAAATTCTAAGTGCACTTAGATTATCAGGGAGGCCAGCAGTGAGACATGAACAATCAAGGTATAATTCAGAAAGGATTCAAACACATCTGTTTTGTCCCTGTCTTTTAAACACAGTTGCACTGAATACAGCTTCTATTCCCATCGGGACATTTCAAAGACACAATGCTAATTTTCTTCAGTTTTTAGCATATTCTAAATCTACATGATCTAATCAGACAGAGAATAATTATTTTAAAATATACTAGTCCCAAAACTTGATAGACATATGTCATCTCTGGTGTTTAAAAATAAAATCATGAGACATGAGAATAAAAATAGAAGGACACCAAAGGTAAAAAGGGGCCTTTTTTGTTCCCTCCCCAAAATAAGATGCCTGTCTGTTCTCAACACTCCCAGTGATGTGCATTCTGCTTTGGAATCTACTGCTTTCCTCCCTTCTTACCCTGTCTCTCCAACCACCCTTGAATTCCTACAATCAGTATAATAACCAGCCTAGTTGGTTGAGAATTTCTGCCGAAGCCCTCTAAAGACAAAGAGCCATAAGTGTGACTGATAAGGAAAGACTTCTCTCTACAGCCCTTGGTACCATGTCAGCTCACAGCTGGGCAGTGGACTCAGATCCTTTAGCTGTGATCAAGCGGATTCCATGCCATAAAGCAAACCCACACCATAATCTGTGTTCTTTTCTTCCCATTAAAAGATAGAAACAGTCAAGCCAAGGGGTTGGGGGGGGAGGGCGCAGAATGAAATTTTCAGGAGCTCAAATGAGAAGTGCCAATTGCCCAAGGCAAATCATCTTTTCATTTCTGAACCACCACCGTGACACACACATCTGACACCACCTACTCCACCCGCCTCACATCATGGGGTACGATGCAGATTGCTTTAAAAATCCCACAGTGAAGGGTAAGGAAAAAGCCAGAGGCACATATGACTTTTAGAGAACTTACATATGACATTTACTTAAGGTGGCATTTATTTATAATTTCAGTGGCTGTCACTTTCGGTTTTGAGGGGGCTATCCAAAAAGTCAGATTGGGGAGAAGGGTTGGTTACTTTCAGATCCCGGGAAACAACAGGATTAAAGAAAGGAAAGGTATGGGGTGAAAGTGGCAATGCTTCCCTGAAGTATATCCTATGTATACGCATATGAGTGTGTGTGTGTGTGTGTGTGTGTGTGTGTGTGTCTGTCCATCTGTTCATCTCTAAGGCAGACTGTTCATTGAAGTATTGTTCTCACGATCCTATGTTTACGTTCAATCCGGTTTTCAAGGTTTCTTAAAAATTTTCCATCGTGGTTAATGTGTCTATGGATCTAAAGACCCCATATTCTGAGATGAGTCCACAAGGACCTTCATGACGTCAATTCAATATTCAATCTCTTATACTTCCCATTTTTTTTCTCCCCTGAAGATATCTATTGATCAAACAGGCACTATTGGTTGAACCCAGGTCTACACCAGCAAAATAGAGCAAGACAAATACAAATTATAAAGCTAATTTAACACCAAAAAATTGACTGCTACCAGAAACACATGGCTAATGAAGGTCTACGGATGTGAGAAGGACTTTAATTAGCCTGAATTATCTGGATAATTACATTGATTTTTGCTAAAGTGGATCCATTCTTAATTGGTAAAGCTAATTATATAAACATATATATATCTCTTCCACAATATTCTAGATTTTCGAATCAGAGTTTTCAGTTTAATTTTTTTCCAGGTAAGCGCTACATTCCACACTTAATTTTACATTTGTATAAACAAACCCCTGATATGGACCCGACCTGGAAAAAAAAAAGTAGTATATCTCCTGAATTGTCCTTCCTGTAATTGCAACCTTCTAAAACCAAATACACCAGAGGTTAATGTGCAGAACCCATACTTAATTCATAAACGTGGGTTGGAAAAATGGTTTGTGGTTGGCGATGAGAAGCAGGGCCCTGGAAATTTCTTTAACATTCCTGCATGTAATTAGCCTCTTTTTTTCTCCCCTTAGCTATTTATAAATGCATAAATATACCTGCGCTCTACGTAACGATGACAGACAGTGACAACATATTGATATACAGTGCCACTTTGTAGTTGGAAATGAATATTTCATTAGCTGAGTTATCACGGCTGGGTGACGACCTTCAACTCTCTAATTTTAAATTCATCCGTTTTCAGACTATTAAGCTGTTCTTGAGCACACCACAGAAATTACAGATGTAGAGGTAAATTTGCAAGATAATTTTTAATTCCCAAAAAGGTCAAGGATATGCATACTAAATTCTCGAGAAGAATTGTGTTGCGTAATGAGAGCAAATGGATCATTTTGGTTGTTAATGATATTTGCTTCCACACGTGAAGATGGAAAAGCAAAAGACACAGATCATGGTCACTGAATGAAATTACCGGGCCCCTAATTTCCTAGTACCATGCACAAGAAACTTAAAAGCCAACAACCACCTAGACGTAGCACATGCCTCAGGAGGATTTAGAGAGAATCAGCTGCCAGCATCTAACTCAGCCTCAATGTCCTCAATCTCGGTACTGCTTCCAGGAACAAACCGCAGGATTCCCAAGGTTAAAAACAGGTCTCTACAGAATCAAAAATGTATTTACATATTATCATAGACATTAAGAAAAAAAATTATCTTTTCAAAAAATATGGAGGAAAGAAAAAAAAAATTGTTGATTGACAGGTGCTTCTTGCCTGATCCAGCTCTGCCTAACCTTATCCCAGGCCCCATGGTGCAGTGCTGCTGGTCAGATCACCTGCTGGGAATGGAATGGGAGTGAGGCTCCACTCACCTCATCCACTAGAGTCCTATTTAAAACATCCAAGCCAGTTTGGGGCTCACCAGATACTGTTTTGACTTTACTGGATGCATTTCCCTGTCCCTAGATTTCCCTCAGTGAGTTCCTCTTGCCTTTTCAGCTCCTTAGTACCCAGGAGACCGCCTGGCACAAAGTGGATAAGTAATAAAGTATATATATACATTAAAAAATAAATTACAAAGGAAAATAAAACTATACTTCTGCAATTATTACCTGGGAAGACAGAGCAGAAGCTAGATAGACCCCTCAGATTTAAAGATCACATCAGCCAAGAAAGATTCGAGGGTAACTAGGTTACATATTCCTCTTCATTCTTTCCTTTTGAGTTCATCTCATGGGATCACGCTGCCTGGCTTCACCTCCATGTCTCCCTTCCTTAAGACTTTAGTTTCTGGCCCACTCAACACTCTCATTGAGCTGTTCACCAAAATTCTTCTTTGCACACCTCACACTTTTATGTCGACAAATGATGACAAGACTCACTTGGTTCTCGTCTTTCATACAAACTAGGTTTTGCCACAGGTAGATTCATCAGGCGGGCTTGACGATTCATATTCAATTTACGGACAGATTTAACACATGATTCAACCGATGAATAGAGCATTGTCTTCATCTGTTATTAAATTAGCACTGTTAGGTTCATCAAATTACCTCAGGGGTACCCTGGAAAAGGAAGAGCACCTAAGATTGAGGAGATGCTGAATGAGATAGGTTCATCTGAGTACCCTAACACAAGTTCGCATTTGTTGGGGAGGGTGGGATGGGGGAAGGGGGATGGGGGTATTCTTGGGAACTGCTCTACCACCAAGCAACATCCCCAGCCCTTTTTTGTATTTTGAGACAGGGTCTCACTAAGTTGCCCAAGCTGGCCTCAAACTTGCAGTCCTCTGGCCATAGCCTCTCAAGTCCCTAGGATTACAGACACATATTACCACACCCGGCTTAATACAAGCTTTAATGAAAGCCAAGGAAAGATGGAAATAAGAAGCGGCTCAGTTCTGAATTATACCGGAACTCTATAGTGGTGTTTCCCCATGTCATGCATGGTGAGACAAAATAAAATACTTTGCACGGGGCTGGGAGGATGCTCATTCAGTGAGGTGCTGCTGAACATCATGGGCTCAGCAGAATTAAAATCATGTTTATTAAGAAGTTGAGGAGGGCTGGGGTTGTGGCTCAGTGGGAGAGTGCTCATCTAGTCCGTGTGAGGTCTTGGATTCGATCCTCAGCACCACGTAAAGACAGATAGATGAATTAGTGTTATGCTTGATAAGAAGCAATACAAGGATCATGAATGAAAATTTTGTTGAGCGGAGGACTCACTCAGGATACATAAAGGGATGAAAACTATTTCAAAATCACCGATCCACACAACATAGAGTATTCCCCATGAGTTTCAAAAAAACCGATTAGAAATAATCATCGATCAGACAGTCATCAAACTGGAGTTAGAGTTTTTATCTATTATTAGAGTTTTAGAAAAATTGACCAAATGTTCATATCCCATCATCCTTCAACGTTTCATCTGCAGAGAGCATATAACTAAAATCATTTTTTATGGAACAATTCGCGATTCATCAGCTCCTCTGCTGCTAAGGTTTATGAACTTGGTGAATAGGATGGGAGCTTAGGAATCCATACTGAATTCCACACCAGGTACAGTCATGGGGCACCCTTCCTCCTTCGAGATCACCAGGAGCCTTTCCTACCCAAATCCTTTTCAAATCCACGTGATCCCCCTCAACATTTCGCCAGATACTCCACGCCATCTGAAATTAGCTAACATAACTAAGGAGACCCAAGTCAGGCACTCTAAGAACTACATAATTATAAAACTTCCTCCCCATTCCCTTGGAGGGCACGTTCAGGGACAGCTCTAAGCTAATCCGTGTTTGGTTAACAAAATCCCATTAACTTCTAATATCACTTCATCAAGTAGACCACCCTCTACAATAAAAAGGATGGACACAGGCTCACATTTTAATTCCAAAGATCTTTTCTCTTCATATTTAAAGCTAATTGGCAGGAGTGCCTCAGAATTAAGTTTTTCAAAGAGTTAATGAACTGAAAACAAATTCTGAGATCACAGATGCAAATTCTACTGTCTCACGGGGCCAGGCAGATAGTATGAATGGCATACTTCAAAATATTCCTGAGCAGAAGGGACTGGGTAGGAGGAATTGAGGACATGCAGAAATGTACTCCCTGTTGTTCGACTGTGTGATTTTCATCTCCTTTATGAAAATGTGCACGGTGATTTTTGACACAAGATATTAATATTGAGCTTTTAAATTAACATTCTCAATTTTTTTAAATGTGGGAAACTAAAATTCTAAAACATGAAACACTCTCACACAAAATATTTGTAGAGCAAATGCAGTCCACAATTCAAGACAATTCCAGTTTACCAGTAGTGATTTAGTTCCATGCATAAATTCACAACGGCTTCCTTAAGCATTCCCAAAATTTTCACTGAGCGTCTGAGTATCCACCTATCCCCAACCCAAGAGTCAAAATATTTTTCCACCTTCATAAAAGGATCCCGTCACAAAACAAAGGGTGATCATCATTACCTAGAGGTCCTGATTAAATGACTGATTTGAAGCCACTTGTCACCACTTGATTATACTTTCCTTACAAAGCCTGGCTGTCCTATTCAGAGAAACACACTTAGGCTCCAAGGGCGACTTCCCAGTCTGTCAATAAAGCTTTGTGGACCATGAAGCTCTTGAATCAACTTTTCTTGAGGTAGAGCACCTTAGGCAGGATTCCCTCCCAACAGGGTCCGAGACAAAGATTCAAGGACCAGTACCTGATTTATGAGATGACCCAGAAAACAAGAGGGGTGGGTTAGTCGAGGTAGGAGTTCCAGTCAACTTTTTTATCTCCGTGACCAACGCACCAGATGAGAACAACTTAAAGGGAAAAGTTTATTTGGGCTCAAGGTTTCAGAGGACTCAGGGCATAGAGAAGCCACTCCATTGCTCTGGGCACTGGTGAGACAGAACACCATGGTCGGAGGGGCCATCACAGGAAGACTCTTCAGCTCATGGAAGAATGGGGAAGCAGAATGGTAACACAGGGAACACACAGGGTTCTGGGGCACACCTCCAAGGGACCCACCTCCTCCAACCATGCCCCACCTTCCTATCCTTACCATTTATATATTCAAACTAGGGTGAATGGATTAGATTAGAGCGCTCACCAATCCATCATCCTACCCCTGAACATTTCTGCATTAACACAAGAATTTTGGAGAGCACCTCCAATCCAATCCACAATAGTAGGCAATTGAGCGATTTCCAATTCTGATCAATTACTGGTTCAAAGTTGTTGTCCAAGGGACATGGATCTCCCCAGCCCTCCTAAACTAAAAGATGTAGGTTCCTATTTTTTCCAGAAAACTCAAAGACAGAACAGATCAGCATGCACAAGAAAGACAGTGAAATGTAAAGATGAGTAAGGAAGTAACAGAATATATGCTACGCGGACTTTGGGTATACCCTAGTGACCCCGAGCAAGGGCTAAAAAAAGAGAAGTCCCCATGCCTAATGCCAGAAGGTTTGATGGGACGTCTACTCTCGGAGCTGGATCGTGCATATGTACAAAAGAATACTTATATAACCTCCATTCCTCAATCTCTACCTACCTCTTCAATGGCCAAAGAGTTGCAAAAATAGACTCATCCTTGGGAGATATTTTAGTCTCGGCTCTCCTGGGACAAGTAAACCATGATGTACAGTGCCAAGCATCAGGCCTCCAGCCCCCAACACCGGCAATGTGTAATTAGGAAGGCAATTAGGAGCAATCACACTCTTCTGGCCAATTATTGCCTCTCCCAGGGAGGCTCACTCTAAAAATTAGACCTGGAGTCAAAAACTACTTGTGCAGCATTATCTCCTCCACTTTTGTCTTTCCAAGGATTCATCGGATGTTCCCCCCAGCATACTTAGCTTCAAGCACTCCCAGGAGTGTGTAGCACTCTGCAGTTTCCTAATGGATTTTAAACTATGGCCAAAATGAGGGTACCTCAAAATAGCAATGTGACTAACCCTAAGAAGTGGTCAGTAACTTCTCAGATGAAGTAGAACATTACAAACTTTCCTCCCTTAGAATGAGTTGTTCGTGTGTGCAAACATCCTTGATAGGAATGCAAACTCTGGTCGTTACCTTGAATAACTGTTTATCAACTTTGGAATTTTCTTCCCTCCAAGGTCCTCTGCAACACCTAGGTCTTTCCTTCCTCCTCCTCTCCCTTCTCAGATATCATCTTCCACTATTCCCCGCTACTTCATCACACTTCAGCTTCCTTGGTCTTCGATCAAATGCTGGAACACATCATGTGCTTTCCCCAAAAGTTTTAGCGATGGCCGCGGTGGTGGCAATTGTCAGATAAATATAGCTTTTTGGGGAAACCCTGAATAATTAATAGTATTTGGCTGAGAGTCACAGAACTGGGAAAGTCATGGACTTCAGAGCTCTGTCTTTTATAGGAGACTTTCTTCAGAACCAAGATGAGAACAGGTCACTTAATTGCCACCTGCCATATTTCACAAACCTATAGCTAATGGCCTCCCCCACCACGGCCAAAACTTAATACTTGCCATCCCCTCTGCCTGGAATTCTTTCCCCTTAATTGATCACGTGACTGTGGGTCATCATCTAAAACTGGTTCCCAGGGCTGCCACCTATCACAGACCCATTCATTTCCTTTATGGCTAGAATACAGGAGTTTTATCCATGGATTCATTTGTTAGGGTTTAGATATGAGGTGTCCCCCAAAAGCTCACTTGAGTGAAAAGATTATATTTTGAGAGCTTCAGCCTTATCAGTGGATTAATCCACTCATCTGGACTAACTGAGTGATGACTATACAAGTAGGTAGGGTGTAACTGAACAAATAAGGTCACTGGGTTTAGATATTTGTACTGAGCTCAGGGTTTATAATTTTGTCCCTGGTGAGTGGAGCTCTCTTTCCTTCCTGGTGGCTATGGGCTGAGCCACTTTCCCCTCCATGCACTTCCACCATGATGCTCTGCCTCACCTTGGGGCAAGAACACTGAAGTCAGCCAACCATAGACTGAACCTCTGAAATTGTGAGCCAAAATAAACTTTTCCGTCTCTAAGTTGTTCTTGTCCGGTCTTTACGTCACAGTGACTCAAAGCTGACAGTGTCCCGATAGTTTCTTGCCTGACTGCCTCACTGAGATGTGTGTCATGTCAGCAGGGACCAAATGGGTCACATTCTCCAGTACAGCTGAGGTGCTAATGAGCAGGCCAGTAAGCATTTGCTATAGAAATAAGTAAATGAAAATTTCCTTTGTAAGTTGGATGTGACAGGTATTGCACTAGACACTGGAGATCCAACTATAACATCGTTGGAACTCTGCATATTTAAAAGTGTTTGGCTGAGAGTCAAACCCTGCACAAATAGGATTTTAGGTATTTGTACTGGGCAAAGTATTAGCAATTCAATGCTCTTTTACAGGAGACTTTCTTCCAAACAAACAGGTAACTGGATTGCCACTTGCCATGTTTCATAAACCTATAGCTAATGACTTTGCCACCATGGCCAGTAAACTGTATTCACTGTTCTCTGTGAAGACCTCCTTGACCTGTCCTGTCGTGGCCTGAGTTCCAAGGTTTGTGCTACAAAGAATCCTTGGCTTTAAACCAGTCTCTTCTATGTCTCCCAAACTGCCTGTCCATCCTGACAGCACTACATTTACTGTCCAACATTAAGGAGCGATAAAATCTTGGCAGTCCCTCTACAGTACTGTGAACATGTCTCCAGTCCTGGAATGAACCAATGCTTCTCAGTATCCCCAGGGCTTAGAAAATGGATTGCCACCTAACAGGTGCTTCATAAAGATTACTAAAATAAAGCAGGAAAAGATCAAGATCGAAAAAGCTTATTCCTCTGCCTTCACTAACACGGTAGCCACTAGCAGCACTTGGGTATTTAAAGTTAATTAAATGAAAGTAGATTCAGTTCCTCAGCTACACTAGCCATATTGAATGCGCTTGATGACTATATGTGCCCAGTGGCTATGGTGTTAGCATAGAATGGAACATTTCCTTCATGAAAGAGAATTCTATTGGACCAGTGTTGGTATGGATCTTTATACAATAAACCCACAAGTAAACACTTTATTAGTTATTGACTTAGAAGAGCTGTTATTTCTAACATTCCACAGAGATACTTAAAAATGTTTCAAACATATATTGAGGAACTTTTCTATGTGCGGCACCAGATTAGGCCCAGCAGAGATTCCAAGGAGTAAGACCTTGACCCTCAAGAATTTCACAAACCAGCTGGGTGTGGTGACACATGCCTGGATTCCCAGGGATTCAGGAGGCTGAGGCAGGAGGACTGCAAATTCCATGCCATCCTTAGAAGCACAGAGAGATCCTGTCTTAAAAAATAAAAAGGACCAGGGATGTAGCTCGGTGGCTAAGTGCCCCAGGTTCAATCCCCAGTATTTAAAAAAAAGAATTTCTCAAACCTATATGCAAAGCACCATACACCAGTCAAAAGTCACCAACAATTCAGTACAAAACTAATTCCTAAGCTACGAGGACAAGCAATTATTAAATCAAAATGGAGAACGGAGTGAAACTTAAAATTCTAGAAATGTTCAGGCAAGGAAACAGTTTTTGAGATACTCCTTGAAGATAGGGAGGGTTTTAACAGAAAATAAGAAGCCATCCAAGATTCAAAAAGTCTATATAAGTTAAGATTCAGCTGCAGGAAAAAGAAAAAAATCAAGAATGTTCAAGAGACAAATATTTTTGGCCCTCAAGTATGAAGTACAAGAGAAACTGTGGCAAAATACGAGGTTACAATTCATTGCAACCAGGCAGTCTCCAACAGGCTCTGGTTAAAGGATAGAATTTCTTGTGTAGGAAATTGGGTACTGTATTACTTAGCTTTTTGTCACTGTGACCAAAATACCTAAAACAAGAACAACTGAGCAAAGGAAAAGTTTATTTGGGGTACACACTCACAGAGCTTCATTCCATGATTGGCCAACTTCATGGCTCTGGGCCCTAGGGGAGGAAGAGCATCTTGGCTGAGGGAAGTGGTGGAAAAAAGCTTTCAGCTCCTGGCAGCCAGGAAACAGAAAATAGAATCCCTAAGACCATGCCACCAATGACCTGCTTCCTCCCACCATGCCCCCATCTGACTATAGTTGCATTCAAATCAGTCAACCAAATGGATTAATCCAATGATTAGATTACGGCTCTCATAATCTAATCCTTTCACCTCTAAGCCCTCCTGCATTTCATAACATGAGCTTTTGGGGAGACATTTCATACCCCAGCCATAACAGATACTAGCCTGTAAATTCCTAGGAGAGAAGGTATCTCCCTAGTTCACTATGGATGGCAACCTCTCCGCTTCAACTTTCTGAGCCTGAGGAACTGGACTCTCAAAAAAATTTAAGAGCAAGACACAAACTGATTTCTTCCATAAATTTGAAGGATTTCCTTTGGATTCCTGAATGTGCCTGGCAATAAAGGGGGAAACACCTGTGTTGATAACGATCTGTTCAAGGAAATTAAATTGAAAATCCCAGTAATAATGAGAACTTGGGGTTAAAAAGTCATCCAACCTTTTAATGAAGTAAAATCCAGTTTGTGGCTCACATCCCTGCCAAGAAAGCACTGGCAGGACACTTTGGGGTTGGCCAGCAATACCAATCCCTGGGCAAGTTGTGACCTTGAGGCTCCACATCACTCCCCATGCTGCAGATCAGGATAAAAATCTGAAGATATGAAGTTGTCAGCCCCACCTAATTCACAGATGGTATCAGAACCTCGAATTCTCAGCCAATACCTTTAGTGTTTGTCATGGTCAGCAATGAGCTATTAAGTGAAGCTATCTTTAAGACGGTTGAGCATTTGATAAGACTATTTTTACTATCCACTAAAGGATAAAAAGTGAGATTTCTATTCTGGGGAAAATATTTTTTTAGGCAACATTATTTTAGCACTACTAAAGACACAAGACCCCTCATCAGCAGGAAAGGCAGGTCACGGTGCTTTGCGAGGTTTGCTAGCATCTTGCAAGTTTGAAAATGTTGAAAGAACATGAAGAAATAAAATGTCACACGATCACAAACTAATCAACCATGTTAACGGGGAGTGGGGAATGCCATTCTTCTGCTGATGTTGAAACTAGAGAAGGCCTAAGAAAGGGCTTTAATTTGGAATTGTACAGAGTGGACATTGACTAAAGAATAGATTCTCCATTTTGAGGACCAGTCTGACACTGTGCAATCCCTGGGCCACTTGGCCACCCATTTTAATCTTGTTTCAACCAAAAACCCTTTTAGGGCTCTGTTTTCTTAATAAATTGAGAAGCAACTCAACGGCCACCTGTGGGTGGGGAGTGAGGCAGAGACACCAGCCACCAAGCATCCTTCACCTCCCTCTGCCTTTGAGTGAGTACAGAGCCAGAAAACACATCTTTTATGCTGACTCTATTATAATTGACAATGATTTTAACATTGCCTAATTATAAAACAATGATTTTAACTTTGAATCTCCCAGGAGAGTAGTCAAGATACATCCAGCCTTATAATCGGAAAATAAAGCAGAAATGACCAGATTTGCATTGAATCCAGGCTGCCAGCATCCCAGAGCCTGACTGTCCTCAGGTGTCACTCTGGACTTCATAACCTATCTGGACTCTTATGCGATAGTTCCAGTCCTCGCTATCACATTACTTAGGTAGAAGCCAAATGTTTAAGTGCCAGTGAAGAAGCTCTAAATGGAGTATTAATACAATCATCTGCAAAAGTGATTAGCCAAAGCACATAAACACTTAACCACACAACCTGAGCCCAGGTACACTTTCCCAACACACTGGCAACATGAGCATGAATGTCTCATACTTCAGGGATTCCTAGGAACCAGACTCATTTGCACTTGACCTTTGAGATTTTTGTTTTTTGTTTTTGTTTTTAACTTGGGATTGAAAGCCAGGGCACTCTATCACTGAGCCACATCCCCGGTCTTTATTTATTTATTTTTTTAAATATTTTATGTAGAGAAAGTTGCTCAGGGCCTCGCTAAGTTGCTGAGGCTGGCTTTGAACTTGAGAACTTCCTGCCTAGGCTTCCTGAGCTACTGGGATTACAGGCCTGTGCCACTGTGCCCAACTCAAGTTATTTTTTTGGCTTTGGATTTTGCTTTTATAAAATCTTCCATCTCATACTAATTCTTTTTCCCCCTAAGCATACATTATATCCTAGGCCCTTCTAAATGCTCTCAGCCAAAGTAGCGATAGTTGGGCAGGTATCTTAATTCTATGACTCTTACTTTTCCACATCTTTGTCTTAAGAATGCCGGAAAATATTAAAAGACATTATTCACCTGAAACACATTTACACAAAGCCATAAATTATTTATCCAATAACTGTCCTTGATCCCAAAAGCCTCTCATTTTACTCAAATAGTATCGTTTTTTTTTTCAAATCCACAGCATCCCTAGAACTTTCTACCACTTCCTCCCCCAGTGAACTGGAGTCTTTATTACCTTGCTTTCACTGGTCATGAGTTATATATTAATCTTTCCTCTTGCTCCCTCGTTTCCTTCAGTCCAAGTAAAAATATGTTTTTCAAAAAGACGAACAACATATAAGACAAACCAGAGGATCTCTTTCAATTCTCAAATTTTCTCTCTCGTAAAAATCCTATCTCCTATCTCTCTAGTAATAGTTAATTGTTACTACAGTCAGTTTCTTCTGAAAAATTTCCATGGCTGCCTACATCTGTCAGATACCCTTCTGAAGATTTTATGGGGTACAACCAAGTCCCTCAAAGACAAACCTCCCAGCCCTCTAACCCAGCCCTCTAACCTATGTACACCAGCCTTTGCTCCTCTTCTTTATAAGACACACACCTGTGTGTTTTGATTTTAAACTCAGCACTTCAACATGTGATATTTAAAATGTTACCTTTGCCTATAAAAGCAATTCCTTCATGGTTGATCAATTCTCCCATTTTTAGTCTAATATTAGTTGTACCATTCATTCATTCCTCCCATTCTCTGATGAAGAAAATCATCAAATCCGAAAAGCCCAATACTGAATGGCAGGGGAGAAAGCAACACGTTTTAATGCAGAAATCTCATTTTGACCATTTCTCCATCAATGGCAATAAATAAATAAATAAATAAACAAACAAACAAACAAACAAATAAAGTGTGTGAGAGAGCACACTGCAGAGTTTTGGAAATATCCAAGAATTATGTACAATTAAATGTCTATCAAGAGGAAATATTCAGAGTTATGTTTTTTCAAAAGGATTGTTTTATGTATTGACTCAGATGACTACAGATTCTATGAATATGAGAATGATGCTATCAAAGAACAAATGGAAAGAAAAGAAGAAAAGAAGGAAGGAAGGGAGGGACGGAGGGAGCATGCTCTGTGGTATGCATGAACCAAGGTTAGAATGGCTATCCCAGGAAGGCAGGATGAGAGGAGGGGATGGCCATTTTCACCAACCATTATTCCACTGATTGATTCACTAAAATAAGCATGTTATTTATAAAATATAAAGAAATGTAAATGTAAATCCAGCATCTCGGGAGGCTGAGGCAGGAGGATTGTGAGATCAAAGCCAGCCTCAGTAATGGCGAGACCCTAAGCAACTCAGGGAGACCCTATCTCTAAATAAAATACAAAATAGGGCTGGGGATGTGGCTCAGTGGTCCAGTGGCCCTGAGTTCAATCCCTGGTACCCCCCTCCCCGCAAAAAAAAAAAAAAAAAAAAAAGAGGAAAAAGTAAAGATCCAAGAATTAGGCATTATGCAAAAGAAGTAATATAATGGTGAAGCATATTTGTAATTCACTTTGATAATCCTATCACTAATGATAGGCAGCAATAAAACAGAAGCTTTCCCCAACTCCCACAAAACACTCCAGATGTACTTCATGGATTCTGATGGAGGAAACACTTCTCTCCTCCCTACTTATCTCCCTTGCCTTCTTTCAATTGTGTAATTCTCAGGCAAATCCTGGTTCTGCCCTGATGGGTACCGGTGAGAAGCTAGAAAGAGGGAACTTCAAGATGGTTCAGAGGCCATCACAACCCACCACCTGCTCAAGCTGCCTGCAGTCTACTGGGGTTCAGAAGGAGAATTACTCTAAACAAAGACAGCGCACTGAAACCCATTAAAGTGAGGGAGGAAATACGAGATGTGGAGGCATAATAATTATTTTTGGTATTGGCTGTATATCTCAACTCTGCAGCAATTAAACTGTAAAAACAAGTTATGAGGATGCCAAAGGATTCTAGTAATGAGCCTAAGCATGTTAATGATCTTTAAATGTGAGTTAACACATAGACAGAAGTCACATGGAATGCTCAGCTTGTACGATCTAAAGGAAACTCAAAGAACTACTGAAATATAAAATTAATGCACATTTTTGACTCTTGTCAGAGATTTTTTTTTTTAAATGACAAAAATAAAAGGACCCAAAGAGAAAGCTTTCAAGTTTCTGCAGCCCCTTGTTTCTGTCCCATTAGAAGCCAGAATAAACATAAGGTGCACAAAGAGCAAGAGGTTTGGCAGATTTTTCTGACCTCAACTCCACATTATGGAAACTAAAAGCTTCGTTATGGGAAACTGCCAAAGCTTCATTATAATGCATTGTATTTTCTTTGTTCTTTTCTTTTTCTTTTATTTTTAAAGACATTGCTTAGTGTAAAACAGGTAAGAGTTCAATTTCTTTTCATTGAATTCAACTCTCCCCACCTGCCAAACTCTCCCAAATGAAAAATGTCCAGAAGAATCAGAAGCAACCATAGCAATGGCGAGATGGAACTGAGCTAGGAAACAATCTGGGGCCAGAGGAAGGCATACTTTATCTGCACCAGAGGGAGAGAAAGGGAGAAAGCAGAAATTGTGCCAGACCTCATTTTAGACCCAGCACACCAAAAGGGTTCTAAGTAAAGATTGTTGACAAAGGGCACCCCTAGCCATGCCAAGGTGGGGAGTAGCACCCCTGTGCAGACAAAGAAGAGTCTGTGGGGAGGGAAGAAAGCTTTCCTTGTGCCCTAAAACAGCTAACTTTTGATTGCATTAAGATAGGAATTTGAGCCAGTCATGTTGGCCCATCCCTGTAATCCCAGCAGCTCAGGAGGCTGAGGCAGGAGGATCTGGAGTTCAAAGCCAGCCTCAGCAACTTGGTGAGGGCTGGCAAGGCTGTTACAAACTCATTGAGACCCTGTCTCTTAAAAAAAAAAAAAAAAAAATACAAAAACAGGGCTGAGGATGTAACTCAGTATTTAAGTGCCCCTAGGTTCAATCCCCAGTACAAGAAAGAGAGAGATAAAAGATATAGGTAAGAATTTGAAAATAAATTTAAGAGCTCTTAAGTTATAATTCCAGATAGAATTCTAATCTAGACAAATGCAATTTCTATTTTTAAGAGTAAATCTCCAGTCACAGTTCATTTCCAACTCTTTATGGAGAAGCCACTCCTCCAGATATTAGAGGGGATCTGAAAGAAAACAGATTAAATGTGGGTGGCAGGGAACATTTATGCAAAATTAAGAAAAGCATTCAACTAATAAGCCCCAATCTCCACACACAAAAAAAATGTATGTATACACACACAAACACACACATACACACATAGCTGGATATCATACACACACGTGTATATATGCATATTCTGCAGTCTAACATACTCAAATAGATTAAAAAAAAACAGGATTGTAATGTTAATATCAATTATATTGTAATATTATATTGTAATCAATTATATTGTAATATTAATTATATTGTAATATTAATTATATTGTAATACTAATATCAGGTTTCTTCCATAAATGGGAAGAAATTCTGTCAACTACAATCCTGCTAAGATAGCCAATGTGGAAAAACAAATCCACTCACTCATCCCACAATATTAAACTCAAGCGATAATTACACAGACTGACACTTCCGACCTGAAAGTCATTTTCCATCTAAACTATCATCCACCTCACCCAAGCTTTCCAGGGCTGACATAGCACAAATTAAAGCCAGCCTACCTCATTGGCTGTGACAAATGATAAGAAAGGGTTAAAACTGGCCCACATGTAATAAGAGCTTTTTACAATTATCTCCAAAAACTTGGGAGGTCAAACATCATGGCCACATTGACCAGTTAGAAATTCTGCACTATCCTGTGTCACTGTTACCTCTTAGCATTTCATACCTGTGATTCTCCGCCAAGAGGGATTCTCCCCTGCCTCTCTGGGGGACATGGGGCAACAGACACACTTTTCCCGATGGAGGGAAGTGCTACTCTTCACAGTCACAAAGAATGAAAGGACAAATTAGAGAACCACATTACCATATTCTTCCTCTATAACAATCTGCAAGTCTGTTTCTTCCCTGGGAAAATTAAATTTCCAAACTTAATCTTCCTTGGGACCCTCACCACTAAGAGTCAATCACACATGGTCTAGCTTCACTAAAGTCTTTAATTTCTTGTTATCAGAAATTCAACTGGGTGGGGGGGGGGTGAATTATTCCTTTCATCTAGTCATTTGGGGCGATGATTTTATGATCCCCAAAATCAATATGAAATAAAACTTTCATATATCATCACTCTCTTAAGGAAGGGAATACATAGAAACATGTCCATAAATTTGAATATAGTCATTTCGAGTAAATGTTTTCATTTATAGTGATTTAAACACAGATTTTCATCACATTAAACTAAACAGCGTCCCACCCCCCAAGGAATTCTTTAATACACAAAATGCTCCATTTCAAACAAATAAAAGAGGAAAACATTTCTGATGTACACTGGCATAGTTTTGCCTATTGGTACTTTACGCTAAGTGTAGGAATCACTGGAAACTTATCTTTTCAGACTGAAATTCCCCGGTCACCACACTCCTCAAGGGTAGGACAATTTTGAGCTGTTGGGAATTCACTAATGAGAGCAGACATTGACCTAGCTCAGGAGAATCAACCTCCTACCTCCTACCTGCTGCACGCTTGAACAGACACACAAACACACAAACCACACACACACACACACACACACACACACACACACACATTTTCTTCTTTAGTTCCTTCTCTTTTTAATATTTTTTTAGTTGTCAATGGACCTTTATATTTTATTTATATGTGGTGCTGAGAATTGAACCCAGTGACACACACATGCTAGGCAAGCACTTTACCACTGAGCTACAACCCCAGCCCTCCTTTCTTTCTTAAAGGAATGTCTAGTTTAAGTAAGTCCCATTTGTTGATTCTTGTTATTAACTCTTGTGCTATGGGTGTCCTATTAAGGAATTTGGAACTCAAACCCACAATATGTAGATCGGAGCCAACTTTTTCTTCTATCAGACGCAGAGTCTCTGATTTAATATCAAGCTCCTTGATCCATTTTGAGTTAACATTTGTGCATGGCAAGAGAAGGGGATTCAGTTTCATTTTGTTGCATAAGGATTTCCAGTTTTCCCAGCACCATTTGTTGAAGATGCTATCCTTCCTCCATTGCATGCTTTTAGCCCCTTTATCAAATATAAGATAGTTGTAACTTTGTGGATTAGTCTCTGTGTCCTCTATTCTGTACCATTGGTCCACCCGCCTGTTTTGGTACTAGTACCATGCTGTTTTTGTTACTATTGCTCTGTAGTATAGTTTGAAATCTGGTATCACTATGCCACCTGATTCACACTTCCTGCTTAGAGTTGCTTTTGCTATTCTGGGTCTTTTATTTTTCCATATGAATTTCATGATTGCTTTATCTATTTCTACAGGAAATGCCATTGGGATTTTGATTGGCATTGCATTAAACCTATAGAGAACTTTTGGTAATATCACCATTTTGATGATGTTAGTTCTGCCTATCCGTGAACAGGGTATATTTTTCCATCTTCTAAAATCTTCTTCTGTTTCTCTCTTTAGGGTTCTGTAGTTTTCATTGTATAAACCTTTCACCTCTTTTGTTAGGTTGATTCCCAAGTATTTTATTTTTTTTTGAGGATATTGTGAATGGGGTGTTTTTCCTCATTTCCGTTTCAGAAGTTTTGTCGCTGATATACTGAAATGCCTTTGATTTATGCGTGTTGATTTTATATCCTGCCACTTTGCTGAATTCATAGAGCCCTAATATCCAGAGTATACAAAAAATTCAAAAAATTAAACAATAAGATAACAACCCGGGTTGGGGATGTGGCTCAAGCAGTAGCGCGCTCGCCTGGCATGCATGCGGCCCGGGTTCAATCCTCAGCACCGCATGCAAACAAAGATGTTGTGTCCGCTAAAAACTAAAAAATAAATATTAAATTCTCTCTCTCTCTCTAAAAAAAAAAAAACAAACAAACAAACAAATAACCCAATCAACAAATGGGCCAAGGACCTGAACAGACACTTCTCAGAGGAGGACATACAATCAATCAACAAGTACATGAAAAAATGCTCACCATCTCTAGCAGTCAGAGAAATGCAAATCAAAACCACCCTAAGATACCATCTCACTCCAGTAAGATTGGCAGCCATTATGAAGTCAAGCAACAACAAGTGCTGGCGGCGATGTGGGGAAAAGGGTACTCTTGTACATTGCTGGTGGGACTGCAAATTGGTGCGACCAATTTGGAAAGCAGTATGGAGATTCCTGGGAAAGCTGGGAATGGAACCACCATTTGACCCAGCTATTGCCCTTCTCGGACTATTCCCTGAAGACCTTAAAAGAGCGTACTACGGGATACTGCCACATCGATGTTCATAGCAGCATAATTCACAATAGCTAGACTGTGGAACCAACCCAGATGCCCTTCAATAGATGAATGAATAAAAAAAAATGTGGCTTTTATACACAATGGAGTATTACTCTGCACTAAAAAATGACAAAATCATGGAATTTGCAGGGAAATAGATGGCAATAGAGCAGATTATGCTAAGTGAAGCTAGCCAATCCCTAAAAAACAAATGCCAAATGTCTTCTTTGATATAATGAGAGCAACTAAGAACAGAGCAGGGAGGAAGAGCAGGAGGAAAAGATTAACATTAAACAGAGACATGAGGTGGGAGGGAAAGGGAGAGAAAAGGGAAATTGCATGGAAATGGAAGGAGACCCTCATTGTTATAGAAAATTACATATAAGAGGTTGTGAGGGGAATGGAAAAAAAAAAACAAGGAGAAAAATGAATTACAGTAGATGGGGTAGAGAGAGAAGATGGGAGGGGGGAGAGGGGGGAAAGTAGAGGATAGGAAAGGTAGCAGAATACAACAGTTACTAATATGGCATTATGTAAAAATGTGGATGTGTAACTGATATGATTCTGCAATCTGTATTTGGGGTAAAAATGGGAGTTCAAAACCCACTTGAATCTAATGTATGAAATATGATATGTCAAGAGCTTTGTAATGTTGTGAACAACCAATAAAAAAAAAAAGGAATGTCTAAGTGCACAGTGAAGGAGAGCATCAAATTCTGTATGAGGAGTACAGATAAAGGCGCCAAGATGTCCTCCAGTAAAGAAGGCATCATTGCTATCTTTATTCAGCATTTCCCCATCTTCCTTGGTCACCAAACCTTTCTTCCATGAAAGGCCTATTAACAGCCAACTCCACTAATCCTTCAGGTGCAGACCTGGGGAAATCACCCTGAGCAACCAATCACCCGTACCCAGCCCCTTGCCAGAAACTTCCACATAGAATCAGTAGTGCAGGGCGGGTCATCAGAGAAGGACTCAATTCTGCACTAATGACACCTGTTTTGTATAGAGGACTCTCCTCCCAGAGACGAATGCCAAGAAACCAATGAAATTATTGAAATCTAGGTGGCTCAACAGTTAAAATGACTGTAAAAGTCTCCCAATGTCTGAAATTAATTCCTGTCGTAAATGTCCCTACCAAAAGAAGACATACATCACACCTGTGAGTTGCAGAGATATAAATTCATGATCAGTTGTGATAAATGGTGTGACTGGTGGCTTTTTTGATGAATAACTCTCTGTCTCAATCAAATTCCAAGACCATAAACATGAATTCTAATAACTGTATTTATGACTACTATTTTACAGACAAAAATCTAAAATCAATTTATATATTTCTAATTATTATATTGCCTGTCCTGACACATAAATCTATTCTTTTCTGTAATGAGAAGAGAAATAAAGTATCAAATATTCCTTTTTACTCCCATGTTAAGTATTCCACAATACACTAAAGTGTCTTTGAACAGTGAAAATGTGTGTGTGTTCCACTTTTTCTATCAACGCTTTACCTAATTAAAAATAGAATACCTAAGTACCATGTAATTAATACTAAAGAACACTACAAATGCTCTTAATATTTTGTAAAGCATTCTACAAATGGCAGAACTAGTTGGAAGCCAACTTAAGGAAAATTATTTACATAGGAATCTTATACATTTTAGAATCATCTGTGTGAGGAGAATTAAAAAAAAATACTTTAGTACAAGAAAATCACCATATATTTAAATAAGCAAAAAGGAAATATGAGCAAAATAAAATAACATGAGATAGCTCTCAGACCACTAAAAAATTAACATTTAAGAAATGGAGTGTGGTGATTCTTTTTGCTCTGAAATAGCAAGCTTTAATAATCTTTGGCTATTTTATTAGCATTTAAATTAAGAAAATGTTTTTATATACTAATGGTGTTGAACACTACATTTTTGATAAGCAAGTGGTTTCCTCTTAGCGGAGGTGAAGGACAGTGCTAGGGATTGAACCCGGGTCCTCATACATGCTAGGCAAGAACTCTACCACAGAGCCACAACCCCAGCCACCATCTTTCCTTTTGAAAATGCAGTCTTTATTTCTATCAGAGAAATGGGATATCCCAAACCTACCCCTTTTCTATATAGATGGAGACCTGGAAAATGCATTATCAATCAGGCATGTTAGACTCAAAATCTAAAGGAGAAACTTAAAAGTAAAAATGTCTCCAAAAAATGAAGTCTCCTTAACAGTATCGACTGCACAAACTAAATTGTCCCATAATTTTTTGGATTGGGAAAAAATCCAGAGCAGGAGAAAGATGCATCTCCTATAACCTTCATCATTAATTTTCCAGATTTCAGCTTTTAACTGCAGAAACAGAGAGAGCTAGAATAACACATCTACATACAATTTAAGATGACATGTCAATCCTTGGGTATGACACTATCCTTCCAATTAAGAGTGTGTGTGTGTGTGTGTGTGTGTGTGTGTATTTCTGGGTGGCCCTGGTATATGAATGATGTCATACATTGTCAAGCTCTTGGAAATAGATAGACCTATGGGTCTATCTATTAACAGCATGATAAACATATGTGGTCTTGGTATGTTTGACCTTCAGTGACTATCTCTGATAATAAAATTTCACTTTCAGAAGAAAAGAGACACTGAGCTTCCCGGAACAGCGACCAGATGAATCCATCTTTAAAATCACACATGTACAAGAGGGCTGGCAATGATGGCCAATCTGCGCTGTGGAAAGTTAAGGCACTAGAAAAGGAAGAGATAAACAGACCTGCCTTTAAACCCCAGAAGATGCAATTTTGGTCTAATATGGACACAAAGTTGAAAACTCGATTTTGAGAGCAATCTGTGGCCATTACTACATTTATGGAACTCATCAAATATTAAGGTGGTGGCACATGACAAAAAAAAAAAATCTGTCAATCACCATTCATAGCTCTATTTCCCTTTGTACCCCGCTTTGTTAAAGACATCCTTTAAGAAGTGGCTATTCCTCGCGCAGCCCTGAAGTGACTTGTCAAGGTTTACCACTGGATGACTATAAATTATCTCATGGTACTGCAATGACATGGCCAGCTGATTCTTCAGGGTCCTTCATGGTTAGTGATACTAAAATGGATATTATTTTCTAACAGCCTCTTAGATCAAAGAGTGGATACATGGGTAGTCATCAGGGACCTCAAAAATAACACAACAGTGATAAAAGCAATCTCACCACTACCATCCTTTGACACCTCCACGTGACAAGAGATGAAGGATTCTCGTGGTGATCAGAAGTGTGATTCATGCCATGACGGTTTCATGCAGCGACTTCTGCAATATTCAGCTTCTCAACTTTCCATTTGGATTCTCCATTCTCCAAGGACAGGACTGAATCCCAGGCCACTCACTTGCTACTGTAATGCATCAGCCCTCCTGCACAATATAGTCTGCTCTGCTCTTGCCACACAACACTCACTCAAGGAAAAATCTGGGTCAATAACTGGTTAGTCAACTTTTAACTCTCACAACATCATGATGACCAAGTGCACAGAAGTGATGAATTCTGGTGAGCCTCTAGCCCAGGATTCCTCAACCCTGGGACTCTAGGCATTTGAGAACACATAATTCTTTCGAATAAGGACCATTCTATGAATCTCAAGATGCTGAATAGGATTTTGTGCCTCTACCACAATATACCAGTTACCTACTCAGGCACTCCCAATTGTCACAACCAAAAAAAAAAAAAAACCCAATATTTTCAGGGGCCGGGCTCAATAAAGCATGACTGTAATTCCAGAACTCAGGAGGCTTAGGCAGAAGGATCGCAAGTTCAAGTCATCCTCAGCAACTTGGTGAGACCCTGTCTCAAAATGTAAAATATAAAGGACTGGCAGTGTATCTCTGTGGCAAGAGCCCCCTGGGTTCAATCCCCAGTATGCACCACCCCCACACACAAAAACGTTTGTTACCAGAGGGGATAAAATTGTCCCTAATTGAGAACAACTTCTCCAGCACAAAAGAAAACTTTTTCATCAAACTCCAGAGACAGAGGGTTCCAGAATGAGGCCTAACTAAACTTAAACAAACTGAAGTACATCATCATTTAATCTTTCCAAGGTCACAGTGTCTGTCCCCCTTCCCTTAGACTGAGATGCCCACCCCATGGGATGCCTAAGAGGGCTCAGTCCCTCATTATATTTAGGTCTCCACTCTCATGAGAGAGAGCTCTCCAGGTTACGAGAGCACCTTGCTGGCCTCTGCCAGTCTCTATAGCATGACCTGACTTACTTCACGCACTATGTGAAAAGACTACACATTATTTTGTGTATTTTTCAATGTCCATCTCCACCGGGTAGAAATGGAATTCATGTTATGTTCTCTGTTGCCATCTCCTGTTTAGAACTCAGCTGGCCACCTGGCCAGTACTTCATAATACTTTCTCAGTGAATGACTCAATGAATGAAGATGGGCAAGAGAAACTGCCATCCCCCAAAACACCCTACTTATTGTTAAGTTGCTGATTTATTTAGCCAAAGATGGAGAACCTTGGTGAAAATGATGCGCAGGAGCTATAATTTAGCCTTACTTCTTGAGTCCCACAAAGGAGGGGGGGGGTGGGGTCAACATGGGCCACCCTGATCTTAGAAGTTTGCATACTTGGGGCATTTTGCAAGCTTTTCAGGAAGATCACAAAGCAACATCTGGACCTCATGCTTTCCATTGAGGAGAATGTCCCACTCCCCAAATTCAGTCTTGGTGAATGGGAAGGTAGAGTGGACAGTTGGAGGGAAGTTTCTCACTTGCTCCCCAAGAAGCCACTTTCCCTTCCTCAAAAAGAGCACAGCTCTGGGGATTGATGGGAACATCAATATAGACAGGGTGCCAGGGAGTGGTGACCCGTGCCTGAAGCCCCAGCTACTAACAAGGTTGTAGCACAACAGACTGGACCACATAAAGAGAACCGTCTCAAAAAAGAAAAAACAAGAAACAGCACACCAGCCCAGTGCCTGGGACTGAGTCAGTGCTCAGTAACTGTTCACCTACTGGCTCCTCTGTAATTTCTACATCCTCTGAACAGCACTGTCCAACAGAACTTTCTGCAAGGATGAAAACATTCTACATCTGGGCTGTGCAGTTGGGTAGCCACTTGAAATGTGCCCAGTGTGACTGGGGAACTGGATTTTAAATTTCATTTAACTTTAATTAGTCTAAATTTCGATAGCAACCTATGACCCGTGGCTACATAAGTAGACAGAGAAACTTGAATAGTATAAAGCACTCCAAATTCAGAGATTTACTACTTTAATTATTTGCAATGAGGAGGTCGGCCTTCTGAAATCAAATTTCTATTTCTAAAGTAAACAAGCTTCTTTATTTATAACTTCCTTCATTCTGAAGCCCTGTTGGGTTGCCTAACCTTAAAGACTTGGAAAAGTTGCCAAGTGTGGCAGCAACCAGAGGGTACTCACTCAACAGCCATTTACTCTGACTTTGGAGTAAGTCCTGACCCGTCTAGGCCAGTCATGCCAATCTCCTTCTTCTTAGCAGAAACTGGTAGTTAGCCTGAGCAGGTGATCTGGGTCTGGCCAGTGAGTTGAGTCCACAGGGGGCGGAGCTTGTAGTGCTACAAGGAACTTATTCCTTGCTTTTAAATTAAAACCATGAAAGAGACACTTTCCTATCGCTGAACTTGATAAGTTACCTACTTGACTTCTAGAACTCCTAAAGCCATCATGAAACCAGGAGGAAAGCGATTCTAAAGATCAAGCATATCTGCAAAAGCAGGGCCAAGTATCCAGAAGATGAAAGTGTACCTTACAGATGACAGAGTCAGGACAAAGAGGTGGCCCAGAGTTTCCTTGTGACACGTGAGATAACAAACGGCCTTGTTAAGCCATATCTGTCAAGGTTATTTTTTCAGAACCTGCTCTTGGAAATGACTTCTGTGAGATTTTTAGGAGGGAAAAAAAATCCTGGTCGCATTGCGAGCGACAGTGTACTCAAGTGACAAAAGGGAAGTGGAACCTCCACTAGTTCTTTCTGGCACAGCAGGTGAGCGGCCCAATTGGCTGTGAGTGTGGAAACTTCCTCTTCACACCCTAGTGGATAGTGAGAGAAAGGGCAATCTGTACATGAAGAGGCTGCTATAAGACAGCTCATTAGGAGGTGGTGTAAGAACATAAAAGCCACAGGACCTTCAAAAATGTCAAAACCACTCCCAAAGAGGAGAGTGGGGACTATGTACTTAACAACAGTGGGAAAAGAGTACTCCCCATTAGCACCGTGAGCTGCAGAAGCAGAAACAAGCCCCCAAATGGCTTTGCTCATCCTTAACAGATGTGAGTCGAGCAGCTCAGCAGAGGTTCGTGTTTCATTTCCCTGCTAAAAATTTCTCAATAGCCAATCGATACTGATTGTACTAATGGCATGTACACCCTGCTCAAAGGAAGAACAACGTCCTGACGTTTGGAACTACAGGAAAGGATGGGACAGAGAAAAATTGTCTACGGGAGAGAAAAGTGCCAGTGATAACCAGCAGAGCTACTAAATGGTACCTTTGGGAGCAGCAAAGTTTCACACAGCTTCCGGAGGAGCTTATTTTTCCTCCCAGGGAATGGCCTGCAAACTGGGAGAATGTGAAGCAACATGTACAAGAAACCTGTATCCGGGGCCTGCCCAACTTCCTGGACAATCTCAAGCCCAGACGTGGAGGACAGGGTTGGAAACACATCCAGGACCCTCAACCTATTGCTCGCTGAAATTCCCTCTATCACGACATGCAGAGATGACATTTAAAACACTTGAGGAACCAGAGGTTTGGCATGGGTGGTGGGGATGCCTGTGGGGGTCCACTACAGGACTGAGGAGACCCCACCATAGAGGAAGCAGTTTTCTTGAGCAGCTACAGAGCAGGAATTCGGAGGGGAGGGGTCACACGTAAACTGTTAAGATTTGTAACTATTCCATATTTACACATACTAGAGCCAGTACTTACAACGAGCTGTGGTTTCTGAATCAGGACACTAAATATTTTCCTTAATTTGTAAACCGATTCAAGGAATCTCCATACCCTTTGTATTTTTTTATATTGCAAACCAGTTTGATTGCATGGCAGGAAACAGGTGCTTTTCCAAGTCCTTCCAGGATGCTGAGAAGACTTTCCACAGAAGAAAACCTATGCCTACCCAACTGGAATACCAGCTGCACAACTGTTTAAATAAAAGTTGTCTTTAAAATGGCCCACTTTTAATAAAGTCTTAACTAGACTTTAATAGGAAACAGAGCACACCCAAAACGGAAAACTAGCAGGGCTTGCTAAATAGAAGGGGTACCAGGAAATGATGCAATGCACATGGTCAAGCTTTCATATACTCTCCCTGCTAAAGACTCTGAGCCAGTCCAATTGCTTTCTGGTGGAAAGAGCTATTGGCAAGTAATCACAAGGTGCTAAAGATGTATCCCTACCAGAGTTTCTCTTTGATTAAAAATCCATGCAAGAAGAAATGACTGTATCACATTTATTATGACAAATCCTTGTAGCACAATAGTCACATCCAATGTTAAAGTTAGTGAAAATATATGGTAGAGCGGTATTAATGAAAAGTGAGTATTCTAAAAGTTACTACCAAGTATTTCACAAAAAGGGAAGATTCCAAACTATGTGCATACTACTGTTGAGGTTTTTTTATCTATAGGTCTTTGTTACGTAATAGGAAATGGGGTTTAAAGTAAAAGAAACATTTCTGTTTTAACAGCATGAAAATCAACCCAAATACACAAGTCTGAAGGCTGCTGATCTCAAATAGGTTTGGTCATAAAAGAGTACCACCTGATGAGAGGTAAAGGTGAGGATCATTTTAGAATCAGTCAACAAACCCCTGGAGCATAGCACCGTCACTCAAAGAAGACTCCAGGTGCTATGGTTTTGATCTTGAACACCTCCAAAGGCTGATGTATTAAAGGCTTGGTCACTAAACTGTGACATTGCTGTAAGCAGGTAAAACCTTTAAAAGGTGAGGGTCTAAGGGCTGGGAATACAGCTCAGTGGTAGAGTGCTTGCCTAGCAAATTTAAGGCCCTGGGTTTGATCGTCACCAAAAGACAGATGGATGGATGGATGGATGGATGGATGGATGGATGGATGGATGGATGGATGGATGGATCTATTGGGAAGAAGTTGGGATCTATTGGGAAGAAGTTATCTCATTAAGGGAGTGCCAATGAAGGGAATAGTAGACCCTCTCAATGGCTTCCCAGCTACTATGGGTAAGCAACTTCCTTTACCACTCACCACCACCAAGATGCAATGTCTACTCATGGGCGCAGAACAACAGAGGAATCTCTGAAACTATGCACCAAATTAACCTTTCTCCTTATAAGTTGATTGGCTTGGGCCTTTTGTCACAGTATCAGACAACTGACTAACTCAACAGATGAACGGACCATGTAAGACACATTTTTTAATCCCAGCAACTTAACCTTGTGATTGAATTAGTTTCTGCATTGAAACAGAAGAAAAAAAATTATGCATACATTAGATGCTTATTCCAGCTACATTCTGGCAATATTAAAAGTTCACAATCCAGTAAAAAAGCTCCCCATAATTTTATTTATTTTGTTTATTCGTGGCAGTATTAGGCAAGCACTAACCCTGAGCCACATTCTTAGGCCCCTTCCATTGTGTCTCAATAAGTTGCTAAGGCTGGTCACGGACTTGTGAACCTCCTGTCTCAGCCTCCCAAGTTGCTGGGATTAAAAACATGTGTCACTATGGCTGGCCCTCCCTTAACTTGTTACACTACCACCAAGACTACCTTGCCAAGAAAAGTAGAAAGACTTCAACTTAATAATTTCAACAAGGACCAACAAAGTGGTACCCATACCAATGATATTTTATTTGTCAAAAGAAAATTCTACAAAAGGAAGCTTAACAATATCTGGAGGGAAAGACAGAGTGTTCCTCTGTTTTATATCAGCAGAAAGTGGGTTTTGTGAACCAAATCAGATACAATAAATGAGTACATTTTGTCAGGTTACAAAGTAAGACCTGCAGCCTTTAAGGACATCCACAGCATTTGGGAATCTGTTAGGCACATAGTGGGCCAGGTATACTTTCCCTCCCAACATTTAAATTAATCACATCCTCCCGCCTGCCACACTTGCTCCAGGCCTCTCCCCAAGAAGTCAGTTTCAAAGGTGAGAGAAAAATCATCATTTCAAATTTACAACCAGGAAAAAAAAAAAGAAAGATGTTTGACTTTGATCCATCACAGATATGAAAAATATATACTTAGATATAACTCTCTGTGTGCCTTCTGTAGACCCACTAAACTTATAGATTAATGAATATAAGGATTTATGTAATGTCAAAGTAAATATTGACCTTATCTCTGCCTGGGTCAATATTTACGGCTTTGCCCAATAAATCTCCATGTTCATTTTCACACTGAGTCAATATCAGTTCATTAATTTCTGCATGGTTCGTATCAGCGTTTTATAAAATTTGAATTGCCGGTGAAAACATCCACCTAAAAAAAAAAAAAAAAAAAAAAAAACAACTAGATACAGCCAATTAAAGAGAGAAAAAGGCTTTTGCTTTCCCTCTGGCTTCCCTCTTAAGCTGGGCACAGTGGCACAAACCTGTAATCCCAGTGGCTTGGGAGGCAGAAGGACTGACAGTTCAAAGCTAGCCCTAACCCTGAGAAAGGCCCTCTGCAATTTAGTGAGACCCTTTCACAAAATAAAAACATTTTAAAAGGCCTGGGGATGTGGCTCAGAAGATAAGTGCCTCTGGGTTCAATCCCTGGTACCACCCCCCCAAAATTATATACATTTTACAAACACACACACATTTATAAAAACTATAAATACATGGGGGCTGGGGTTGTAGCTCAGTGGTAGAGCGCTTGCCTAGCATGTGTGAGGCACTGGGTTCGATCCTCAGCACCACATAAAAATGAATAAATAAATAAGCAAATAAAGGTATTGTGTCCATGTACAACTAAAAATTTGTTCACTATAAATACATATTTTATTTTATATATTAATAAAATGAAATATATTATGTATTTTTAAAAATAATATATATAAGTTTCCATATTATGGACATATTGGTAATAAGAAACTTGATTCTTGATACACTTTCATAAAATATTAAACAATTTTAGAAATAAGAATGTAAAGATGCAATACATCTCACTTCTCAATAATACCCCCACAATTAACTTCGGTGACCAGTCTCCAAAATTCTCGACTGTATTCATGAACAGGACCATTTACCCATATTATCTTAACTCCTCCTCTAGCTCGACTTACTTCGTTTTGGTGGCTGTTAGGTAAGCGTTTCACCATAAGGATGTACTATAAATACCCAAATCCCTCCTGATGGTCATTTAGATTGCTCAACACAGTGCCACTTAGGGGACATGCACAAGTATATCTAAAAGATAAATCCCTAAAAGCAGAAGCGCTGGACGAAAGACTATCAATATTTAATTTTTTCACAGATGTTACCAAAAAGCCCTCCAAAAAGGCTTCATCAAAATTCTCAGCCTTCCATTCGCTGGTGTTTCAAAAGCTCCATTACCACTGCATCATCACAGACCCAAAGCACTTGATACCAACGCCACATTGGACAATAGTTCATCCTCCTACCCATCAGCATTGGTGAACTTTACAAACGCTTATAAAACTAGCTCCAGGAGTAGCAAGGATTCAAATTCAGCTTGGAAGAAGGAAGGGAAAAAAATACCTGAGCTGAGAAAACAACTTCTTTCAAATGGTAAGAAAAAAAAAAGGCAAAGTGGCCCAGTACTGAAACAAGTTCAAGGTCCCCAAAGCCAATGTTGGCACATTTTTTTTTTCTTTTATATACAGAAAGCCCTGACGACTATGGGATCATGTGATTTTTTATTTTTTTTGACTCATTCTTTTTATCCCTATTAACACAGATCGAACACAAAAGAAGAAGAATACCAACAAGAAGACAGTTTGTTCTACAATATGTTCCCTAGTTTGAGGGCCTCCTATCCCCAAAACATCGAGATAGGAACACGGATCGAGGAAGATTAATTACAGACAAAGGTACTACTCAAAGAACGAACGACGAGACTCAAGAACACAAGATGGGCAGAACACTACACCGCATCTTAATTGGTTCAAGTCCAAACTGTACAACTATCCCACACTCCTGTTCCCTTTCACTCATTTTAAATTAAATGCAGTGCCATCTTCAGTCACCCTCGGGGATTAGGCTAGACTATTCCTTTTACTTTCTCTTCCACATACAAGCAGTAATAAATCCCCATGGGGTATGATTAGTTCTCAACATTCTTCTTCTCACACTTTTCCTCCCTCCAACCAATCCTCAAACGGTGCTCTCACCCCAAAGCAACAGTTGTCCATTAAATCCATTCATAACTCCCTAATACCTCCGGAAAGAAATCCTAGGTCCCTGGAATACTGCAACCCTCTCCATATCCCAAATCCAATATTCTGCATCAATCCCTTAACTTTTCTTGGCCTGCTACATGCTCTGGATATACTAAGCCACTTCCAGTTCCCTCGTCACCATCCGAGCGTTTCAGGTCTCAAAGGCCCATGAGCCTCCTTATCCACCCTTAAAGGTAGAGATCTGGCAGAAGCAATTCTGCAAAGTAGCTGCTCTGGTACCTCTTGTGATAGCACACCTGGCAGAGAATAAGCAGTTAACAACCATGACAAACAAGTAACTCTGACTTACAAAGTGTCATCGGATTAATATGGACGTGGAGAGAAGTTGGAAAGTGAAATATAAAGGAGACTCGGAAGAGATTGATCAAGGAGGGCCAAGATAGCTTTGGGGCTGGGATGGTCAAAAGTGAATGCAAGGCTGATCTCTCCCCAGGGGTGTGGCTCTATCAGAGCAGAAGAAGTCTACTTCAAAGAAGAGAAGGTCTCCAGGGAATGAATCCCTTAAGAGACTTCGAAGGAGGCTTCAGGAGAGGTGCAAATAATCTGACAATATTAACATTAAACCTTGGGGACTCTGCCATGCCTTCCATTCTTCTAATGACAAAGGCAGACATCTGCAGGCATGCATATTTTGATTTACCCTGCACAGAATTTACCTATTCTTAAAAATAGGTATGGAAATGAAATTTTAAGGAATTTAATTATATCTTTAAGTTCACCAGGGGAGCTTGCTACTTGAAGGGATCCAACAGGGAAAGCTTTTGTGAATCACCCTCTACTGTATCAGAAGCTCATGGCAGGACCTCCCACCCCCCCAAAGTGAGTGCCTCAGCACAGACTGTCAAGATCTTCATCCATCTGTCCATCCCTCTGTCCATTTGAAAATTGTGCCCCGAATAGCCACAAAAGGAGATATTCTGACACAGCAGGAGAAGCCAGGTATCCTAAACTATAACCATTGTCCTCAAAGATTCTACATTTATCAGGAGCAATGATACACACACCTGCATCTTGCTACAATACAAGATGTTCACATGAACACATAGTGGGGTGGCATATAATTGACAGGCCGGGTGCAAGCCAAAAATTATACCATGTGCTGACATACATCAAATCCTCCAAGTCATCCCATCATGTGTGTCCATTTATCTCCCAATGATAGCTGAGCAAGTCATCGACCCCAGGACCATGCATGTCCCCTGGTTTAGGAAGGAATGCCTCTTTCGCCACTTGACCTTCATCTAACCCCAATGCCAGAACTTTTTTGCAAAGAGTTGTGGTCAATACATGCTTCAATTTTAGATTCTTCTAATGATGTCTTGATTAAGTTTCTATTTTATTTTATTTATTTTTATTTCTTGGTACTAGGGATTGAGCCGAGGGGTGCTCTACCCCTAAGATACATCCCCAGCCCTTTCTAATTTTTTTTCTTTTTGAAACAGGAACTGGCTAAGTTACCAAGACTGGTCTCAAACACGCCTCAGCCTCCCAAGTTGCTGGGATTACAGGCCTGCACCACCACACCTGCCTGACTTTATAGTTCTTTAAACACAGAAGGAACATGAGATGTAGAGTATTAAAGATGTGGGGGGAAATGGGGTGGCGGAGACCACACCTGTTTTTCTCTAAGTATCTGAGGGAGAAGAGAGAAAACTGCTTTATAAAATTGCCTTGAATTTCCAGTTGGCTTGTCCCAGATTTGTATCTCATTCCTCTTTCCGGCAACAGTGACGTACCCAACATGTGTTACTTTTCGTGTAATAATTACAGAAGTTCTGGGAAAACTCCAAAAATTCATGAGCTGTCATCACTTCAAGTCACAGAGAAAAAGTATCTACATCTTAGCTGGGTAAAATGAACAGAAGAGAAATTGACTTAATATTCCCAATGAGATATGTTTTTAAACTATTGTATTTTTTTCCTGATGTCATTCTACATGAAATATATTAAAGGATCATTCCCTTTGATTCCCCCTCTGTGTTAGCATATGAAAAAAGAAATCCAAAGATATATAAATCAATCTTGAAATTATACTCCTATTACTAAGAGTTAACAATAATATCTTCTTATCTACCTGATGGATGATTTTTTTCTCCCACTGAGCTGATATTATGATCCCTTTATACAGGAGACTAAATTAAGAAGCACAAAGGTAACCCACATAGATGACCATGACAGAACAGAACAGGTTCTGCCATCCAGAGTGCCCTCTGCTAAAGGTACAGGTGTTCACAAAGGAATACTTGGATAAGACTATGAAAGCAAAGTTTTTTGACATTTCAAAGATAAGTAGATGTCTCCATTATCTAAAGTGACACAGGGGAAATGAAATCGCTAGGCTCGTCCTAAAGTGAGAAGTGAAGTGTTATCCCAATATTAACGAACTATGGGTGATATGGAAGATGTCCCAAAACCAAGCCATCCACGATCAGGACTTCATGCAATTATCTGTCAGATCTGGGAGGAATGTCATCAGAATAACAGAGTCAACATCAATCAAGCTTCACTCCACACAAAGGTGACTTAAGCAGCAGAACACTATAACCCAAACCAGGCAACACCACTGGTCACCTTGACCCATTCCCCAAAACACCACCCTCTTCACTGGCCTTCCCTGCTCCCAAGTCCATCCCAACAGAAGGATCACCAGAATCCACTGGGAATGCTGTGGAAAAGGCTCAACACAAATGGGGAAACTGAGGCTGCGAGCAATTAGGTGTCCTTCCAAAATCCTAATTGATAAAAACTGAGATTCCATAAATCCCAACTAGACAATTCTTGTGAATAACAGCTGAATGAATCTTGGGTACTAGCTCTCAGTATTACCTAGTAATTGACCCACTGTCAATCATGACTGCCCAAAGAGAATTCAATGAACAACTTCAACAGCAGCCAAGTCGTGTAACAGTGTCAGCAATAGGTACTTACTGATAATGTTAAACTCAACCCCACAACAACCCTATGAGGGAAGTCTTTTAATTGTTCCTCATTTCACAGATGGGAAACCTGAAACATCGAGCAACTACATGTACTTGCAGAATCTTAACTGATAAAACAGTGGTCTCTCTATATGAATACAAAATTTATACTCTCAGGGCTGGGATATAGCTCAGTTGGAAGAACACTTGCCTACCATGGACAAAGCCCTGGATTCAATCCCCAGCATCACCAACCAACCAACCAACCAACAAACCAAACCATACTCTCACACACCACACCCACCAAAGCCACCCAAGACAGTATCGTAGGAGAAACCAAATGAAATCAGAGAATAAGACAGGAAAATAAAGTATGGATCATTAATCCAATCTTTCAGAATGGCCTGCTTCAGCTTAGCTAAATCTAAGAACATTTCCCCCAGCAAAGAGCCTGACTTCATTGGTCAGTCTTATTTGCCAAGCAACATTTATACCTTGAAATTCACATGTGCAACTATTAATCCTACATCGGGGTGTGCTATAGTTCTAAGGTGTTGAACTGCCAATAAATAACAGGCTCCAACTCTTCCTGCCCTTTCTTTATTGGCCAAGTGTCTCTGATGGACCCCACATCTTCCTGATGTGGGAATCAGTACCACCATCACTTTGGCATGTGACAACCACTGGAACCGTGGAATTCCCAGCAAGCACCATCTCACCCATGATGATCGAATACAAGTTAAGCATCCCTGACTCAAAAATTTAAACATCTCCATGATCCAAAACTGAGAACCAACATGATGCAACAAGTAAAAATTCCATAATGACCTTGTGACATAGCCCAGTCAAAACACGGACACAGTAAAAATGTCGTATAAAATCAGCCTCAAGCTGTCTATATAAGGTTCCTATGAATCAAATGAATTTCATGCTCAGTCCTGGTTCTCAATCCCAAGACATTTCATTTTATATATGCAAATATTGCAAAACCTGAAATCACCAGGCATGGTGGCGCTCTCCTGTAATCCCAGTAGTTTGGGAGGCTGAGGCAGGAGGATCTCGAGTTCAAAGCGAGCCTCAGTAAAAGCGAGGCGCTAAGTAACTCAGCAAGACCCTGTCTCTAAATAAAATACAAAAATGGGCTGGGGATGTGGCTCAGTGGTTGAGTGCTGCTGAATTCAACCCCTGGTAAACTGTCCCCCCAAAAAAAACCCTGAAATACTCCCAAACATTTTTGATAACAATATATGGATATGAATCTGTACCATTATCTGATGTCTCACTCTCCTTATTTTCTCTATTACACCTAACAAACCAGCTCATAGCCTCTGAAGGACTCCTCAAATCACTATACTAATCTGAATTCAGAGGGAAAATATCAATTAAAACAAGAGTTGACAAGCGGTGGCCTGTGAACCCTATCTAACCAGAAACAGCCTGCGAAGAAAGAATGCTTTATTGTAGTTCTAAATGGTTTGGTGGAAAAGTTGAAAGAACAGGACTTCCCGACACAGACAAATCCTACAAAACTCAAAATCATAAAGTTTTATCTGAACACAGCCGTGTACTCTCTGTGGCTGCTCTGACCCCATAACAGCCAATCTGAGTAGCTGAAACTCAGACCATGTGACCCGAAAAGCCCAAGATGTATCTTTTCAGAAAAAGTGTGCCAGTGCCTCAACTTATGCCACCGGCAAACGAGGTACCCACATTCCAGGCACTGTGCATTCCACGGGGACCAAACAGAGGCTGTTTAAGCCCACCCAAGGAAGGACATCAATCATGCCTCCATTCCAAAGATAACATCGCTTATGTCCATTCTTAACTGAGAATGAGAGAAGTTTTAGGCCTTTCCTTTCTTTGCCTCAATGGCAATTGGAGATGCTGATGGGATATAACTTCCAATTTCCTGAGTAACAGCATTATCATTCTAAATTGACGAACTGTAAATAGCAGGCCACTTTACACTTCTTCCTGACTGATATCAGAGCCACAAAGAACAAAATGATAAATTTTCTTCGGGTTTCGTGGCATGAAGCGCGCGCTCTCCCGCTCTCCCTCTTTCTCTTTCTCTCTCTCTCTCTCTCTCTCTCTCTCTCTCTCTCTATATATATATATATATATATATATATATATATATATATATATATATATAAAATATAATATAATATAATATATATATAATATTGGCCTTCATCTCCCAATTTCCTTCATTTATCAGAAATGGTGACAAAAAGGCTCTAATTAGATAATTCTAATCACAAAGAACTGGATGTGATGGAAGACTTCAGAATCACTATCTGCTAGGAGCAAAACAAAACAGATAGGCTTTTCTCCCTGTAGGGGCAGGAGATTTATCAATAGACAAAAGGATGCAAAAAGCCAATAGATAAGGTGTAATTAAAGATCAGACCTATAAATTTTACACTGACACAAATTTAACAGGATTTGCAGTCGGAAATTCAGAATTTAAAACCAGAGCATTCACGATGAAAGGAGAGCTTTCGGCTCTATATGCAACAACATTGCATAATGCATAGATTTATTATTAAGACTAATACTCTATGACTTTCAGCTCCTTCATATAAGCAATCCGAATTATTCAGTGTCAAAGTAATTTCCAAAGTGGTCTCTCTTCCTCAAGTATTCTTCCTTAATTAGCTATAATCCATTTTCTGTATATTTTTGAGCTTTGCAATCTCTTTATGAAATCACAATTCACCAGTCACATTTTGGTTAACTGTGGGGACCCTGCTGCAAAAATGTCTTCATATGGTATATCTCTATTCCCTCCACCTTAAAATGAAAGAAAATTATTTCCAATATAATTGTCAACACAGCTATAATAAGGATCACTCATTTCACTGGCTCAACGGCTAATAGTCAAAATATAAACGAAAACTACTGCAGTCTACGGAACTACAATAAATTCCACAAACAAGACTGATTCGAAAATAAAGTTGCATTTCTCCGCTTAGTTTTGGATATCTAATGCTTTGTAATACTTAGCAGAAGTTTAAGCAGCTGAAGACCAGCCTTACAATTTGTGGTCTCCAAAAATCACAGCCACCAAAGAAACAGAAAAGAAAATGTGAGTCTTCAGGAAAGTCACAAGTTAGGTACAATAACTCATGAACGAGTTCAGAAATAAATGCAAATTGAGGGAGAAAAGAAGTGGGAAAGATTAACAACCTTGAGAAAAACAGGTTTGAATAGTTTCAACTTCACTAGTAGTGAACTATAAAAGGGTGCAATAAACAGAACTCAGGTGTGAACGTGATACAAGCACAATTTTGAGCCAGACTTGACCGGGTGCCTATAGTGCCAATCCCAACAGCATGACTTACCCGAGTAGGCCCAGTATGGGTCCCCTGAAGCCTTGCGTCTGCGGATCTGCACTGAGCTGCTGTGTCTGCTGTCATGCAGGGTCCCGACGTAGCCTTCCGTCAACGCTGCAAGAGGGAGAGGAGACCCACAGTGAGACAAAGTCATCACCCCACCACTTACAGGGGGGTCTCATGAACAGATCTGGGAGACTTCAGAGAAACAAAGACCTTGGGAATGACCAAACAGAACCTCATTTTACAGAAAACAAACAAACAAAAAAACACTTGCAGGAGAATCCACAAATTATCATGACTACTGCTCATATAACAGCTTACCATGAGCCCTTCACTTTGTAGCAAAGAGCACAGGACATTAAGTCCTTTGTATGCACTATCTTTTTTGGTCTGCAAAACACCACCCTGTGGTGTTTTGAGCCAACTAAAGTTTCAAGAAGTGGTGGTAAATGTCACTCGCCCAAGGTCAGATAAATAGTAGAACTGGAATCTATGGCTTTGGTTCTACTTACATCAATAAGCCCAGGTCCCCTGGCCTAATTGATCTTCACAGAGCTGGGGCTCATTCTACTTGTTTTATAAGTAGAGGAAAAAAACTCACATACTGGTCCCAGGACCCATAGGTAAGCATGCAGACCAGGGTATCAGGGCCTATACCACCCAAAGAAAGCACAGCGTGACATGAGAATGACTCCCGTGGTGAATACCCGTGTTCCACACCCTTGGGCCCACAAATAGTTACCTGCAGTACTGAGCCCCCAAAACAAGAAGCCCCCGCAACAATCTCAGAAAAGAAACACCGCTTAATGATGTATTTTTTGGAAAACTCGAAATGAATCCGATCCGTCAAGCAAAAGCAAAAATATTCAACCCCATTATGGAGAGTTCCCATCTGCCTGCTCCTGCGTTCAAAGACCCTTCTCCCAGCCTCTTCATGGATGCAAATTTCTCTTGTTGTGAATCCACACCTGAATGCACTGATATATTAGATGAGAAATATCACAGGTGCCCAGAATCCAAAATGAAACAGAATTATACTCCAACAATACCCACCACCTGACGATGTTAATATTCAAATCCACCCAAACAAAATCAAGTGCTTTGCAAAAGTAAAAGAAAATGGGGAGAGGAATCTGTATATTCAATTTAAGATGAAGAGAGCCACAGGAAAGCACAATACATTTTCCATTCCAAATTCGTCAATAATAATAATATTATGATGTAGCTTTGATGAGGATGTGACAGGCTGGAACAGAAAAATCAGGAAAAAGAAGTACTTTGTGCTTCCACTTCAAGTGCACAGACAAGCTTTAACACAAGTAATGCCTGAGCAGAGAGATTCTGTAGAGTATGATGAGTCCTTTAGAGGAAAGGGGGAATCTGATTAACCCCCAACCATAGCCAAACAGCAATCCTAGTATCCCCATATTTATTTACTGGTCCTGATTAAATTACTACCCATCCAAAAAATAATGAAGGCTTAGGTAACCATCATCCAATTCATCCTATGATTCTAGAGAATTGAACCCTTCAGAGCCCCAGGAAGTTGGTCAATCTGAGCTTCTAGAGGTCAAAAGTACAGTCTCACCATCTAGTCCCCTAAGCCATTAACCCTCCACAAAAGAAAACTAAATTATTAATCATTAGCATTATTTATGTTCTTTGCATATGGGGAAACTTTATTTGCCTATTTACTCTGCTTTAAGTAAGTTCTGTCAAATAACTCTTACTCGTTGTGTCAACACAAAATGAGTAAAAACGACAATGCTTTTTAAATGCCTATAAAGAAATGCCTATAAAGAAATAACATTTCTTAAGTGGCCCTAGATTTAGACTGAGGCCAAGAGACCACACCAACATGTAAGTTTAACCACAGTAACTGAGCTCTGGCTGGGTGCAGAAGCACCTGCAGCCAATTAATATTAGATTGCAAACAATTAATGGGTAACCAGCCAACCAGGTGACTGACTAAGCTGTTAAATTCTTGATTTTTCCTCTGTCTCACATTCATTTCCCTACAAATGCCATCGGATCACATGTTGGTTGGAGTTCTCAGAACCCACTCAATCCACAAATCATATTTGGTTTTGTTCAAATAAACTGCTAAATTCAATTGACCTAAGGATGTTCCTTTTAACACAACACAGTAGAAATTTACTACACAGTCCCCTCATTTGCAATAATAAACCTAAGTGGGTATTACAGATTGGACAGCCACTCCCCGTCATCACCAATCTTGCCAGCTCTAGCGATAGACTTTGTTTGGTTTCAGCCTGTCAATCACTATATCATCTCTCTGTTCCCACAGATGCATCCTGGCCTAGGGATATCAGCCAATCAGAGATTCTTCTTTCCTTCTGGAGGTGTTATAACATTAGCCCAGAGTGGCCAAGAATCAAGTAAGTGGCCAAGGATCAAGTAAGGTATCAAAAGAGGAGATAAAAAATGAAACCAAGTCAGAGGAGGCAAACCCATAGATGAACTCTCTTGATATGTCTATGACCTGGACAAAGGCAATTTAAAGCCAGCCCTATCTATCTGTGGCTTTATAGCTTCATGAACCAATTACCTGTTCAAGTGTCTTTTTCTCTTTCATTTTTATCATGCAAAAGATACCCCAGTGAGACCCACAGTGTCTTTTAAACAGTTGCTGCAACTTCTGATTGCCAATTTCTCCATTCATAAAGGGCCATTGTTAGAATAGTGGTCTGAACTGCTTTTAACCAAAAAAGCCAGGTGTGGTGGCACATGCCTGTTACCCCAGCAGCTTAGGAGGCTGAAGCAGAAGGATCCCAGGTTCAAAACCAGCCTCAGCAACTTAGCAAGGTCCTAAGCAACTTAGCAAGAGCCTGTCTCAAATTTTTTAAAAATATTTTTTTAAAGAGCTGTGGATGCAGCTCAGTAATTGAGCACTCCTGAGTTCAATCCCTTGTATCAAAAGGGGAGGGGAAAAAACACAAAACTATACCTTGGAATTTGGATTTAATTGGTCTGGGGTGGAGCTAAGACACCAGTTTGTTTGTTTGTTTGTTTGTTTGTTTGTTTGTTTGTTTTTGTTTTTTTTAAGACAGGGTGTTGCTATGTAGCTGAGGCTGGCCCCAAGTTCCTGCCTCAGTCTTCTGGGTAGCTGGGGTTGTGGAAATGAGCCACTGTTCCTGCCTCTGTGTGATTCTATATTGAAGCCTGAGATAAAAACCAGCAAATGTCCCAATGGAGCTGGGCCTAAGGTCGCCCTTATCTCTGACATTCCCAACTCTTGTCCTCAAGGTCTGTAACTTCACAGCCAAAGGCTTCACACTGATACAGGGTTGGCAGAGCACAGGGGAGCTGGCCTGCTGCAGAACTGACCAAAACATGGCACCAATTTCAAAATTCAGACAAACAAATCCAAACTGAGCAAGAACAGCCCACATCTCCAGGCCCCTGGCTTATGTCAGGACCTGTATCCCCACAGCCTTGAACAAGTCTGCATTGAGGCCATCAGGTTTGAGGTCCCACCCTTAACCGGCTCCCGAAGCAAACTAAATTATTAATGCAAAAGCAAATACACAAAGATATATCCAGGTGAAAGAAACAGAGAAGTTGACACTCAATACCCGCAATACCTTCCAAGTGACATAGGGAACATGGATCTGAGCTGAGCAGCAGAAACTGCCTGTCTAAAGATGGGTCTCTTGGGACAAAACAGGAGCTGCGGTGGTACCGAACACAGCCCAGCTGACAAGTAGTAACAGGAGAGCTGAGGGCCACCCCAAGGGAGATGGTCCCCTTGTCTTGCTCACTCTCCCTCAAAGTACTGAAGTACAAGGTATGTTTCACATAGCCAGGGCAGCTCGGGCAGGAAAACTTGCTTCTGAAAGCCATATTGCATGGGTTCTGAAGGGCTCAAGGGACCCAGGAAAAGCGCATGTGTTTCCTGGACTACTGCTAAACACCCCCAGAATGGAGCTCCCCCACATACTGGGTGTTCATGAATAGTGAGTGAATGAATGAATGACAGAAAGGTCCAAGATGACTACTCTGGCAGGTAGAGGATGTAACAGTGTGTGTATGTGTATGTGTATGTGTATGTGTATGTGTATGTGAATGTGTATGTGTATGTGTATGTGTGTGTGTATGTGAATGTGTATGTGTATGTGAATGTGTATGTGTATGTGTGTGCATACATAACAAAAACGCCACCTTCTCCTTCAGAAAGATCTGAAGCAGGAACCATCCCTACTACCTAATAACCAAACCCTCAGGGAGGCCATGCAGAAAGGAACAGTGTAGCCAAGGACTCTATCACTTGGCACCAGATTTGTTTTGTTCAACACATAAATTATTCATTAAAGGTGACTATATTTAGTTTTCCCTTTTATTACATCTGTCAGTAATGTGTGATTACTTACCCCAACCCCCAATAAAAACATCATCATGTATTACTGGATTGCTGCATAAATTAAAACAAAATTTTAAGTTCTCTCCTCAATGCACTTCAGTTAATAATAACGTGATTCTAAAAAAATAACAATTTTCTAGAAACTATTATTTGAAAAGCAGTCAAAAATGTATATAGAGTATATTAAACAACTTCATATTGTATTGGCAAGGAACAGAAGATTTGCAAATAGAAACAGTCTGTGGTTCCCAAGTAAAGCTACAGAGTCAGCACACCAAATTCAATCAATTTTAATACTCTTTGTACCCTCCTAAGCTCAAACAGCCAACCGATGGCGGCATGGCAATGATATGGTATGGCTATGAATCATGCTATTGATTTTCAATATCTTCTGTGCAGAAAATTAAATTATGCAAATACATGCCTTTACGAATCCTTACCTTAATGTGAAATTGCATAGTTGCTTATGTCAGCAACTTAATTACACAATTAAAAATGGAGCATGCTTATGAAAATATGTAGCTTCACTTCAGAACAGAAAATAAGCGTAAATCTGCCTATGGTTATCATAGGAGGGAGGACTGGGTTATGCAAACACATTATTCGACCAGGTTCTACAGCACCAAACCACTACAGTTTATGGAGCTAAATTCATTTGTCAAAGGAAAGCCCAGGAGGACTTTTTATCATGTTATAACATTGCAACTTACTGGAAGAACAGTTATATATGGAGATATATACACAGCTGTATATCTCTTCAAAGTGGTCAATTCTAGTATTATTTGAGCCCCACCCCCACCCCACCACACACACACCCTTGGTGGGTGACAAACCAGAGCATAAGGAATTTTGAACTTAAAGTTGCCTTTGAGGATTGGATCATGTGCAGGGAAGAATCCAGCCACTCCCATCCTCCAGGAGAATCTAGGTCTCTGAATTTCAACAAGATGAAAGCGGAGATTTCAAAACCAATAGTATTAACTAGCCAGGGATGCTTACATCTCCCTCAGCAAGAGGAATCTTAAGTCAACCTGGTTGCTAGGCAGAGACTTAAATGAGTGACAGGTATTTTCATCAGGGAGTTTTCAGAAACTCCATCTCCTCTCAGAACTTCTATGGAGTCTACCTCATTTCCAGCCTGAAGCGAAAAAGATAAAAATGTTTCCAGCCCCAAAGGCCCAATCCTTTCCTATAAAAATATCCTCAGAGTTACCTACTACTGAAGATATCAACGCAACCGCTTCCTATGTGCATGATTTAATTTCCCACAGCTACCGGACATAGTTTATAAGAATAAATGTTTTTATTCTGGGAATATTAAAGCAGATGTGTAACCCATCTGCCTTAACTGGATCTTCAGGAGAATTCTGTGTAGTCAGTGTTCTCAGTGTTTCACAGATATTTTGACTTGGAGGTAGGTGGGTTGGGGGGGACTTCAAGCTGTGTTAACTCTTGATATTTTGCAGGAAACCTTTTTCCATCTAAGAGCCTTGCCCCTTTGGGCATATTAAATAATGTTCTTGACATACAGTTCTTAGGTTTTCCCATCAGAAAGAAGCAAGAATCACTGAGTCCAGATCAGATAATAATAAAGTCACTACATGGGAGTTGAAAACGTTTTTCTTCCATAGCGGAAATTAGAGAATACAATGCCCTACTTTCTTTTGACAAAGGCGGCCCATTTCTACGTGCATTTGTATACGGGAATGGGAATAGAAGTCCAAGATGTCCACCAAGAAAAGAAGCCAAGGGGCCACCAAGGATTTCAAAAGAACCACTCACTGTAGTCCTTCATCATCCTGGACAGACCCACAACATCCACTTGATCTCTGCTGTCTTGATCTTCCTTGGGGAAAAGTGGGCACACGGCACAAGTTATACACAGGTGAAGGCAGATAAACAGGACATCCCAAAGTTCCTTCTACAACTTGACTGGACATCTTGGGCCCAAAGCCAACTACAGCAGTAATACATGAAGTTATTTCCACTTCACCCCATAGCCACTTCTAGATCATTCCACAGGATGAAGAGCTGGGCGGAATGATTCAACTCCCAACCAAACCGGAAAACAGCAGAACACAGAAATGTTGAGGCCCCTGTGCCAGAATGTAGAATTACTCAGGATGATGGACAGGTCACACTCACATAAGGAGTTTTCTTTCTTCCTCCAGAGTCACTGCCAAAAAATGAGCCCACTAAAAATAAGCAATAGGCACTTTCATTTTCGAGTCCAGAATACAGATTTTCAGAATGGCAGACAAGCAGTGAAGCAGGCTGTTTATATCTATTATAACTGCTCATACAACAAACAAATGAAAGATCCCTCAAGGACGGCAAAATCTGCATTCAAGCACAATTTTCTCCATATTTTTAAAGAGCATTTAAGAACACGAAATCCCACACAATAGTCTGAAATGAATATATCTTTACCTTTTTTTTTGTGCCTACAAGAGGCAAAAGGATCAAATTATAGTTAAAAGTAATTAAATATTCCAATCAGCCTCTCATTTCCTTTGTGCCTGTGTTTCAATTAATTTTGTTAAAAACGTACTTGGTGAGTGTCCCAAATAGTAGGATCAAGAAGTGTGTTCTTCTACAACTACTGCATTACAAATGGTCCTCCTAGCTGTTTGTGATACTGAGTTAACCTCAAATACAACAGATAATATTACAGTAGATTGCCTATTTTATCATATTCAAATGTCTCTATTGTCTCAACTAAGAAAATTTTTTCATCATCTAAAGTGATAAAGAGATCTAATATAGAGCCATGATTTCTTTCTTTCTTTCTTTTTTGTTTTGTTTTTAAGATAAGTAAAATGAATTACCAAAACTCAGAGGCAAGGGGAAAAGGAATCAGACAGCAAGGTTGTATCCCAAGGGGCAAAAGAAACACAAACTGCCCTTGTAAAAATGAGTTGTCAGGTGGGAGAGCAAAATACTGTTTCTCTTGTGAGTTTATTAAAAAATAATGTAGACCCAAAAAGGTAGAACCCATTTTTTAAAGAAATAAGGACTAAAAAGGGACCCCCACACACAAAAAAAAGAAAAATCCATCCCTCTGCTATTAACTCTCATAGTTTAAAAACTTCAGAAATTAAACACACACACACACACACACACACACACACACACACACACTTTCCAACAGGTCTAGAAAAAGCACACTTAGAAAATTGATTTATAATGAATGGGCTCATTATACATTTGTAAAGAAACTGAAAATATCTTTCTTTCATAGAGAAAACATCTTTAAAAAGAAAAAAAAAATGCCCCCAGCTTCTAAAAACTGTATAACATTGCATAGAAATATAACAACCCCGTCGAGCATAGTGGCACTCGCCTGTAATCCAAGGGACTAGGGCATCTGAGGCAGGAGGATTGCCAAGTTTAAGGCCAGCCTCAACCAGTTAGCAAGTACCTACACAACTTAAAAAACCCAGTCTCAAAATTTAAAAAAGTCTGGGGATGTAGTTTGTGGTAAAGTGCCCTTGGTTTCAACTGAGTATTCTAAGTAGGTAGGTGGGTAGGTAGATAGACACACAGACAGACCCACACAGAGACAGTCTGTTTTTATCCTGTGGTTTGCAATGAATCAAGTCTCTTGATTCTGTTATTTATCCAGAAATTGAAGCTTGTTCACGGGGAGCATTGTGGAAATGTCCCGGGCTGTGGATAGGTACTTCCAGTTTGACAACTGCAGCATCTCTTTCAACATCTGAAAAATGTGGGGGATCCAGCCCAGAGATTGCATGGCCACCATACTGAACATAACCATGCATCAGATGTTTTATCCTCTGTGTGTGTGTGTGTGTGTGTGTGTGTGTGTGTGTGTGTACAAGCAGGTAGAATTTCCAAAGTAGGAAAAGGCAGGAGAGAAACCGAATGTCATCTTTGTTTGGGGATTTTCTTTTTTTTGTGAGTGGATATGGGGGGGAGGGGGTGTGCTGGGGATTGAACCCAGGAGCACCTAACCACTAGCCACATCCCCAGCCCTTTTTATGTTTTTTTATTTTTTGAGTCAGGGTCTCCCAAATTTGCTTAGGGCCTAAGTTGCTGTGGCTGGCCTTGAACTTGCAATCTTCCTGCCTCAGCCTCCCCAGTCACTAGGATTACAGGCATGCATCATCAAGCCCAGTTTGTCTTCTATTTTTTAATGGGAGATCTGGACCTTATTCCCAATTAGCAACAAAATGCTACATGAATTTTCTCTGTAGAGAAGAGCCAAGAATTTCCAACTGGCCCCTATCTTCACCCAGTCCCAGTTGATCAATTATATTTCTTAAATAGTCTACTTATGGCCCTCTGAGCATGCCCCCGTGGCCTGGCACAATCGTAATTTATTTACTAAGTCAATTACTGCCCATGGGTTGAGTACTGTTAAAAGTATAATCAATATACCGGCTCATGTAATTCTTCCAATAATCCTAGTTTACGTACAACATTCGAAAAAGATATGTTACTTGCCCAAGAACACAGAGACCTGAGCCAGGTATTACTCTACAGACTGTAGAGTTAACACTATTACAATCTTTTTAAATTTACTTTTTATTTGTGTGTGTGTGTGTGTGTGTGTGTGTATTGCTGGGGATGGAACCCAGGGCCTCACACATGATAAGCAAGTGTTCCACCACTGAGCCACACCTCTGGCCTTTTACAGATATTGATCACAAAACTGAAATTTTCACATTCACAAAAAGTCTTTTGAGTTAATAGCTTCTCTACTTGCTCAAAGGTAAATAACATCACAAGTAAGTTCCTACATAAGCCTCAGACAACTAAAAATAGAAGAATTTCAAAAGAAGGAAGCTGTCTAGACAACTCCTCCTACCAAAGGGAATTGTCAAAGATAAAAAAGCAAATTCCCAATACTAGGAGGAGAAAAATAAAAAATAATGATTTTTTTTCTACCATGTTGTTGGGGATCTCCAATTACAACTAGGCAAACATTGGTTATTGGTCTACCAAAAAAAAAAAAAAAAAGCCACTTCCATACCAAGTGGAAATACATATTGTTAATACTTGGGGAAGGAAACACAAAAGTGATATATGGATTAATATATTCTCATCTTTCATACTCTCTTGCATAAAAGGTGTAACTGACTACCAGATATATTTTTTTATTCTTAAGAAATGAACATTAACTTGGGTCTTTTATAGAGTCCAGTCAACACACACACACACACACACACACACACACACACACACACATATTCTATGTGAAATATTGAAATACAATCAGTATTTTTTAAAAGGACAAAGAGTAGACAAAGAAATCCTACTTAAAAGTGGCTGGGCAACCATTTGCTGACCTCATCACATCCACCAACTCCACCAAAATACAACAGCACCAAGCAGGTGATCCACAACTCCAGAACTCGGAGCAGGTAAGTGCAATGGTTTGAAAAATTTCCCCAAATTTCATGTTCTGGAGCCGTAAGACCCCCATCTATTCATTAATGTTATTTGGAGCTGGGAAGTAACACCTATGGGAAATGACTGGGTCATGAGGGCTTTGCCATCATGGACAGATTAACCCATTCATGGATTAACAAGTTAGGGAGGAGGACTTTGTTATAAAAGCCAGCTGTGTCTGGCATGCTTGCTCTGTATCTTACCACATGACGTGCTTCCACCGTGTTACAAATCAAGGTGACCTTCAACAGAATCCAGGGCAATGTCTTTGAGCTTTCCAGCCTCCACTAATTAAGTTAAATAAACCTCTATTCTTTACAAACCATCCAGTCTGTGGTATTCAGTTACAGCAACAGAAAACAGTCAAAGACAGTAACTTTCACAATAATACAAATATCCACAGAGATAATCCCCAACCATGGTAAATTGTAGGTATAAGCCTAGGCCCTACATTTGGGGATCAAATACAGAAGGAACTCCATTCACATCCCTTCTAGTCAATTCTGAGACCTGTGACCTCCAGGGCTAGGTTGGAGACATTCTTTAAATTCTATCTGAGCTGTCATTCAGTTGACTGACTATTCCCCAGACATCTGACGATTGGTCAACAAGTTTCTATTCTCCCTCCACACTTAAGTAGTTAAAGAGAGTTTTTGTGGAGTCTGGGGTCTCTCCGTAGTAGTATGCTACTATATCGAGCCTCTATCCATACCTACTTACACACCCTCCTGCCCTCTAGGGCCTTAACTTATAAACCTGGTGAACAGAATGCAAAAATGGAATGAAACAAATGGCACAGGTGGGGGAGGAATATAATTGGAGAGAATGATCAGGGAAGGAGATGTTTTAGTGGAGAGCACTGGCAGGGAGGGAGGGTGGACTGGGGAACAGCCTACATAAGGATGTAAAAACGGAGTAAAATGTGGCCTAAGGAGGCTGGTCTGGTGGAAGCTTCTCAGCTGGGGAGCTAGAAGGGGGAAATAGAGGAAGAAGAAGGGCAGGATCCCCCAGGACCTCAGGGGAGACTGGGGAGCTCAATGGTGGCAGCCAATGTGGTCTCGTGTATCATATCCTTTAAAACAGCTGTATTGAGATATAATGGGTTTTAGTGTAATTACGGAGTTGTGCGACCATTACCATAATCTAATTTTAGAGCATTTTTACCCATGTATGCTTTTAAAACATGACTCTGAAGTGCAGGGAACAGATTGGAGGAAAGCTGGTGGGAGTCAAAGCTAAAGCTGATCTCCCTAGCCCCCGGGGAAGAGGGGGGTCAGGACAGAAAATTTACTAAGTGTATTCTTGCACTTGTGCAAAGCAAGTCGGAGACATTCTCCCAGAAGCTAAATGTTGGAGAGCAAACATTTTACCCTAATATGTACATTTTCTGTTGTTTTCTACGAACATCACTTTGACCATTTTCACTTGAATTAAGAACCATCTAGAAATGAGTTGCTAGCCAGGTGCAGTGGCACGTGCCTATAATCCCAGTGAGTCAGGAGGCTGAGTCAGGAGGATCACAAGTTCAAAGATGAGCTTGTGCAACTTGGCAAGACACTAGGCTGTAGCTCTTCGGTACAGCATCCCTGGGTTCAGTTCTCCAGAAGGGGTGGGGGGGGTTGCTTATGCAATAGCAATTTAAAAGATAGCAGTTATGAGAGTCAAAGCAGATACAATTATTTACCAATACAATAAGGAAAAGAAAGAAGCAAGAATGATCTTTCTCACTATATTCTGTCAGAGCTACATACTGCATAAAACTACATGTCTGCAATATCATGTAAAAAATGATGATGATAATAAGCGCCTGACTGTATGATCCTTGGAAAGGAACTGATTTACTGGTATTTCAGAGGGACCCTAGAGGGAGATTTTTTAAAAACTCATTTTATGTTTAAGCAGGAATGAAAGCATGGCCTCAACCCCATCTCTCCCAGAAATGGCTCTGGAGAAGAAGAAAACAAAGTCTCCCACAAGTAGTGGTGAGCAACTGGAACAGAAGGCAACTTGGACAAAGGCCAATTGATAAATGAAATCAAAGGTAATTCATCTCTACACAATGATGAAGATTTGTCTTTAGCAACTGTTGAAGATCATCTATAATCATGCAAATGCACCCAGGGATAAACGTGCTAGGCACTGATAGGGAGATAAATGACTAAATGCTCCTCCTTCCTTTGGAGTCCCCCTGGAGGATTCTCTGCCTCCTGAAACCCTGAAAAACAGGCCATGGGATGGCCTTCTTTGATTCAATCCCTGACACCTGTCCCTGGCGTTTAAAAGAAAAATAATAATAACCCTCGGAACTGGGTTAGTATTGCCCAGGCAACCACTTTAATGCTACTAGCCAGAATATCCCAGGGCTACAAGTTCATTTTTTGTTATCTCCATTTTTATTGTTAGATTTGCTTCCATTCCAGCAAGAGTGAGGTGGGCTTTGTTCTCTTCAATTGCAGCAAAGAAATCATCAGAAGAAATATCTTGCATTTTTTGCTTTGCTTGAAGAGGAGTTATTAACTTGAAATAACACAATACAAGTCTCGAGGAAAATAATTTAAGAGGGCTATTACGATCTTAAATAAAACGATTTAATTAAAAAATCCTAACCACATAAAAATTTTCACCAGATCACATCAAGATGGCTAAAGCACTTATCTCTAAGTCTATTTAGATAGCTCTAAAAGCAATTTCTTAAATAATTATAAGGGGGGGAGGGGAATTCCCCGTTTTTAGAAAAAGGGCTATTTCACCAAACGTCCTTTTCCTGATGAAGAAAGGGCAGCAATTAAATAAGCAAGGTTTGTTTCTTTTTCCTTCCTTGGTTCTGCTTCTTCTAAAATCTTCTCAGGCTCGGACCAATTACATTACGAGACCCATCAAGAGTCAAATGGAAAAGCCGTTTTATGACTTTAGAGAGCTCAACTCCAAAATTGAAAGTTTCAGTTCAATATCTCCTCCCCCCGCCCTCGATACCTATTTATATACAAGAAGCATAGTGAAATCAATTTCAGGGAGACTTTTCTACTCTAAATTTAAATTCTTTTTATGACTGGAAGTCAGTCAGACATGGGACGGGAGGGGAAATAAAGAGACAGTGTTATCCTATTGGTTTAAAATAAATATTCAGGCAACTTTTATATGTCTTTCGGGGGGGTGGGGGGTGGGGCTCAGTATCAGGCAAAATTGAATGAAGCCAACTCCTCATTTGATTTTGCACAGCCGATAAGAAGGATGTAGCATATGCAGTTGAATATTCTGGAACAAATTGGTCCAACACGTGGGCTAAGACTACAGGGCCCTGGGTGACAGAGATTCTGAGTGGATGGTGAAAAATAAACACTCCTTTAAAATTTTACTTACAAAGGTCTATTCAACAGATCAGCTCTTAAATATCACCTCTGCATACTTGGCAAGGGAGTATTAAGTGAAGAGCCAGGGAGGTCCCAGAAGCAAAGAGAAACCATGGGGTTTTTCTTTCCTGCTGGTGTGTTCAAGGTTTGGTTAATCCATCCTTTGTTATTTAACACAATGGAACCCAAAACTGGAGAAAACCTTCTGCTGATTTTAGATCTTGTAGAGCCCCTGGATGATATCTGAGGTTTATTCAGGAACTAGTGCTATAGAAAAAGCAAAAAAAAAAAAAAAAAAAGAAAAAGAAAACACAGTATGAGAAACGTATTGGGAACTTTAATTTTTTAAGGGTGATACTCTAACCAGGAAGTTCTTATTAAAATAATTCACCCAAAATGAAGAGAGACTCAATTCCAGCACAAAACAGTGGAAGGAACAGAGAAATGGGATTGAAGATACTGGGCCAGAAGGAAGGTTTTTTTAACATATGTTTGGGGAAGAAATACAGATTTTTTTTTTTTTAACTCCATCTCAATGTCAAAGAAGTACATCCATTCCTAAAATTTCTCTTGCATACACTGCTTAAATTTCTAAAATTAATAAAGATGCCAGGAACAAATAAGATTTCTTTTGCAATTACTGTGGAACAGGAGGGACAGTGCTGGGATTCCTTTAACTAGATTACCTCAGGCTGACATCAGCAGAATGTCACTCCCAGGTTCAAAACCAAGCAAACACAAGTCAAAGTGGTGCCCACCTGTGATTCGAGCCCACTCTGGAGGCTGAGGCAGGAGGATTAGAGTTCAAAGACAGCCTCAGCAATGTAGGTGGCCCTAGGCAATTTAGCAAGACCTTGTCTTAAAATAAATATAAAAAAGGCTGGGGATGTGGCTCAGTGGTTAAGTGCCCCTGGGTTCAATCCCCAATCCCCCCTTCCCCCCAAAAAAGGCAACCAAGGTCTAAGTCCCTTGCCAAAACACTTAGTATGCGAAAGGAATTCAAACCCAGACACTACACAGATAGAGAAAAGAAAATAAATCTCCACTGATGATCCACTATGAATGGTATAAATCTAGGGATTTTTTTTTTTTCAAATAAACATACACAAAGACCTAAACGTAAAATTCCAAAGCAACATATTCGGACCAAATTTAACAAAGTGACCTTTAAACCAGAAAGCTCCTGGATGATACTAACGTGATATATTCTGTCTCAAGGATTCCACTAAGGCACTTAGATGCCCAACCCTATGTCCCAGAAGAAACAGACTGTGCTTTTGATCATCCTTTTAAGTGATTTCACACAGTAAAGTCCCTCTAGTTGCACCAAAAGATACTGTAATAAAAGTGATAATTCCTGCAAATTATTACAAGGCTCACAAAGAGAATCCTAACACCATAACCGACACAGGAGGCATGACAATATCAACTAGCTGCAGAGAACTCAAGACTCAGGAAGGGAATATTCCACACTGACAGATGTTCACACAGTCACTGAGACCTGGGGATAAGAGGAATCTCTAGTACCCCACCATCCCAAACAGAACCCCTGGCCACGTGGGCTTAAGAAAACACGCAAGACTAAACAAGGAAAGGAGGCGAAATGTCCCTACAGGATTTCATTTTGATTATGTGTTAAAGTGATATATTGGATATATATATACTGGATCACATAAAATAAATTAATAATTTCATCTGTTTCTTTTTACTTTTTGATGACTGCTCCTAGGAAAGTTAAAAGCAGCTGATGGTGGTAGCACTATAATCCCAGAAGCTTAGAAGGCTGAGGCAGAAGGATCCCAAGTTCAAAGCCAGCCTCAGCAACCTAGTAAGACCGGGTCCCAAAATTTTAAAAAAAGGTGGTGGGGGATGTGGCTCAGTGGTTGAGCATCCCTGGGTTCAATCTCTACTACAAAAATAAAAAATAAAGAAAGAAAAGAAAAGTTAAACACATCTGTGCAGCTTGTTCACATTAGGTTTCTATTGGAAAGCACTAGAAAAAAAGTTAGGAAAGCAGTGGAAGAAAGAAACCACCCTTTCCTAATCTAATGTGTCTAAAAACCTGTTGCTCTAAATCCTGGAGTGGCACCAGGGAAGCCAGCTAGCAATGCCACCAGTTGGTGACATACTTCTACTTGTGTTCCTGTCCTAGAAAACAGCTCTTTGGTCAAACTGTTCCTCTCCACTTACTCTATTCCCACAAATTAGGAGAACTATGTAGCCAAGTGGTGTATCCCTGGGTTAGCATCCGAAACTTAAGGGTATCCACCAGGAGCTCTACAGGTCTTGAAGAACACAGGAACAATAGGAAAGGGGTCTGCAGTTTTTCAGAGGGAGCCAAATTAAGGGGGCACACAACAAATTTTAAAAAATTCCAATTTAGATATTACTATTTCCTTCCCCCCCACACACACACTTTTTTTTTGGGGGGGGGGGGGGCACCAGGGATAGAACCCAGGGGCACTTAACCACTGAGGCCCATCCCCAGCCCTTTTTATGTTTTATTTTGAGACAGATTCTCACTACATTGCTTAGTCCTCAATAGTTTCGGAGGCTGTCTTTGAACTCATGATTCTCCTGTCTCAGCCCCCAAGCTGCTGGGATTGCCGGCACATGCCACCACACCAGTCCTACACACTAGTATTTCTGAAAAGCATAACCAAACGGATCCATATGTTCAACCCAGAAATATAGTGCTCCAAGCAATGACCATGAGCACCTCCCAGGTAACATGATTTTAGGATCTTTCCCCTGAATTTTAAAGTTACTTTCTGCATTATGTGATATGCAAACACAAGTTTAAAAAAATAATAATAAGATTTGTTTTTGTACTGAGGATTGAACCCAGGGGTGTTCTATCACGGAGCAACATCCCGTCCATTTTTTTACTTTTTGCTTTGAGAGAGGGTCCCACTAAATTGCCCAGGCCTTCTGGACCCTGCGATCCTCCTGGCTCAGCCTCCCAAGTGATTGGGATTACAGGTGTGACAGGTGTGCATCACCAGTCCTGGCCACAGCAAACCTTTAATAAGACCAGGCATTTCTGGGGGTGTCCAATTCACACATGACTGCACATCTCATTGTCAACTTTATACCTTCATGTCTTGTTCTCAGAGAAAGTTCTTATGGGCACAGAGTCCCAAATACCCAAATGACTAGTATAAAGTGCTACTGGCAGCTAGGTGCAGTGGTACACCCCTGTAATCACACCTACTCGGGAGGCTGAAGCAGAAGGATCCCAAGTTCCAGGTCAGTCTCGGCAACATAGCAAGAACCAGAATAGAAATAAAATTTCTATTGAGGCTCCAGAGTACATTTTCTAACAAACTTCTGATCAGACGCAAGTAGTCCACAAACCACATTCCAAGCAATGTTCATTGGCTCAATTATTGACAATGTAGGGAAGATATTGCTAAAGGAAGACAAAGAAAGGGAAAATCTTCAAAAATATTTTTTAATAAGCCCTGTTATATGTCGTGTTTGCCAAAAGCCTGGAGATAAAAAGTTTGTCTTTTGCTTTTCTTCTTGGTCTAGGTTTTGAAGGTCACAGAATTCGCAGCAGATGTGGCCTGGTTTGAACTATAAAGGTCTGCATGGCTAATAACAGTTAGTGTAAAAATACAGCAGCTGGGACACTGTGGCATCAACAGTTGGCAGGCTTCCGCCCAGCAGGACGGGCTGACTCTGCCACAACAGACGGCATCCCCCGAGGGCAGGCTGCCCAGGGGTGGCACCAGCTACTCAGATGTCACCCTGTGGTGGTCTCAAACCCATTCTGCCAAAGAAATCACCGCAGACCTCAGGAAGACCCTGGCAAAAATATCTAAGGAACAAACATATCTAAGGAACAAAGCAAGATACACTGTCATTTTTCTGGAGCAAATGAAATAGTGAATCATTATTTGCTGGCAACACTCTTGGGGCGGTGGAACTGATCAATAATCATATTATCACACATCTAGTCATTTCCATGATAAACTCTTTTTTTAAGAGCATTTATTGCTTTTTCTGATTATAAAAGCAATAAATATTCATGATAGGAGCACATTAGGCAAAGTACATTAATGAGCAGAGTACATTAAATAGACAAGAGAGTACATAAAAAGCATAAACGAGAAAATAAAAATAACCATAAACACTGTTCCGATTTGGGTGCATTCCCCTCCTCTGTTCCAATAATCAATAGGCTCATTTTTAAAATGCATGGCAAACTGTCCAAAAATGAGCCTGGGCCAACCTTTATAACCCACCCCCCATGGAAGGATGTGTAAGAGTAAAGCTCATTTCCATAAAAACATGTGGCTTTCACAGCTCCGTACCTTTTAGACATGTTAGATAATGGTGGGTTCTTTCCTCCACCTTTTTTTCCCCTAGTACTCTCCAAAAAAATTAACATGATTTAGTCACATAGATGCTTTTAACTTTCCTAGTAACAGTCATCCAAAACTTAAAAAAAAAAAGTGAGATTAACTTTCACCATAATGGGACAGAGGACTCTGCCCAAATGCACATCCTTGTGTCCACAGCAGGATACTGGGGAAATGACTGTTACAGTCACTCAAGGTCTGACATGATCTGAGTTAAATAATGTACTTTTCTTTTTGTTGAATCAACCCAGAGCAGATAGGAGCAAGCCCAGGCCAACTACAGGGCACCCACAAACCTGGCACACTTTTTATGTCTATCAGTTGTCCACATTTACACAGGGGAAAGAACACATGAGAATTCATATGAAGCCTCATTGAGTCTTCATAGGGAGCCCTTCTGCACCACAAGGTGACAACTGCCTCAGATGCCCCAGGAGTGGGCCACCTTCCCATTCCCCTTCCCTATCACCCTGCAGGCAAGATTCTCTGCCCAAAGGGGACTCCAGTTATCAGCAGCCAGTTGTCCCCTCCCCTGCTGACTTCTGCCAATCCTCTGAGTAATCTAGAGTACACCTCCAAGCTCTTTTAGAGATCCAAATAACAGTCCAGAGCTCTCACAGATGATCATAACTGAAAACTTGCTCTGTGCTAAGCAGGACTTTTAATACTAATTTTAATCCTTTAATCCTCACATTATCCCTTCCAAGTAAGCGCCACTGTCGAGCCCATCTTAGGCAATTTGGAGAGACTTGGTCTGGGTCACAGAGGCCGTGGGTGGCAGAGGCATGTCCACACAAGGCTGAGCCCAAGACAGCAAAGACCCTGAGGGAGGATTCTAGAATTCAGTCTTCTCCAGCATGGAGAAGTCTTGGGTACCAGCACGCTCAGCAACTAGGAGGGGCATAAAGTATTCATCCAGATGAACAAAGTGATGAAGGCTGAGACTGAACTTGCTAAGTGTCAACAGAGAAGGAGAAAAAAAAAATGAAAAACAAAATTCACAAATGGGGTCCGCTCCACATTTGGACAGACCCGCACCCTGCAGACAGGTAGATCATCCTTCAGTACCAGCCAAAGGCAAATGGTGAAGTCAGTCAAATCCATACATTTGCCATTGCCTTGAAGCTTCACAAACCACTGATGGGGGCAGGGAATCCCAAAATTGGTAATAACATAAAGAGGATAAAGCATGCCCTTTCGATGTCATTTGGGTGAGAACTGTGCAAGCTTACCCCCAAATTATTTAATTACCCCCCAAGAACATGACTTTGTTTGATCTGCTGCACACTATGATTAAAGACAAGACTTGGTAAAGATATACATTAATGTGTGGACTTAACAGTTATAACAGTAAAACAGGTTATAGGTTTATTATCCTATAGACATTAACCAGTGTTGGACAGAATCTATTAATCACATTCTAGTATTCCTTTTTACCTGTAGACACCCAGTTGTTTAAAATGCCCTTTTAGCCAGATTTACCATATTAATATTTTATTTATTAATGATGTAAATTTGATATGTACTTGTTTTATTTGTATAAAAGCCATGTTTTTAACTTTTTTTAAATCATGATTTTTCAAGGATAGTGACTGTCACCATTCTCCCAAAACAGGTCTATCCCTCTCCAAACATCTGTACATTTTTTTTTAAAGGCTACATAAAATTTAAATTAAATTCAAAAGTCCAATCTCAGGTAGGAACAGCTTACTATATCATGAACCCAGGGCAACTGTCAACCTAACAAGATTTCTGGGGATGCAAACATACCATAATAATAATCCTCACAGGGGAAACTTCAGGCTTCAAAACAGGCAATTTAGAACAGGCACTGGAGTAGACAGGGTGCTATAGCAGGAATGAATGGATTATAAAATGACCTTGACCGTACCTCATAAACCCGAAGTAGGAAAGTGTCCCCTTTCCGTTCTATTTAATAGCATCTATGTTTTGGCATCCATTAAGGGGCCGTACACTTCCATTATAAAAACTCTCAATACCAATGAGGTCTGATATGTTGTTTCCTCCTGAATGATTCGCCCCATTGCTTTAGAAACATTCTGAACGAGGAACATGTTCAGTCATGATCCCATACACACTTCTATCCAAGCTGAGAAAGATCCCATGCAGTTAACAATGGAGAGACCCTTGCACTTGAAAGACATGGTAAACAAGCAGCCAGCAGGGTAAGCAGAGGCTCAGAAGAGAGAGCCACAGCACACCAACCACCATAATGAGATCTGACTGAAGTCTGAAGATAAGCATTGCAGCTCCACGCAGATTTATGTTACAGGGTCATGCAGGAAGATGATTCATGGGAAATGCTTAAACCAGAGAGGTTAAATTAAAAGTGCGGGGAAGACGCCTTCTCTACTCCTCTCCAAAGCAGTCAGAAACTTCTGGCTCTTCTCCAGCTACCGCTTGCTGGAGCCTTATTTGAAGTCTGTAAGTCAAACACCAAGCACTGTGGATACCATGGGCCTCTTCTAAACTCCGAGCAGGTAGGACTCAAGGATCAGAGCGGTCTCCCACCGAACTGAGTCTTGTCTTCTCCACGTGGCTCAAAATTGGATTCCAGAAAAAGAATGAAATGCAACAGATGATAAGCAGACATTGCTAATCCTTTGGAATTGGCCATCAGGAAAAGTGCCACATCAAAGGGCTCTGAGGTCATTTACAGGAAGAGAGTCATTCCCAGCAAAAACTTGGGGGGGGGGGGCATACCATCAAAAGGGAAGAACCAAGTAGGAGGAATCACTCTGTCCAATTTTCAGACCTGGCTGGGCTCAGTGGTGCACGCCTGTAATCCTAGCAACCTGGGAGGCTGAGGCAGGAGGATCATGAGTTCAAAGCCAGCCTGAACCTCAGTGAGACCCTGTCTCTATATAAAATATAAAAAGGGCTGGGAATGTGGCTCAGTGGTTAGGTGCCCCTGTTCAATCTCAGGTACAAAAAAAAAAAAAAAGATTTTTGAAAGAGGTGCAAAAACTTTAACAAATCGTTCTGTAACAATTGGTTGATCTATAGGCAAAACAAAATCCAAAACAAAAACAAACAGGGGTAGTGGGGTGGATCTCTGCCTAATCCTTAAACCTTGTACAAAAATGAATTCAAAATGGATCATAAATACAGATGTAAAATATGAAACTTCTAGGAAATAAAATAGGAAAATAAATCTGGACCTGGAGGTTAGGAAAGAGTTTTGGGATTTGATCCCCTGTGCCGGCCCCCCCATCACCCCCTCAACTGCTCCCCCCCTCCCCCGACAAATAAAGCATGAGCAGAAGAGGCAAAATTAATAAAGAGGACTTCATCAAAAGTAAGAGCTTTTGCTCTGTGAAGGGCCTTGGTGGAGGAGAGGTGTGAACTGGCAACAGAAGAAAAAAAAAAACAGAAAACATGTATCTGACAGGTGACTGCCATCTAGAGTATACAGAGAGCTCTCAAAACTCAACAGTAAAAAATAAATTAATAAACAATCCAATAAGAAAGTGAGCAATGGGGATAAGCAAGAATATTAACCTCAGGGAAATACAAACTGGGACCACCCTGAGGTATCTCTATATAGTGACCAGAATAGCCAAAATCTGCAGGGCTCAGTGGCACACACCTGTAATCCCAGCAGCTCTGGAGGCAGAGGCAGGAAGATCTCGAGATCAAAGCCAGCCTCAGCAACTTAGCGAGACTCTGCCACAAAATATTATATTTATTATATTTTTAAAAAGGGCTGGGGATGTGGCTCCATGGTTAAGTGCACCGGGATTCAATCCCAGGAACCAAGAAGAAAAAAAAAAAGAATAGATAAAATAAGAAAATGACATACTGGGAATTTAGAACAGTAAAAAAACATTGGAAGAGAGTTTGGAAGTTTCTTAAAATGAACAAACAAACAAAAAAACCTAAATATACTCTCACCGTATGGCCCAGCAATTATATTTCTGGGCATTTATCCTGGAGAAGTTAAATCTCTTAGGTAATATACCTGTTAATAACTGACTTCGGAGCAGGAAGGAAGTAAAAACAACCAAAGTTTCGCTCAAAAGGTGAAAGGTTGAAAAATGGTGAGATATCCACACCATGAAGATCTACTCCGCAAAGAAGCTTGCAGGTTACTGGTACACTCAACAGAGACACAGAGGAGGAGGAGCATTATGATGATCAAAAAATGCTGTCTAGCAATTTGGAAGGCTGAGGCAGGAGGAGGATTGTGAGTTCAAAGCCAGCCTCTGCAACTTAGCGAGGCCCTAATCAACTCAGTGAGACCCTGTCTCTAAATTAAATATAAAAAATGGGCTCAGGATGTGCCTCAGTGGTTAAGCATCCCTGGGTTCAATCCCAGGTACAAAAAAAAAAAAAAAAACTTTCCTGTCTCTCCGGATGCAGTGGCCCACACCTGTAATACCAGCTACTCAGGAGGCTGAGGCAGGAAGATCTCAAATTCAAGGTGGGCTTGGACAATGTAGCAAGCCCTTATCTCAAAATGAAATAAAAAGAAGTGGGGGTGTAGCTCAGTAATAGAATGCTCCAGGTTTCAATCCCCTGTACAACACACATGCATACAAAAAGTCAATCTCAGGAGTCATTCATTATATGATCCCACGCATACACTATCCTCAAAATAGCAAAATTATAGACAGGTAGAACAGATTAGTGGATGCCAGGACGGGGAGATAGTAGAAAGAGGGGAGGTGTGACTGCAACAGAGTAGAAAGGGACGGTGGTGATGGAATCACTCAGAACCTTGATTTCTGTAGTGGCTACACAGTGCGTGAGATAAAATATGCAGCAAAGAACTATACACGTAAAGAAGCCAAGCACAGTGAAGCATGACTGTATTCCCTGGGTCTCGGAAGACTGAGGCAGGAGGATCACAATAAAAAGGTAGCTCAGTGGTAAAACCAAGCACCAGACATAATAAATAAATAAATAAATACAATGAGAGCATGGTTGTTTTTTTTCTTTCCTTCCCCCCCCCCATTTCTTGTTCTACTAAAAACTTACACACATATTCTATTCATAAATTGACCCTAAAAATTAAAAAAAAAACAAAGGGAAGAGGAGATGGGGCTTCTGGCACTTAGCAACTTCTTAGAAAGATACCTCCAAAGATAATCAGATCAAGAACATCAATAATGCCGTGATTGGGGTGGGGCGTAGGGGTAGAAAAGCCACCTTACTTTAAATGTGTATTTACTATTGATTATCTTCAAAAATTCAGGGATATAAAACAAAGGGTATTACCGCACATTACCAGACCTTTGAACCACATACCAGTTAAAGGATGAATTATGTGATTTCTACAAAACAGTCTTTTCATGAAAAGAAAACATAAGCAGTCCTAAATAATTCCACCTACAGAAGTTCGAGACCCAGCCTCAGTAATCTAGCAAGACCCGGTCTGAAAATAAAATAAAGAAATAAACAGGGAATGGGGATGTGGCTCAGTGTGTAGTTCAGTAAGAAAGCATGTGCCTAGTTTAAGCAAAACTCCAAGTTTCATATTCAGTACTCCCCCCACGCCCCATGAGCAAAAATCAACTAAAATTAAACAGAAATTGATTTTTAAAATTCACCATTATTAAGTTACCTAAGCAAAATAGCAATTTAACTTTAAAATATTAAATCAAAGAAAAATGGAACTAGAAATCCGATATTAGCTTTGATATCTCATATAGTAGTTTAAAATATAAACCTGGAGAGATTTATGCATAAGCCTAATGTGAATACCAGTAGTTGGGCCAGATGCCAGTCTTGTATATACTCTCCACCATAAAGTGACTTTGCTTCCTCCTCCCGATCAGAATGAATTCAGTCCCTGGATTCTCCGGCCCCCTACCCCCAGTTGACAGCTCTGCTACCCTCTGAATGGATCCACCAAACTGCACTTGTTGAAAGATTTGGGAGGTGGAGGAAATCTCTAGGGCTTTTAAGAGAAAAAAATCTGACTTCTCAATGCATTTTCCCACTTAAGAAAATATGTAGCATATGGTGTTGCTAGGCAAAAATTGGCCCTAAAATATAATGTTTCTTCTTGATTTTTATTGACTGTATGATATTCCATCCACAGTCACTTGATATGGAACTTCCTGTGAGTTAGAAAAGGTTTTCCTTCCTTTGGACACTTTTCTATCATCTTCCAGGACAAAGGCCCAATAATTTTATTCAGCATTTACAAAGTGACTCTAGTGAATGGCACATCCTTGAAACTGCAGACAACTTTATAGCAGGAGAAGCCACTGTGGCCTTGAACCCATCATCAAATCTCAAATGGTGAGCAATATAATCAGATCTGATGACACTCTATTACTTAAAGTACTAAAACAACTCAGGTTGCAATTCTAATGCAGGCAGCCATGTGGAACAGTAACCAACTCTCAAATAGCCCCAGAGACTGGCGAGTGACCAGAAGCTGAAATGCACAATCATTTCAGCTAGAACAGAATCAAGACCGAAGGGGAAATTTTGGTGCAAATTTATCATGCTTTGTTAAATTTACAATGCAGTCAAAAGGTAAGAAGAAGTTAAATAATCCTGTAAGACGACAATCACCAGAGAGATGTCTGATTAAGTGCCCAGCAAATAGAATAGACCATAAATTAAAATTACGAGCCAGAAGAGTGGACCTAAAAAGATCACAGGTAAAATACTTAAATAATCAAGGCCAACGCAGCAGAAACAAGTGCCCTGAGTTAGAGTGGCCGGTGTCTTGCCATTGGATAAAACTTCAAAAGCCTCTAACAGCATTTTCCAAAGACACAGATTAATCCATAAATAGAGATCAGCTTCCAAAATCCAGCTACCTCAAATATGCAGGTTTTTCTGCCAGTATTTTTTTTTTTTTTTTAATTCTAGGGGCTGGTGACACTCGTGTGCTCCGGCCCTGCATCAAGCTGTCCACTGTAAAGTCTGCACTTTTCTCATAGGCGTGTTATGATTCAACAAAAATTAACAAAAAGTTCTCTCTGCCATTGGGCACTTACAGTTTCAAGAGGAAGAAAGTCAGAGACAAGGAGCAAGATTAAAAAATAAAAGTAAAGTATATAGAATGACAAATAGCACTTGGCAGGGGAAAAAATAATAATAAAACGGAGAGAGGAGATAGGACAAGAAAAAAGGGGGCTGTAATTGGCGATAGACTAGCCACATTGGGCTTTATGGAAATGTGCCTTTGAGCAAAGAGCCACAAGGCAATTCAAAGCAAGCCATACGGGTCTCTCAGCAAAAGAACATTCCAAGCAAAGAAAAAGCAATTACAGTAGTCCTTCTTGACTCCCCGGCTTTGCTTCCTGATTTCAGTGACTGTGGTCAACTGCAGTCTGAAAATATTAAATGGAATATTCTAGAAATAAGTAATTCCCAAGAATTAAATAACTTTCATCACACAATTGTTATTGTTCATCTCTTACTCTGTCAATGCATAAATTAAAGGTAATCCTGGTTAAATATTTACAGGGAGAAAAAAATTCATGAACTGCAGAGAGTTTGATACTGAGTTTTTCAGCAGCCACGGGGGTGGAGAGGGGTCTTGCAACATGCATTCCCTGCAGATAAGGAGGATGACTGCATAAAGTGCTGAGGCATGAAAGTGCTTGGGACAGGGTGCTAGCTTGCAAGGGATCCAGCAGAAGTCAGACTCTGATGGGGACCAGATGTCCGCCGTGCTTGATGCTCTAAGGAAGAACTCTTGCTTGAGTCAGACACAATGGCACACACCTGTCATCCCAGTAGCTAGAGAGGGTGAGGTAGGAGGATCATGAGTGCAAAGCCAGCCTCAGGAATTTAGCAAGGCCCTGAGCAACTCAGTGAGACCCTGTCTCTAAATAAAATAGAAAATAGGGTTGGGGATGTGGCTCCGTAGTTAAGCGGCCCCTGAGACCAATAAAAAGAAGAAAGACCCGAATTCACCTTGTAATGGTCACACAGGGATTTCCAAGACAGAGAATTCTTTTGTCTTTGAACCAACTTTCATGTTGACAGTACTGTCCCCTTGAGGATGCCTACAGGAGACACAAAGACTCCCCATTTAGAACTTTTTCATTTAGCCCACTTACTTGATAAAGGAAGAAGATTCATGAATCGACTCAACATACATTTTTTGACACCAAGTTTCTATTTTTTCCTACCCTCATTCCTTTTCCAATTAAGCAGCACGCTTTCAACGATCTGCAGGTATCTACAGAGGCTCCACTATGTGTCCAGCAGAAGGGAAATAAGACAGGCAGAAGGCACTGGCCCTTGAAGTCACAAAGAAGCCACTGGGATTCACGGACTTTGAGTGACAATGAACATCCTGAAGCTGAACTTGAGGCATTGAGGAGGCATCCAGGGGAAAGTGACAGATGAGATGAACCCCAAAATGGCACAGTGCAGAGGAGATCGGAAAGATAACACAGCACAAAAATGATTTGGCACAAACGATGGACCTAAGCGATTGTTCATACCGTGGGAACACCAGCAACTCCAAATCCCCACTCTCAGTCCCAAGTCAACCACACTATGGATCATTCAGACTTTCATAACTGGCATGACTCCAAGGGTATAAAGCCTCCAATTCAGCTGCGTGCAGTGGCACACACCTGTAATCCCAGAGGCCCAGGAGGCTGAGACAGGAGGATCATGAGTTCAAAGCAACTCAGCAAGACCCTGTCTCTAAATAAAATACAAAAAAGGGCAAAAGATGTGGTTCAGTGGCCGAGTGCCCCTGAGTTCAATCCCTGGTGCCAAACAGAGGGGGAAAAAAAATACTTCCAATTTGGAATCCACTAATTTGGAATTGGTGGTCCTTTGGGGAAGCAATTAAATTGGCCTTGTCTAAAAAGAGAGTTTGCAATACAAATTAAAAGGACAATGATTACCAGTTTAGGAAATCAGATTTATACACTTCAGAAAGCTAAAGCAGCAATTAATGCATGTGCCAGGCAAGATGGGCTCCTGCTGGGCGCAGTGAGATGTCTCAGGGGAAGGGGGTTTGCAGTCTCAGCAACCCCAATGCTTGGAGCAGGACAAGACTCTGTAGGGGGTCATTCTACTAGCAACACATGCCTCTATCCACTAGATGCCATTAGCAAAACCCTCCTCAGAAAGACAAGCCAAAATGTTTCCAGGCATTGCCAAATGTCCCCTGGGTGACAAGATCTCCCCAGAGAAACGCTGCAAGATACAGAAAACAACAGACCTTTCAGAGTTTGGAAGAATATGAACAAGAATATGCAAAAAGTGGGGGCTCCGCTGATCCTCCCAACCCATGACACATTGTGTCATTCCTCAAAGAACCATGAAAGTGACCGTCAGGATACTGTTTTAGTCATCTTTCTCACTGCTGTGACTCAAATACCCGACCAGAACAACTGTAGAGGTGAAAGAATTTATCTGGGGGCTCACGGTTTCAGAGGTCTCTGTCCACAGACAGCAGGCTCCATTCCTCAGGGCTCCGGGGAGGCAGGACATCATGGAGGAAGAGTGTGGTGGAGGGAAGCAGCTCACATGGTGATCAGGAAGCAGAGAGAGACTCCACTCTCCAGAGACAAATAGAGACCCCAAAGCCACGCCCCCAATGCCCCCTCCTCCAGCCACACCCACCTCCTCCAGCCACCACCCAGTTAATCCCATCAGGGGTTCACTCACTGGTTGGGTTAAGGCTCTCACAGCCCAGTCATGTCTCCTCTGGACCTTCCTGCACTGTCTCACCCGTGAGCTTTTGGGGGACACCTCCCATCCACACCATCACAGAACCCACCCAATTATTAGCTCCACCCTCTACACACACACAGGCTCAGGAGTGGGAAGGAGAAGATCAAGGTCAAAACAAGGGAAGCAGGCCACCACTGGCTCATTCTTCCCTCTCCTGGCTCTAACACTACCATGCCAGCAGCCAAAGACCCCCCACTGTCATGGAGGAGGTCAGGAAGCAGGGAGACTTGGAAGAGCCCAGAAGCCAACCACAGCTGGGTAAACGGAAGGTGACTGCAGGCCTGGAGACCCTGAAGAGCTTATCAAGGACATAGAGGAGGCCTGTCCCCAATACTCTAGTAGGAAAAGACCTGCACATCACAGTCACCAGAGGCCCCTGGGGTAAAGGCCCAAGGCTGCAGGTGCTTCATAAATGCTTCCTGTCCCCCCCAGTACTGGGCATTGAACTTAGAGGTGCTCTACCACTGAGCTACATCCCCAGGCCTTTTTTACTTTTTTCGAGACTGGCCTCAAACTTGCAATTCTCCTGCCTCAACCTCCCAAGGAGATGGGATTACAGGCGTGCACCACCATGCCTGGCTCAGAGTCTTTTACTGAAGAAAGTAACCCCAGGAACATTCTTCAATTGCATCATTATAACACAAGTTGAAAAGAAGAATGGAAGGAGGGAGGGAGGGAAACACCTCTCCAAAACTTCTACAATTCACAATCCATTGAAAATTTCTCTCCCTCTGATAATTTGCTTTGTTTCAGGCTTTTTTGTTTGTTTGTTTGTTTGATTGTTGGCAATCCTGTGGATTGAACCCAAGGCCTGATACAGGATAAGCAAGTGCAATAGCACTGAGCCACACTCCCAGGCCTCGGTGATAGCTATTTATTTTATTTATTTGTTTGTTTGTTTATTTTTAGTTGTAGATGGGCACAATACCTTTACTTTATTTGTTTATTTTTATGTGGTGCTGGGGATCAAACCCAGTGCCTCACACATGCTAGGCCAGTGCTCTACCACTGAGCCACAACCCCAGCCCTGTGGTAAGCTTTTTTATGGTTCAGCAGCAGGAGAGGCAACACAGTATTTCAAATATGGAATCCTTGCTGCTCATGAAAACTTTTGCAGGAGCCCAGTGGACTGGGGATTTCTATCACTTTTGAGAAGCCAGGTGGTGACGGGTGCGTCTGCCATTCATGATGGATCACTGGGGGCATTTTACGAAGCCACCAAAGCTCTAACAGGTAACAATTCAAAGCTAATGGTGTATCCTCTTTCAAGGTAAGAACCAAACTCCAAATTCACTGTGTGCCTCACAATTCAAGGACTATTCAAAGTCAACAGCATTGAATTTCAAGCTTGTATTACCAATGGGAAACTGTCTCCAGGAAGCAGAGCCCCAGGCCAAGAGGTTATCAAAACCTGGGCACAGAGGCCCCACTTGGCAAGCTTACCCACCTGTCCTTAGTCTCTGGGCCCCTTCAAATTCCTCTGCTTTCCAGAGGCCCCAGTTTCTAAACCCCCAAGAAGAGCTACTGAACCTCAACAGCAAGCAAGCTAGGTATACAGGCTGCTCATGGAGACCCACTGAATTCCTGAGTTTGTTTCAAAGCAATGGAGATAGAGGCAAAAATTCTACTCTCCACACTTTCTGTTCACCTCCAGTAACCATTATAAAACAGTCCCCTAGCAGGTGAAGTGGTGCTCCTCTGGAATCCCAGCAACTGGGGAGGCTGAGGCAGGGGGTGACCATGTAGCAGAGACTGACCTCAAGATTTCAACTTTACCATGGTGTTAACGTGATATGCATTCAGTAGAAACCACACTTTGCATCCGAATTATGATCTTTTTCCAGGGCAGGGATATGTCTCAAAATCAAAAAGGACTGGGAGGTAGCTCGGGGGTACAGACAGCATCCCTGGATTCAATTCCCAGGACTCCTGCACTGCCTCCCCCCCAAAATTCTCAGATTTTAAAGCTCAATATCAAAACACCATCATACCATTCTTACTCTTTTAACCCACTAAAGTAAAAATGCATTCACAACATGCGGATCTATGCCTTCCTTCTCCAGACTGCAGGCACTTTCCAACTAATTTCTGTGACCCATTATAGCTGGCCAAGTCAAATAGCAAGAAAGAAATTGGAAAGAGTTTTTCTAACACGTTCTTCCCTGACATGAACAGGCCAATCGAAAGAGAAGGAAGTTGGAGATTCTCTGGGTCAAACAGGAGTTTAACACATTCTGTTGCAGGTTGAGTATCCCTCCATTGCAAGGCTTGAGACCCAGAGTATTTCAGTTTCGGGAGCATTTCTGGATTGGGGGGATATTTTCAGACTTTAGCAGTTGAGCATACACCTAATCCAAAAGTCCAAAATCAGAAAAGCTCTGAAACCTGAAACTGTTTGAGCACATAGATCAGCCTGTATTGTAAGGATGCTCAACTTGTCCCTACAATAAACGTAATGTGGCTAGGTAACCTGTAATTCCAGCAATGTGGGAGGCTGAGGCAGGAGGATTGTGAGTTCAAAGCCAGCCTCAGCAATGGTGAGGCTCTAAGCAACTCAGTGAGACCCTGTCTCTAAATAAAATACAAAATAGGGCTGGGGATGGGGCTCAAGTGGTTAAGTGCTCCCAAGTCCAATCCCTGGTATGCCACATCCCAATCCTCCCCCCCCCCCAAAAAAAAAAACAACATAATTTGGTCGTTGCTGTTACATCTGCAATTTCTCCTTCAAGTAAAAATGTTCAGTGGACATCAATCTACTAGGAATGGAGAAACAGAGGAGTGATATGGGTTTCCAAGAGACAGAGACCTCTCAAGTTCCAAATCCATCGTTGCCTTTGGCCCTGAGAACTTACATGGGCTCTGGTTTCATCATCTGTAGAACGGGAATAATAACCGTATGACCCTCGCAGGGTAGTGGTCAGGATTAGATACTGTCTAAAGGAAGAACTCAAAAATTTATAACCATCACCATTATGATTACTAGCCTCCTTTCCTTTGGGCATTCAGAGATTAATTGCAAAAGGCACAGAAAAACAGACATTATGGGCTTCTGGGCTTAAGAGGCACATATTTTGCAGCATGTGATTCCAAGAAATCTATACAGATGGTCCCCAAGTTAAGATGGTTTGACACGATTTTTCAACCTTACAATGGTGTGAAAGTGACATGCATTCAGTGGAAACCACACTTTTGCATCTGAATTTTCCCCAGAGTGGTAAATCTCTCCCAAGATGCTGTGCAGCTGCAGGAAGCCACAGCTTCCCTTCAGCCAGGCAGATCAGGAGCGGAATAATCTATCCTCTACAGCATGCTGACTGGCCCAGCGAGGATGCTAGCCAGGTTAGGGAAGATTGTCAATGGGCAAGATTTTCAACCTAGGATGTGCTTACTGGGCTGTAGCCCCATCACAAGTCAAGGGACAATCTGATTATAAAAATTGGACAAGAAGCCGAGCACAGTGGCACACACCTGTGATAACAGCAGCTTGGGAGGCTGAGGGAGGAGGATTGTGAGTTCAAAGCCAGCCTCACAACTTAGTGAGGCCTTGAGCAACTCAGCGAGACCCTGTCTCTAAATAAAAAATAAAACGAGCTGAGGATGTGGCTCAGGGGTTAAGCAACCCTGGTTTCAATCCCTGGTATTAAAAAAAAAACAACAACAACATTGGACAGGAGTATCAGAAAGAGCTAGAAAATCTTAAGGCAAAATAGACATCAGTTTATGAAGCCAATGTTTCTGGAAATTTTTATTTTAAAAATTCAGGTGATTATTAAAAGGGAGGAACTGCAGAATGAGATCGCCCAAATTACGCTACAGGCATATTGGAATATATCACAGTAAATTACACTTTTATGGATAACTACAATGCACCGATTTTAAAAACTAAATTAACAGAAGAAAGATCCATAGACTAGAGGAAAGGGGCTGGGAGAAGGAGGAGGGGAAGGACATGGGCAGTACGGGGCACTGAAATGGAGCCAGTGATGTTATGTGCATTTATGAGTATGTTATGCATTTATGAGTCTGTCAAAAGGAACCCTGCAATTATGTGTAACTGTAATGCACAAATAAAAAGATCCAAAAAAATAATTTAAAAAAATGAATGGAGAGGGGCTGGAGTTGTAGCTCAGCAGTACAGCACTTGAGGCACATATAAATAAGTAAATAAAATAAAGGTCTAGGGCTGGGGTTGTGGGTCAGCTATAGAGCGCTTGCCTCTCATGTGTGAGATCCTGGGTTCGACCCTCAGCACCACATAAAAATAAATCAACAAAATAAAGATATTGTGTCCATGTATAACTAAAAAAAATTTAAAAAGAAATAAAGGTCTATTGACAAATAGATGTATATAATATAAATATATATGCATATTATATATTTTTTTCTTTTTTTAAATGAATGGAGAGATACACCTTTTTCATGGGGGTGGGGAGAAGGCAAGTATTTTTACAACATGTGGAGTACAGATCTGTCACTGGGCTGGAGACCCTGGGAACACAGGGCCTGTCACCCCCAACAACACAAGCAGATCATAAGAACACATATAAAAAGAGCAGCAAATATGCCCTTTTCTTTATGACACAGGATTGTAATTTATTCCTATATCTATGGCCTTAAGACTTAAATAATCATCATCCAAAATGCTTATAAAACAGCCTGTTTTCCCAGAGGGCAGGTGATCTTTCATCTGTGTGTTTTGCTTCGTAATAAGAAATTGATCTCGCTCTTGCAGTTGGAGATACATCCTTGATAAACAACGGGATCCACTGTTATACAAAGGTATCAGAACTCCACGGGTAAATTATTCATGAAGAACAGCCATAAAATTACCGCGCAATGGCACTTCAGAGGCAAGAGCCGTACTTCTGCAGGGTTGGGGACGATATTAGAATCTCGGAGTTGAGACCTGATCCCGGAGACTCTGGGGGCAAAAGTCGGTCAACCATTCCCCAAAAGGTTAGAAGAGAAGGGGAGCGGGAAGGAGCAGGTGGGCAGAGGGGTCAGAGCCACTCTGGCAGCTTCCAGGGAACTCTGCAGGCCAGGACACCAGGCACACTGGACAGGGAGAGCCCACCCCATCCAGTCTGTCACAGTGCCCCTCTCTATCTTCCAGGGCACCCTATACAAAGGGGACAGTCGATGAGGATCTGCTGATCGAAGTGCGGACTAATAGATCTGGGTTGACAGAGTTAGCACTCGCCTCTCTTTTTCTTTTTAGTTGTAGGTGGACACAACACCTTTATTCTATCTGCTTATTGTTAATGGGGTGCTGAGGATCCAACCCAGCGCCTCACAGGTGCTACACGAGTGCTCTACCGCTGAGCCCCAGCCCCGGCCCAGCACTGCCCTCTTGATGGTAGAGAATTAAGGACCAAAAAAGAAAAAGAAAAAGAAATCAGGGTGGGAGGGGGTGTTGGAAACTGGTTTTCCACTTCTGACTCTAGAGCTGCAGGGGTGTGATCACATATATCATCTTTATCAACTTATTTTCTTTCTTTCCTTGTTTCTCCTTCTGGGCTGCTTGGCAGGCATCCCCCCACCCCCATCTGCAGCTCCTTTTTTTTTCTTTCTTTCTTTTTTTGGGGGGAAAATGTGTTCCCTCCACTGCAGGCACTGAGACAGCTGAGCCAGAGGCAAGCCACCTTACTACAGAAGCAGGAGGCAAGGGGCAGGGTCTTCCGCTGCCCAGCCCAGCAGTCAGGGATAAGACACAGGATCCAGGCTACAGGGTGTGGACAATGACCTCCTGGAATCACTGAGTCCTGCTGAGTCAGAACGGGTTCCTTGGACAGAGCTGGGGACTGCTGACCTGCAGGAAGAGGCCGATCGCGCACAGACCCACCCCACTCTGAGTTTCACTACTCCAAGCACCCTTCCTAGCCTGGCTCCAAGGGATGTGCCATTTCTTTGTCTCTTCCCTGTGACCAACAGGGACTCTCCAGTCTGCCTCTCTAATCTGTGAGCTCCTGAAGACAAAATTTCCACTGCCTTCAACAACCCATATTTGCTTCCTATTATTTACAAACAAATCAACCCAAAGCGACCCTTGCAAACATAAAGACAGTGATATATTGGTCAGGATTGGGCGCCAGGTATGGATAACAGAAAATGACAAAAAAGAATCGATATAAGACAAAACAAGATCCTTCTTGCTGTTTCTCTCTACCAATAATATAGTGTAGAAGTAGGATGTTTGGGATGGTGGGTCATTCCACAGCATCAAGATTCTTGAAAAAGTTAGGAAAAGGTCTCCAGAGCCCTGCAGGTACATGGTTTACCAAACACACGACCCGTTTTTCAATAAATAAATAAATAAATAAAATAACTCCCACCCAATTACACAACTTGGAAAACAGAGCCTGGGTCAAAGTTCAACCCCTCATATATAACCCCCCAAGTCTTTCTGTATAACAGAATATTACAGTCCTCTCCAAACTGTTTCCATTTTATGACTGTGCACCCAGTCCCAACCTCATGATCCCAAATGGCTGCCTAAGATCCAGTCACCATGCCCACATTCCAACCGAGCAAGTTAAGAAGCAGCAAAAAAGGATACGCTCCTATCCCATTTTAGGAAAATGCCTGGAAAGTCCCATGTCATTTCCACTTACATTCCACCACCCAGAGCTTACATCATAGCTAATTCCAAGAAAGGCTGAAGTCTGGTCTTTATTCCAGGTAACTCTGTACTCACCTCAAAAACAAAGATTTTTTTTTTATTATTGAAAAATAAAAATAAAGACAATAAGCAGCCTCTAGACCAGGGCCCGAGGTTCAGCTAATGCAGCGGTATGATGAAAAAAAGGTCAGACGTGGGTTCTCCTTGAGGTGTGCAGAAGTGGGGCACAGCTGACTTCTCTTGCAGCTGTAGAGCTGGTACTTTGAAAAGCCAGAGTGGACGTCCTAGAATGGATTTTAGAGATCATTCAGTTCAAATCTCTCATTTGGATATTAATGTTTCATAACTATCCTACTTTATGCCGAAATGTAACGCTATATTTTAAAAATATGGCATTATCATTCATTTGTGACCTACCGATCCCTTTGTTAATTATTACAACAAATGCTTTAATGCCTTTTTAACATTTAAATCACCCGTGCAATTAGCACCATGTCTAATAACAAATGGGCACCGAGTTTTTGCAGGCCATTTCATGAGAGCGTGGATGCCTCATTGCTGGGTAATAGATAAGGTGACCACCTTTTATGAACCAAAAAAATCAGGACACCCGGGCCGGCCACACACAAGGATGGCATTAACCATGGCCAAACCCCAAGGCCCACACAGAAAACCTGGGCCTCCTCTGGACTGCATGCATTGGTCCCTTCTGGAAAAATCCTATGACCGTAAATGGAGGGCAAAGGATGACACTGGAATGACCTTCATACCACTTCTTTGGGGGAAAGGCGGATGTCCACCTCGCTCTCATTCTCTACTGTATGCCTCTCGGGATTTAAAAATTTTTATTGCTTCCAAGATTCTGGTCAAACTCTGACAAGAACTTAAAGCTCTGACCCCTAAAGACATGCACTGTAGGAATCAGACAGACACTGGAAAATCCAAACAAAACAACCAAACAACCACAAAATCCTGCCAGGCGCAGTGGCCCAGGCCTATAATCCCAGTGGCTCTACAGGCTGAGGCAGGAGGATCCTGACTTCAAAGCCAGCAAGTTAGTGAGACCCTGTCTCTAAATAAAATACAAAATGGGCTGGGGATGGGGCTCAGTGGTTAAGCAGCCCTGGGTTCAATCCCTGGGACCAAAAACAAACAAACAAACCAAATAATCCCATCTGACGTAAATCAGGGGGGCAGGGGTGCCTGAGAGTGTTCTAGGTGTTGGCATGAGGTTAATGTGCTGCCTAAAAATTCCATTGCAATGCAGAGAGAGCCAGGGGTCTATTCCCATCGCTTCTCACAAAGGACTCTCCCCATCATCTGTCAACACATACAACAATGACATCACATCACACGCCAAAGCCACCACTCAGGATCCTCCACACATGCTCCTGTAGTCTGGCCACAATAAATAAAACAAGAGATCACGCTGGGCTAGAGAAGGAAGGGGTGTGTGGATATGTAGGAACTTAGTAAATCTCTACTGCTTTCTATTTCTTAAAACAAAAACCTCTTAAGCAACTGTGACAAAATATTTGCATGTCTGGTACATTTTCTCCATGTAAAAACTGAACAAAACTTGAATTTAAGAAAAACAAAGACAGTGAAAGAGTAGAGGCTTTGTCTAGGAAAATAATGGCATTGATAAAATTGTACCTGTAGGAGCCATGTTGTCCCCCTCAGAATGAATCTTTTGTAATTTTAAAGAGACAAACAGGATGCACTTAACATAAATCCACGTGGTAGCTGTGGAGGAATATTGAGGCAGGATGTTAAGGGAGGGAAGGGAAAGTTCTAGCATAAACAAGGTCCATAAACAAGTGACTCGGACAGACATTCCTTTCTCCATCTCACTAAGCTCCAGTTTACTTTTTAAAATGGAGGTAGTGCCAGTTATGGTGGCACACACCTATCATCCCAGTGTAGTTTAGGAGGCTGAGGCAGGAGGATTGCAAGTTCAAAGCTAGCCTCAGCAACTTACTGAGAGGCCCTAAGCAACTCAGTGAAACCCTATCTCAAAATAAAATACAAAAAAGAGCTGGGGATGTGGCTCACTGGTTAAGTGTCTCTGGGTTCAATCCCTAGCACTGCCCCTGGCCCCACCAAAACAAAACAAACAAACAAAAAAAAAATGGAGGTGCTAAAATCTAGTCTATTAGGATCATTGTATTCGGTGCAAAACATTCAACAGAGAGTCTAGCTTGGCACCTAAGTGCTACCTACAGCTGGCAAAGTATCATCATCGACACCAATGAGCATCATTTAAATACAAAAAGGCTTAAATATGTATTAAACCTCTCCAGTGACTAAAAATATTTAAGAAGGAAAAGCTGAAGTAGTTAAGTCCTCCATTTTCATATTGTAGAATTTGTTGGTGTCAAAAAAAGAGACTTCTATGATTAATGCATGAACCCTACTCTACAGCTCAAATTTGAAGGGGCTACTCTCAGTCCCCCCAAAACTGGAGGGAGAGCTGGCAGCTCCTTGGTAAACACATGGGTAACTCCCAGCTCCTCCTCCAAGGTCAGTCCTGGAGCCTGTGGCCTTGGGGAACAGCGCCCCCTACCCGCACTGAGAAATGCCAATTCTCAGGCCCCACCCCAGACCTCAGGGCTGGACCTGCCCTCTGTACTTGAACAAGCCCTCCTGGGCGTTCTGACCTGTGCTGAAGGTGGACGGGGCAACAGCTTCAGTGACTTCTCATCTGACCCAAAAGATTTCAGTCGTGGGTAGTGGAGAAGGGACACCAGTCAACAGGAGGGACTGCAGGAATTTTTTTTGGCAAAGGGTTAGATGGTACACATCTCTCACTTTGTAGGCCAAATTTGCAGGTGTTTATGGAACCATTTAAAACACAATCACCCTGGGCTGGGGATCCAGCTCAGTTGGTAGAGTGCTTGCCTCGCATGCACAAGGCCCTGGGTTCAATCCCCAGCACCACACCAAGAAAAAAACACCATCACCCAAAGAAGCCAAAGCCATTCCCGGCTAAGGGCTCTACCAGGCAGGAGGTGGCCGCCTGATTGACACCTAGCCAAGAGTTCTGGGTCCGACCCCCTAGAACACGGGCTTCACCCACCTTCCCTTCTACATGCTGTGCATGAGCAGCAACTACCTCAGGAACCTCAGCTGCAAAATGGGACAGAAATAGCTCTGGCTCAGCAAATCCATGGGAAGGACTGAGCACCAAGATGGACCTGGTGCATGGAAAGTGCCAGACCTAGAAAGGCACGGTTCCAGAATAACCGACCTAGGGCCAGCTGCCCTTATAACTAATGTTGACTTCCCTGGGACAGAATCCAAACTTGCCACATCACGTGACTTAGATTTTTTATTTTTTTAAATTATTCGATTGGCTTTCTGTTCTTAGGGAAAATCCCTTCCAAGACAGTTTGAAGTGGAAACATGAAGAATAAGAAGTTTCCAGAACATTCTTCAAAAATCCAATGGGGGGCGGGGTAAAGGTTGTAGCTCACTGGTAGAGCGCTTGACTCAACACGTGTGAAGCACTGGGTTCGATCCTCAGCACCACATAAAAAAAGGCTAATATTTGAAATCTGTGGGCTGAATAAAGCAGAGCACCTGTAGTGTAGGTGGGCCTCATCTAACCAGTTAAAGGATTGGATAGAACAGAAAGGCTAATCCTCTCCTAACAGGTAATTCCTCCTGCCTGATCACCTTCATATTATGAGCCTTCCTGGACCCTGCCTTCAGACTGATATTGAAAACTCAGCTCTACTTGAGTCTTAAGGCTATTGAACTTGAACTGGAATGATGCCACTGCAATCATGTGCTCTATAAACTATGGAATACTATGTAGCTATGGAATACTATGCAGCAGTGAACTATGATGCAACTACTATCCACTATCTACACATTAACTTGCACAGATTTCCAGGAGATATTAGGTAGGAAAAAAATTTACTAACAATATGAACATACTATTTGTGTAACATAAAAATTAGTTATTTCCCCATAGGTAAATGTCCACAATTCACAACAATTTTCTCTGAGAGTGTTCTGGAATCAGAAGGAGTAGGTCTGGTGTATTTCTCTATTTTTTTCAAATTTGCAAAGATCATTGTATTCATACATCACTTTATTTAATTTAAAAAATCCAACAAAACTATTAATATACTGGCATATAAGATAAAATGCAAAGAAACCGAGGGGATGTAATGTTCACACTCATTCTCCAAGCACCAAATTACATTGTATCCCAGCTATAGATGCTCTATCACTATGCTTTCCAATGATTAGTAAGAAAAATAGGTCAGAGTCTTGGTTTAAACTGCAGACACAGCTCATATTGGGCACTTAATCATCGGGACCTCTCCCAGATACAGCATTCTCCCAAGATATTTTTTTAAATAGGATATTTTAACAATAGGTATCCCCCAATTCCAAAAGCTCTCCTTAAGTCTGAAATGCAAGGCATTTCAAAGTGTCGACAGATTGCAAGCAATTAGTCTTGTCTGTGGTGGCAGGGATCACATGCCCCACATTTCAATCCTCAGCCCCTCTCTGGCCTGGGGATAGGGATGATGAGGTTGGGGATGGGGAAATCTTAACTGTCCCCTGAGACGCATAGCAGCAATAGGAAAAAAGATGCAGACTGAGAGTTTTAGATAGGTGGCTGCAGTCATGCTAGCTACTTAGGAAGAGGTTAAAAGCAAAGGATGCAGGGGGCCACACCTGTCATCCCAGCCGTTCGGAAGGCTGAGGCAGGAGGATGGAGAGTTCAAAGCCAGCCTCAGCAACTTAGCAAGGCCCTAAGCAACTCAGTGAGACCCCGTCTCTAAATAAAATACAAAGGGGGTGGGAATGTGGCTCAGTGGTTAAGCACCTCTGGATTCAATCCCTGGTACACAAAAGAAAAAAACACCCTCGCCCAGGGCCCACCCAGGGCCAGGCCCCTGTGCCCACACCTCCAGCAGCGGGAGTGCTCTCCGGGCAGAGCTGCCAGGCGTGAGCATGACGTCGAGGGTCGGCTTGGAGAAAGGACCACAAAGGCAGAGCCTGTTCACAGGAAGCCAGGGAAACAGAACTGCAAACGGGCAGGAGGCAGCACTGTCACGTCACAGAGGTCAGGGGCAAGGGCCACGCAGAAGCGACAGGAAGGAGGTGGGTACCTACCTTACCTGAATGTCCATTGCAGAAAGCACATCCCTAATTCAACAAGAGGCCCTGGGGTTTTCCCCCCCATCAATGGGGCAACCAGGCAGGGAATTCGAGCTTATTCAAAGAACTGGGGGGTGGTGGTGGGGGGAATATTGAACCAGACATGCTTTACACGGAGCCATGTACCCAGCCCGTTTTTATTTTTATTTATTTATTTTTAAGCAGGGACTTGCTGAGGTGTTGAGGGTGCTACCCTCAACTTCGCAACCCTCCTGCCTCAGCCTCCAGAGTCACTGGGATACTCGCCCAGCTCAAAGGACATTTTCCTGAAGGTCACAGTCAATTTGGGCCATAGCATTTAGAAGCTTAATTGAACCTAAGACCAATGGTTCTCAAAAGGGAGGGGGAAGTGGGGTACAATTCTGTCCCCTGCTTGGGACACTTGGCCATGCCTAGAGACATTTTTCATGGCCACACGGGAGGAATTGAGTGTACCGAGAGAGGTCAAGGATGCTGCTATAAATGCCCTACAAGCAGGACATTCCTCCACCACAATTATGTGGCACAAAAGTGTCAAATAGTAGAAAGAAATGGCACTCCCTCACTCAAAGCACCAACAATCCTATATGATGGGTGGGGCAGGGACAAGTAGCTAAGAATCATCTCAAAGTTCAGATCTATGCGCACTTTCACACACTATCCAAAACATCTCTGGCTGAAGATAAGTTCAGATTTTTAAATAGCAGGTGGCAACCGAGGGTATAGTGGTAAAGTACCAAACCTTTGGGGACGCAGAATCAAGGTTCAAGTGAAGTTCTCTTTCTACCTAGCAATTCCCTACAGGACGCACCCACAGGAACCACACACAAACATGCACAGACCGGACTGACAAGAACACTCTTCGGCTTTATTCCTAAAAGCCTAAAACTAGCTTGGTGCAGTGGCGCATGCCTGTAATCCCAGTGGCTCCGGAGGCTGAGGAAGGAGGATGGAGAGTTCAAAGCCAGCCTCAGCAACTTAGCAAGACCCTGTCTCTATATAAAATATAAAAAAGGGCTGGGGATGTGGCTCCATAGTTAAGCACCGCTGGGTTCAATCCCCAGTACCAAAATAAAAATAAAGTCTAAAACTAGAAAGACCTCAGAGGCTTAGCAACAGGAAATGGGAGAATGACTATGTATTCACATAATCCGACAACTCAAGAGTAAATACCCCACGCCACATTACGAGTAACTCTTGTAAAACAAAACATTTTTTTAGTTGTAGCTGGACACAATACCTTGATTTTATTTATTTATTTTCATGTGGTGCCGAGGATGGAACCCAGTGCCTCACACATGCTAGGCCAGCGCTCCACCATTGAGCCACAGCCCCAGTGAGTGATTCGCATCAATGTTACATTGGGGACATAAGAACAAGAGAGAAAATGCTGCAGGCTGCGCTTACTTGAGGTTCTATGGGCAGTATTATCTATGATGAGTGAGATCACAATAGTGGTTCCCTGGTGTGCGCAGGGGGAGGGGGTGATAAGGAGCATTGACCCAGGTGGCTAGGATGATAGCAGTGTTAATGGTCACCTACATTAAGTGTCTCCAGTCACAAGCTTCAGATGTGGGCACTTTACTATAGATAGATAAAGATATGTACATTTTAACTCAATTGCCAGAGAAGTTTAATTGTTTAAAAAAAAACCCATGTGATGGCTACCTTTTTTGGCAGGGGAGAGGTACCATGGATTGACCGCAGGGACATTGAACCACTGAGTCCCATCCCCAGCCCTATATTCTATTTTACTTAGAGACAGGGTGTCACTGAGTTGGTTAGCACCTCACTTTGGCCGAGGCTGGCTTTGAACTCGCGATCCTCCTGCCTCAACCTCCCGAGCTGCTTGGATTATAGGCCTGTACCACCAAGCCCAGCAGACTCTACCACTTAATAGTTGTAAGACTCAAGGCCAGGTACTTCACTTCTTAAGCCTCAACATTTCTAAAATGAAGACAGTAATAGTTTTTAATCCTATCAACCTGTGGTTAAATTTTTTTTAATGCATTGGCGACTGAACTCGGGGGCACTTAGTCACTGAGTCCCCAGCCTTTTATTGTATTTTCTTTACAGACGGGGTCTCACTAAGTTGCTGAGGCTGGCTTTGAACTTGTGATCTTCCTGCCTCAGACTCCCCGGCAACTGGGATTACAGGCATGTGCCACCACATCCACCTGTGGACAAATATAAAACAAGGTTTGGGAGTAGATTATGGGAAGTCTGAGTTTTTGCATTATACCCAAACAGACCAGAACAAACCAAGATAGAGTCATTCAGGCTAAGCAGCACCTCATCAGACTGACCCGCCAAACTGGCCAATTCTTCCTGAAAACAGGAGGTTCCAGTATACTCCAGTCCCTGTGATAAGAAAGTCCCCTCTGCTGGAACACTCCCCAAAGTGTAACCTGATGTTAAACAAGTAGCTTTTTCCTCCCTATTCTTCTGTTTCCTTGTTTCTACTTGCAAAACTCACTGTTCTGCCACTGCCCAGTGGGAGCTGGGATTCTATTCCAAAGAAAGGAGGCGGCCCCATTCAGGCATGAACAAAAGTTAATTCAATTCATAACTAAATTTGTTGTAATTTTATCTCTTGACAGCATGTAGGCTGCTATTTTTCTATCATGATTATCATTATAATAATTCTTGTTTGTTTGGGGTACTGAGAATTCAAGCCAGAAGTACACTATCCCTGAACAAGATCCCCTGCCCCTTCAACACCTTTTTTTTTTTTTTTTTTTTAATTTAACTTTGAGACAAAAGTCTCAACAAGTTGCTGAGCATCTTGTGAAGCAGCCAAGGCTGACCTCAAACTTGCAGTTCTCCTTCCTCAGCCTCCTGAGTCCCTGGGATTACGTGCATGCACCACCACACCCAACTACCACCATAATAATGCTTCTATATTTCTTTAGTTGTCTTCGTTCATATATTGCAAAGGTGGGAATTAGCCCCTGCATGTAGGCTTTGCTCACCACACCACTTTGTGCAAAATAAAAATAATAAGTATCATAACAACATAAAATTAAAGATGCAACAGAAATCAGAAAATGTGACCTGGGCCTCCTCCAACTCGGACCTTCTAGAGATCTGAAAATGAAACAGGCCCAGCAGCCCAGCAGCCTCCCGGGGTCTTCTATCCCCTGGGATCCGGAGGAGTCGTGGGGACCTCAGTGGGGACCAAGGCGAGAAACGCGGCAGGGATGTTCTGCATGTTCTGACAAGACCAGGAGGAAACACGGTCCCCGGGGAATCGAGAGCCCAGCGTGCCACCTGATTAATCACCAGAGGAAAGAGCCCAGATGGTGAGATGGGGAGGGCACAGGGAACACACAGGGAGAAATGTGCAGCCAGCAGGCACCCAAACAAAGGGGCCAGCGAGCAGGGCTGGGGACTGCGGAATCTCCCCGTGCACGTGGGCCCAGGACACCAGGAGCGAGCCCCACCGGCCTGTCTTCACTTGGGGCTAACGCTGGGGTTCCTTCCTTGTCAGGGCCTTCTGACCTGGATGGAGGCAGAGCTTACACTGTGGCTCGAATGATAGGAGCGCACATTTGTTTCTCAGCAGTCCGAGTGGTTCTGCTGTTCCACACGGATTTCCTGTGGAGCGTAAAAGTCACAGGTGTCACAGATGGGGGCAGGGGCGTACACACAGGTGAAAATGACAGAACCGAACACGAGGGACAGAAAAATGGGGGGCATTTCTCCCACATTCAGGAGGAAAAAGAAAAACACCAAAATGAGAACATTCTGGAACGAGGTGAGGTTGCTTAGTGGCTGTTTGGTTTGGTTTTGTTTGTACCTGGGATTGAACCCAGAGGTGCCCTAACCACTGAGCCACATCCCCAGCCTTTTTATTGGTTCATTTTGAGACAGAGTCTCCTTAAGTTGCTGAGGCTGGGCTTAAACGTGTGATCCTCCTGCCTCAGGCTCCTGAGACACTGGAATTATAAACTTGCATCTGTTACTAAAAGCTCAGTCCTCGTCCCCAATGCCAATCCAATAAAAGAGGACTCAGATTGAGAAAAAGGAAAAAGAAGTTTTATTGCTTTGCTAGCACAGGAGAAGCACTGGGGACTCCGGTCCCTCTAGAGGCTGTGATTCTGCCCGTCAGCAGGAACAGGGGGACTTTGAAAGTGATGATTCAAAGGCGATGATCCACACGTTCTAGGTCAGGAGTTGTAATTTGCTTGTTAATTTGGGGAATAGCCATTGCTGAGATCTTCTGGTGTCCTCCCCAAAGTCTGAATTACTTCCATCCAGTGGTGGGTGTGAGATTAGGGAAGGGGAAAGAGTAGGGAGGAGGAAGGAGAGAGGAATAGAAATATGTCATTTTAAAAGTAAGTCACAGTGGCAGAGCAGCAGGGGCTAAATTCAAAGCATAAAATGGGCCACTGTTGCAGGTCCAAATTTCCTTCCTCCCTTCCTTCCTTCCTCCCTTCCTTCCTTCCTTCCTTCCTTCCTTCCTTCCTTCCTTCCTTCCTTCCTCCCTTCCTTCCAGAGGCCCTAGAATTCAACCTCCAAATACATTCAAGTTCACTTCACCATCTTCCAAATACATCCCCACATCCTCACTGAAGGAACAGGGCTCTACAAGGTAAATTAAACAGAAATATAGAAATAAGTTATAATGGGTAATAAAAGTAGTCAACCAGGGAATTCATTGAGCCCAATTTAGTTATAAATTTCTTTTAAAGTTAAGCTAAATATAAAGAAAAGGCAATTAGGTACAAGCTTTTAGCGCTGTGCTGAATGACTTTGAACTATCATTCCCATCTAGCCAGGACTAGGAGAAATCTCAGGGTTCAACCACCTCAACTGATCTGCCACTTTATCCCCCAATCTGTTTACTCACAAATATCTAAGAAAATAGGATGAAATAATTGTTGCCTTTCTGTAGGGAAAAAAAAAAAAAAAAATCTCACATATGTAGGTTTCCATGAGGATCTCACAGCAGGATCTCAGCCAGGCCCAGTCCAACTTATTTCTTGGTTGAAAAGTCAAATTTACACCAGCCTGTGGAAATGCCTGGGGTAAAGACAGAGGCACTATGAGAACACCCCAGGTCTCAGAGCCACCTGCTTGTGACATAAGGATGCCTTCTGAGAGGCCCATAGAGACAGAAGCCAGGTTTTAGACATCTTTGCCCTGGAGTTCAAGGGCCCTCAACACTACCGTGTGAACCATTTATTCTTGAAAATCCTGAAAAGTTATTTCAAAAGCCGCCACTTGGAGGTTGAGCGTCTTTTGTACTTAACCTGATTTTCTGGGAGCTCTTCCAGTGTTTCTGTTTTATGCAAATCATTCTTTGGGGGTTTCTCTGTCATCACAGGCCTCTGAATTCAGACTATCTCCTGGCTTTTGTTTCTGGGCCCCAGTGAAACTCTATTCTGACGCAGAGACAGACAATGGAAGTGAAGGTGACAGTCATTTCAGAAAATAAAGCATTCCTGCTCTCACCAACTCCTACCACAGGACTACAGATGCCTTCTGCAGGAATGGGGGGTAGCGGGGGACCAGACAAGGGAAGACACTGCAGGGTTCCCTCCCAGCTCAGAAAAAAGATGACAAAGGAGCTCTGAAATGGCAGGTAGAGGCAGCTGGTATTTACCAGGTAAGGGCTCACTTCATTTCCATCAATCATGTCTACAGAACAGAGATGCTCGGATTGTGGTCCGGAAACCCAAGACACGTTGGGGAGGTAGGTACAGGGGTCTTTTCCAGAGATGACATGACTTGGAACATCACAAGGGACTGGATGCAAAAGCAGTTATGAGAATCGAGCCATCTCCTGCTAAGCCGGATGTTGAGATGTGCAAAAACGTAAAGCCAAGGCACTCTTTCCCCTCACGTGTTTTGTTTTGGCACATAAATTCTTTTCCCAAAAATGTGCCATTTAGGGCCAATGAACTGAACAGGCCCTTCACAGAAGAAATATGATTGGTTAGCAAATGTATGAAAAAATGTGTTCAACATCTCTAGCAAATTAGGGAAATGCAAGTTAAAACTACACTGAGTTTTGTATTTATTTATTTTTTTTAGTTGGATACAATACCTTTATTTTATTTATTTTTCTTCATATGATGCTGAGGACTGAACCCAGGGCCTCACACATGCTGGGCAAGTGCTCTAGCACTGGGCTACAACCCCAGTCCTACACTCAGATTTCATCTCACTCCAGTCAGAACGGCAATTATCAAGATACAAGCAACAAAAGTGTTGGCATGGGGAACAAGGCACACTCATACTTTGCTGATAGGACTGCAAATTGGTGCAACCACTCTTGGAAAGCAGTATGGAGATTTCTCAGAAAACTTGAAATGGAACCACCATTTGACTCAGTTATCTCACTCCTCAGTCTATACTCAAAGGACTTAAAATCAGCATACTAGTGACACAGCCACATTAATTTTTATAGGAGCTCAATTTAAAATAGCTAAACTATGGAACCAACCTAGATTCCTTTCAACAGATAAATGGATAAAGAAAATACGTTATATAAACACAATGAAATATTATTCGGCCATAAAGAAGAAAGAAATTATGGCATTTTCCGGAAAATGGAAGGAGGTGGAAAATATCATGCTAAGTGCAACAAGTCAATCCCCAAAATCAAAGGCCTTATGTTCTTTCTGACATGTAGATGTTAACATAAGGTAGAAGGGAAGAATAGGAATTCACTGGATTAGACAAAGGGGAATGAAGGGAAGGGAGGGGCAGTGGGAATAGGAAAGACAGTGGAATAAATGGGACAGAACTTTCCAATGTTCATATATGAACACACGACCATGAGTTAGACTCCATGAATGCATGTTATATGTCAAAATACATTTTACTGTCATGTATAACTAAAAAGAATAAATTTTTTTTAAAAGGATCATTTATGTTAACATGCTATGGTGTTCATACTGTTAATTTAAATGAGTTAATAAATTTTAAGTTTCTGGTTTTAATTTTTAAAATGATAAAGATCAATGGATAGAATACATGTAAACCAAAGCTCTTGGGGGTAGGGGTACATACTGATATATTTAGAGGGGTCCTGGAGGTCAAATCCAAGGCCTTCATGCATGCTAGGCAGGCCATGTAATTGAGAACTACATCCAAGTCCATGTTTTATTTACTCTTTTTTTTTTTTGAGACAGGGTTTTCCTAAGTTGTCCAGGCTAGCCTCAACGTGGTGATACTCCTGCCTCAACTTCCCAACAAAGCCATCCATAATAATTTTTAAAAATATTATTGTACTTCTTATACCCTTATTTATATATTTATGCAGTGCTGAGGATGGAACCCAGTGCCTCACACATGCTAGGCAAGTGCTCTGCCACTGAGCTATTGCCTCAGCCCCCTCCACAACAATTTGTAACAGTGTGAAGGAAATGTGGAATTAAAAGGTCTAAGAATCAGTCCCACAGGCCAAATCTAACCTGTCTGATTTTGTAAAACAGGATGTACTGGCACACAACTACATTTGTTTCATATACAATTAATGGGTCAAATACAATGTGTATGTTTAAATAAAGTTGTATTGGAACACAGTCACGCCTATGGGTTAACATGTTGTCCTTTTTTTTTTTTTTTTTTTTTGCTACAAGGGCATAGCTATAATTATTACTTGCAAAGCCTTAAATATTGACTATGTGGCTCTTTTTAGAATTTATAATGGCCAGATGCAGGGATGCATACCTATAATTCCAGTAGCCTGGGAAACTGAGGCAGGAGGATCGCGAGTTCAAAGCCAGCCTCATTAAAAGTGAGGCACTAAGCAATTCAGTGAGACCCTGTCTCTAAATAAAATTTTAAAAAGGGCTGGGGATGGGGCTCAGTGGTCAAGTGCCCCTGAGTTCAATTCCGGGGGTAAGCCTAGAAAAAAAGAAATGATAATGAAGGTGGTAGTGGTGGTGATAAGCCACCCTAATTAGCCACCTTCCATGAGCCAGGCACTGTGTGCCAGGGGTGGTTTACACAGACCCAATAGCAAGTGAAAGAAATATTTTTTCTTCGCATCCTAGGTCCATGGATGAAGCACCATAAAACATAAAAGACAAGGAACCTTTTCCTACGGAACTGATGACCCTAGGATGCAGGTCAACGCCTACACTGTATTCCTAGATTTGACGGGGAGTGACAGTCACAGGGAAACAGGCTCGAGGACAAACAGAGGTGATCCAACAGCCATGCAGAACGGGGAGAGAGCACAGCCTGTGTGCTCAGATCCTTCTCAGAGTCTCTGTGTCTTCGGTGGTAAGAATGTTCCTTCCCTCGGAGTAAAGGGAGGAGACCTCTCAGACCAGGGCCTTTGACCCAGTCCAGACAAGCACACGGCAAAAGCCGAGAGGGACCTTCCTGCTGCTGCTATTCTCTCAAATGCCAAGGTACCCGATTTCCGAGAAGTGTATTCTGAATCCCGACAAAATCAATCTTCCTAATAACTCCATGAGGGAGACCCTGTCTTCATCTTCACTACATACAGAAAAAAAAAAAGAAAAAGAAAAAGAAAAATTAAAGCTCACAAAGTTGTGACGCTTTCAGGTCCCAAGGCTGTCCCAGTGGAGAAGGCCACACCATGCAAACGCAAGACGCACTCCAAGACCAACCAGGAGCCAATTCAAGTATGAAAAGGAAACATGGTTAATTTTTCATAAAGCCTTCCTGCACTCCGATTTATACTGCCCAAATCCAGGAAAGGAACCTCCCCACTGACGACCGCACAGGAGTCCAGTCATTTCCACTGGACGGGTGGTTGCTAGCATCATCAGCTACCTGCTCCCCCATGTATCTGGCCAGTGTGGACACAGAGCAGAGGATGTTCGTGGAGCCCATCACTGAGGAAGCCTTACAAAGCTGAGCACGGGCTCACCTTAGAAATGAGCATGAGGTTAGAATTTTTTCTTTTTAATGCATATGTACTTAAGATGTCAATTTGTGAAGGTTTACAAAAAAACAAAAATAAAAAGCAGGACCACATAAGCATTAGAGGGAATTTAGGGACACTTTGATACATAGAAGAACCCCGTATTATATTCTCATGGCAACATCTTCTTTTTTAAGAACATGTAGCTAATCGGGCACGGTGGCACATGCCTGTAATACCAGCAGCTAGGGAGGCTGAGGCAGGAGGATTTCAAGTTCAAAGCCAGCCTCAGCAAAAGCAAGGCACTAAGCAACTCAGTGAGACCCTGTCTCTGAATCAAATACAAAATAGGGCAGGGTATGTGGTTCAGTGGTCAAGTGCCCTGAGTTAAATCCCTGGTACACCTGGCCCCGGCCACTTAAAAAAAAAAAAAAAAAAAAAAAAAAATCATGCAGCAATATTCCAATCAGCCCAACCCCATATTGACTGTACCGTAAAATGTGCTTAAAACATTTCCTTAAATCCCTGTCTCATTCCATCCCCCTTGCTAACCCATGATCGTTCCTCTCATTCTCTCTAACATTTTGAACGTGGGGTGTATTTATTAAAATCAATATATATTTAATATAGCAGTGTTTTTAAATCTCCAAAATGACTCTGCACATCACATAATCAATAGCATCCTTATTATAATCATTGCTTACATGATAAAAACAAGAAAATTAAGATTCAATCAACAAGAAAGTCCCTTCTGAGATACCCCAACAGGAACTGGAACAAATCACACTAGCTATAAAATGCATCATTTCAATAGAAATGTTTGATTTTTAAAACACCTCGATAATTTGGTGTCAACAGACCTTATATGGTAAATTATGATAAATGGTGTATTAGGAATTGTAATGCAAAAATAAATAAATAGATAGATAAACATTTTTAAAAATTAAAAAAAAATAAAACATCTCTTGAATATTCAATAACTGAAAAATCAAATTGCCAAACATGTGTGAGGCCCTGGGTTCCATCCCCAGCACCACAAAAAGAAAAAAAAAATTATAAAAATCTCATATAAATGCCTAAAATACAAGGGGGTATGAAGTGGGACCCTGCAAGGTAATGGATTTCCCAGGGGGCAAAGGAACAGAGAGATCTTCCAGTTAAAGGGAATTGTTTTCAGAAAAAGAAAATTGAGAAACAATCCAATGTATCAGGGCCTTTCAGGATAACCTGTGGGCACATTTCAATGCTTTTACGACATCAGAGAATCTCGAGTCAATGTAGTAATTTCTAAATTTTGAAGAGATGAGAATTTCTGTTAACCAAAAAAAAAAAAAAAGAGAGAGAGTTCAAAAGACTATAAATTAAAAGTGTAGTAATAAAAAAAAAAATGTAGATCTGCCTGCCTCGTGCCCCATTACACAAGTATGGTCTATTTTAAAACCCCCATCACAGATATTTAGGTTGTTTCCAGTCTCATGCTTTTCCAATAGCTGCCGCAATGGCCGTCTCTGAACCTCAGCCTTGGCACCGACCTGTAGGTTTGTCCACAGGATGAATTTCCAGAAACGGCATTGCTGAATCAAAATGCATACATAATTTTACTGTCTGTGGAAATGGACGAATTTCCTCTCAAAAATCACTGATATATAGTCCCACTGGCATGGCTGCAGCCTGGTAGTAATTCAGCAAGAAAGTACTTTGATCCATATCCTTATCAACCTAGTGTTTTGTCAAACGTGTTCATCTTTGCCAATCAACATGAGATAAATAATGTTGTGATTTTGATATGTAAGGGACTTTAAAACAACAACTATTACTACTACTGCTATTCTTATGAGGGCTCATTAGTAGCCATAATCTAGAAATGTCATAGTACCAGGGATAGAACTCAGGGGCACTGAAACACTGAGCCCCATGCCCAGCCCTATTTTGCATTTGATTTTTCTTTTTGGTGGGGGGGAGTACTGAGGATTGAACTCAGGAGCACTCCATCACTAAGCCACATCCCCAGCCCTATTTTGTTTAGAGACAGGGCCTTGCTGAGTTGCTGAAGCTGGCTTTGAACTCACAATCCATTTGCCTCAGTATCCCCAGCCACTGAGATTACAGGTGTGCGCCACCGCACGGGCACAGCCAGGTCCCTCATGAACTGGCCTCTGGCCTACCTTAACCCACAGTCATCTTCATTACAGCTTCAGCCACTCCTTAACCACCATGTCCCAGTGTGCCATATATAGGACACCTAGGCCAACGTACACAACAAATATATACGTTAACCTGTACTCCGTTTTTCTATAGGAGTTCTATGGATGCTGGGATATAATGGATTAAAGAATTAAGTGGCATTTTTTGTGCACACGTCTTAGCACATGTTCGTCTTCTATGTAAAATGCTATCCCCTCGCTCTGAAATGTCACGGCTGGTTCTCATTTGCCTATGAATCGTCCCCCACTCAACCCAAATACCCATTATATTTCAGTCTTAACCTCTCGTAATCTCTCTCCACACACAAACCTAGAGTCAGGTTTCATTAATTCTTCCTTTCACACCCAGATGCACACATCTTTTTTTTTTTTTTCTTTTTTTTTGGGGGGGGCAGGGTGGGAGGTGGGGTGGGTGGCCCGGGGGGGTAGTACCAGGGATAGAACTCAGGGGCACTTGAACACTGAACCCCATGCCCAGCCCTATTTTGCATTTGATTTAGAGACAGGGTCTCACTAGGTTGCTTAGCACCTCACTCTTGCGGAGGCTGGCTTTGAACTCGAAATCCTCCTGCCTCAGTCTCCCTAGCCACTGGGATTCCTGGCTTGCACCGCAGGTCCGGTATGCACACATCTTTCAAGACCTTTGTTTTGTGGCACCCTGTAACTTCATCCCTCCCCCTGGAGTATTGGAAGACACCTTTGTAGGGCAAAAGTCTCAGCCTCTTAGGGCACTCATGAGCACTGAGTCCAAACACCTTAATGGACAGAACATATCTGCTGAGTCCTCTGGATACGGGCTCACAGACACCACCCATATGAACGCATACTCAATTACAACACATTACCTAGGCATTGAACCGTAAGAGCGCAGAATACATTAGGGGAAAAGACAGTGCCAATTCTACAGACACATCGTGGGTAATAAGTAGAAGGATTTGAATTTTCTCTTACAGAAAATATATTATTTCCCATCACAAAACCTAATGGAAACATAAAAATCATTTATTCTAACAAGTTTTGGACAGGTATTAAATTCACAATTTCTTGTATATTAATCATTTATACATCTTGCTAAATAGTTAGACCTTAATAAGATGCCTACGTCTCTATAAAACTGCAACAGCTGATGTAATGAATGGCCAAATCACACTTTTAATATTCTTCCATTGTTAATCTTTTTTTCATTTTTATTCCAAAGAATAGAAACCAATTAATAAAAATTCTTAGTCTCACATCAAATCCAATTGCTATAAAAACAACTTATTACCAAAAAGAGCTGGGAAGGAAATGAACAATATATAAGAAAAACTTTACTACACACTTGCATAGAAGCAGCTACCTTTTGCCATGAGATTTTCAGTTCTGTGCTTTTCCACGGTATCACACACAGTAAAGGCAGTTCATATCCATTCAACAAGACACACCACCAATTGTACTTTTGTCATTCTCATGAACTATTTCATAGTTTTAAAAATATTTTAAAGTTGTTGATGGACCTTTATTTTATTTATTTGAATGTGGTGCTGAGAATAGAACCCAGTGCCTCATGCATGCCAGGCAAGTGCGCTACCACTGAGCCACAACCCCAGCACCCCCCACCCCCGAACTCTTTCATTTAATACATCCCAACTCTGTGGGGCTATGTCATTTTGTCATTTACTTTTTAGAGCTGAAAAGTCTAGCTGCAAGCTTAACACAAGGATGTACTGCTTGGTCCTCAGCTGTCTGATGGAGACTTGAACAATGATCTGTCCGGTTCCATGGGGCATGCAAATAAAACAAATGTTATCTTCAACTTAAGTGTAACATGAAACTCTTCATCCAGCCAATAACCTGACCATACCTACGGATGGGCAGTTGCATCCCTAAGGGGACACAGCATGGTAGGAAAAGAAATTTCAATATTTGTCATTGATATATAATATGTTTAGCATTGGAATGTACTCCAAAAATAATAATATATGCGAATACAGGGTGGAATACTCATTCTACTTACTTTATCTACTCTCTACAACCTAAGATGTGCTCATCTGTGTGACCTGTGTATGCTAACAATATCCCTTTCTGTCTTCCCATCAGTAAGTTCATTATGAATCAGGGATTCAAACGTCAGCCCTTTTAGTTAATGTTTAATTAATGTGACTCTACTGTACCCGCCAGATCTTGAGGAAGGCCATGTGCTTTCCAAAGTATTCACATTTTACTGAAATACTGAATGCTAACATCTGCTCTTGATAAGAACCAGAATGGTAGCCTCAGGTAAGGTACTTACTGTCTGCATTACTGACCTTGCTGGGAGATTTTCCAGAATTTGTATATCTATGGCATATAAATATACGCCTGTTGTGAGAGATTAAGACAACACATAGGTTTAAGCGAATACAGTGATCACCCTCTGTCCCCTTCTAGCCACTGCTGCCCCATATCCCTGAGGGAACACAGTTTTGTTCCTCTTTTTTGTCAAATTTTTAAAATAAATATGCAAACATACGCAGAGATATGCATACATATTTAGGCAGGTCCTGAAATTCATTTATAAGACACAAATAAGATCAATCCCCACACAGCTCTGCCACTTGCTTCTATCTTCCAACAACACATCAGACATTTTTCCATGTCATTATACACATTTATGACATTTGAGGGTACATAATATTCCACCATTTTGGGCATGCCATAATTTTAATTCAACCTTTCCTCCATCGACAGATGACACGATTCTACTTTGTCTATGTAAAAACACAGCAGTTCCTTCCACCAATCAATCATCCCCTAAGCAGTTCCATCTGAGAGATGTAAAGACACAATAATGTGCCTTTCGAGGAAGACAGCTCCGAGATCTAAAACTGTCTGGCATTGAATGTATCATCTATTAATTACCTTAGGAAAAAAAAAAAATCACTCTCTAGCAAAAAGCCTGACACATGCTCAAAAGCCAACAGAGGCTTGCTGTTATTCAAAGAGCTTCGTTTCTGGCCAAATACTTAGAAGGACTTTTCAAAGAGAACAAGAGTCAACTATCAGAAAGGATGTGAGCGAATGGTTTTCTCTTAGGATGTACAACCTGTGAATGCACATCGCTGGTGGCCTTGGTGCATGATGATAGGGGAATGAATTTATCCCTTGGTGCACCTCCAGGGTTTTAGGGACCTAAGCCTTACTTAAATTTGTGCATGTTGATTCAACCTGTCTTCTACCCTTTCCTACATTCCCTCCACTTTGCATGCATCAGAGGTCCAAGAGAGGGAAATCGAGGCAGAGAGGGTCCCAAAACAGCTGCTATATATAACACACGTGCCCATGGAGCACAGGGACAGCTAGGCACTTACCTTTTGTCCTGGAGAGAAGCAGCAACAGTCAGAAAGGAATGTGGCGCTTCCCCTTTGGGAAGTCTCTGCCATCCCCGCCCCAATCCCTTCTTGGGTTCAGTAGCCTTGAAGAACCTGGAGGTCTCCGAAATTCCAAGAAGTGATAACAACCACAGGAATGGCTGCTTTGCATTCCAAGCCATCTGCTCGCCTACAGTGAGAGCTTGTGACACTGTCACAACAAGTAAGGCCCACCGCCTGGTTGGAGCTAATGCCAGAATGAAGTCTGGCGAAGCTGTGGCTCATCACCTAACCAGAGGAGGGCTTGGAGGGCACCCAAAGGAGGCAAAGACATGGAAGCAGGCAGCAAATGGAAAGTACAGTGGGATTTGCAAGAAGATGTGCCCCTTCCTTGCCTGATGGTGTGTCCAAAGCTCTTGAGAGGAACATTACTCTGAGCCCTATGAAGAGCTTCCAACCTAGAAAATTATCAGAATACAAGCTGAGATTCCCGAAATGCCTCCAGTAGAAAATAAACAGAAGTCGATGGAGACTTGGGTCTCTGGGATCCATGCATTTAGGTGATGGGGATGATCACGCTCCGAGTGAGACAGACTGCTAGTTCTTGTCTTCACTGTGATGAGCCTGCTAGTCTGTTCTCTTCCTAAAGACTGGACTTCCTAAAGGCACTGCACCTGGGCTATGCAGAAATGCACCTGAGGGAAACCAATCGTCGTCCAGAATTCACAGTTTCCCTTGACGCTTCCAGCTGTGTTGCCCCAATTTCCAGAGACACCATAGTCCTCAGCATCCTAGAGCAGAGATTAGATCCTCCCAGCCACATGGGCCTCTTACTCTCAATTTTAGCTGCCCTACAAGAGAATCCCTCCCTCCTTTCCTTCCTCCCACTCTCCCAGGGCTCTTGGTATGGTTTAGATGTGAGCTGTCTCCAGAAAAAAATGATGAGGAGAAGTGAGTATAAGAGTTGTAACTTCATCAGTGGATTAATCCATTTGATAGATTAATAATCAGAATAGACAACTGAGTGGTAATAGTAGGCAGGTGGGGGTGGCTGGAGGAGGGATGTCACTGAGGAGGGGCATGTCCTAAGGGATTATCTCTTCTCTTCTCTGCTTCCCTGCTAACATGAGCTGCTTTACTCCACCACACCCTTCCACCATGATGTTCTGCCTCATCTTGGGCCCAAAGCAATGGAGTTGGCAGACCATGGACTGATCCTCTGAGACAGTGGGCCCAAGTTAAATTTTTTTTATTCTGTTATTCTTTTTTTTTAATTCTTATATTTTAGTTTTAGGTGGACATAACATCTTTGTTTTAATATTTATTTTTTTTTGGTTGGACACAATATCTTTCTTTATTTATTTTTATGTGGTGCTGAGAATTGAACCCAGTGCCTCGTGCATGGTAGGTGAGCGCTCTACCACTGAGCCACAACCCCAGCCCCTCTTCTCAGTTATTCCTATTAGGTATTTTGGTCACAGCAACAAAAAGCTGACCAACATGGTACCCTCTAAAATGAATTTCATACATGCCACACAGCCTACATTTTAACTCAGACCATCATAAATATGTATCCACATTTCACTGAAAATCCTTCTAGAATTTTTTGTAAGACCTACTTAAAAAAAGACGGTAGGTTTATACACATGGATGTCTGCATACATGAATCACTGCCCCCCAAATTGGTAATTCCAATCACCAAATGGCTTCAGGATGGTGTTAGGGATGTTTGTGATTAGCAGCCCCAAATATGAATTCCCAAAAAATGTTTTCCTTCAGCTAATAGTAAATATAATTTTCATTCCTAGAACATAAAGTCTGGAGTGATAGAATATTACAGTAAGAATAGTCCTTTAAGAAAAGTAAGGTGTGATTCATAGATAGCAGCTCCTTGGCCCAGGGCAAAATCATTGCCAAACGCCCTCTCTGTCTGGTTCAAGGGTTCAAGATCACGCTGGACATGTTCAGATATTTCTCCTGATGTGCTGAGAAGAGACAGGACAAATGTGAATGTGGCAGACAGGTTAAGGTCAAGACACCCTATCTAAGCTTCTGCTACCGACAAGGCTCAGGCACCAAGTAACCCAGAAAAAGAAAGCTGGGATATGAAAGTGTTTACCATTGACTAGGCGGTGACCCAGAAACAGGCAAAGGACACAGAATTTAAAGCAGCAGCTGACAAGGGCACTGACAATTGAATTTTGCAAACATAAACGCTAAGTCCTTTGGTATGGAAAACACAAGGGGGTGGTGGGCTACTGGATCCTTTCTCTTCCTTGAGTAGCCTGCATCCTGCCCGGTGAGGGGCCAGATTAGAGGGCTCCAATCCACCAAAGAGCTTCCCAGAACACAGAGAAACACCGAGAGCCTTCCCTGCAGCGTAGCTAATCACCGACAAAGCTGAGACCCCGCTGCCACAGCTGGTGGCCTCTGAGTCTCCGGAAAGATGGAGGGGAAGAGGAAAAAAGAGGGCCTTGATGAGCTCTGGCTTTATCAGCTGTAACTCCTCAAAGATCCCTGGCGGGAGGACAAATGCCTGGACACAGCCCTAGTCCAGCACAAAGCCCTTTTTGGCTTGAGGACCGAAAACCATTTTCCAGGGTAACACCTGCCTAAATCCTGGTCCCTGCCTAACCCCTGTAAAGAGAAGACCTGTGGCTGGAAACATGGGGAAGTCAGTGTGTGTGTGTGTGTGTGTGTGTGTGTGTGTGTGGTGTGTCTGTCTGTCTGTCTCTCTCTCTCTCTCTCAAAATAAAGTCCTTACTTGGTAGCCCATCTTCCCTAACAGCCCACCTTAACAGACTTGTTTGTGGTGGCCAAAGTGATGTCACCTACAGTTTAGCAAACACCTTTAGAAGAAGGGGGGCCGGGTGGGCACATACCTAAACCATGGAATTAATTACAGGCCTCTGCCAAGAAGCAAAAGCTGGGCATCCAATTCCTCTCTCTCCGAGGCACGTCTGAGCTTCCCACACCCCTATCAACATAATGGCATGTGATTAAACTGTCTTATTCTGTTAGCCCTGTAACAGACATGGGAACAAAAAAAGTCATAATCCTACCACAAAGCTGTCATATTCCGAGGGCTATTTAACAAATTGATTTCCCAAAAAGAAGCAGGTATTGCTGCACATTTATATACCACCCCCACACGTTTCTCTTAAGTGAATGCAAATTGGCCTCTACAGAATTTGTCTAATGTGTTAATAAAAAGATTTCTATGACCAGCCAAGCTACAAAGTCCTGCTTAAAAAATAAGGCACACTTCCCTTACTCCTCATTATTTCCCTTACTTTTTGTATAAATATAAAAGATAACAGTTTCGTTTTCTTTTCAAGGCAATCATTTGCTTTTAAAGGAAGAAAGGGTATCAGCGAGTTAACTTCCAAGAGGGTCCCAAAGCCACATTAAGTCAGATAAGGGCCAGGAGCCCTGATGTCTGGACCCAGGGTATTCTAAAACAGTTGCTTTTGCATATAAATTTTAGAATAATCTTATCTGTATCTATAATACTATTTACCACCTTGACAAATCCATATGGAAAATGGGCTTCTCCCTCAGCACTTTCCAGAAGAACCACCAATCACAGTTACATGAATATATGATGCTCTTACCCTGAATAGGGCTACCACTGCACATCCAAGTTCCAGGGCAAATGGTCAAGGACTTACATAGGGTGTCACTGAAAGCCCTAAAGGAAATTCCAAATACGACTTTCATGTTAAACCATTCCCAACATCTCTTCCAAATCTGGAGGCAAATCTCCCAGGTGTTCTGCTCTGGATGGGAAAGAAACAAATGCTGGTTTACGGTATACGTTATCTAACTGGTAAACTATGAATCATTTTTTTTTCTGGGTCCTAATGACCAATGACTGTTCATTTGGGGTTAGTGGGTTTTGGAGACCTGTTAACTGAATTTATTGTTTTGAATTGACGATGCGTGCATATACAATTTTTAAAAAAATCAACATCACAGGTAGAAAAGGACAGACAGTACAAACTAGACCCTCTTCCCTCATCTTTCCCAATACTATTCAGCGAAACGCATATGTAAATCCCATAGAAATTTACCCTCATCTAGATCCTGTGGTACGCTTTGCTCCCCACCCCCATTAACAAGATATCTCGGGGAAATAGATATGGATAGATATATGGGTAAACATATGTATCTGTTCATAGGGAGATGCTTTGCTAATTGTAACAGCTGCACATATGCCGCTATTTAGCAGAGCATAATTTATTAAAACTGCCCCAATTAATGGGCTGTCAGGTTGCTTCCAATTTTTTTTTTCCCAGATCCAAACACTGCTGCTACAACTAACCTTGACATGAGTCATTTTGTACTTGTGGACAAGCACCTCCGTAAGGTAAGCACCTGGAGGGCAGAGTTGCCAGATCAAAGGGTATATCGCTCAAATGCAATGGACACAGCCTAGTCCCTTCACAGACTCTCTACCAGTTGGAAGTCCCCACTAGTGATATCTAAGATGACTCATTTCCCTGTAGCCTCACCAGCTATTAATGGCACCGGCCAGTTTTAAAAGGCCATTAACTCTGGCACAGAGAACAATGAGAAGTATCGGAGGGCAGGTGTGGGTCAGATTTTCCTTCTGTTCGCTCACTAACTCCCACTTCTATCTGCCACCGATAGCGGAGCAATTTAGATGGCAGGCATGGTGGGATCCTGCCAGAGAGCTGAGGTCTCGTCTCTGCCACTCCTGAAGCGTCTTAAATGTCTTAAGTTCTCTCAAGGTTGGTTTCCTCATTTATCAGGTGGAAATGTATGCATGCATTCTTCCAATAAAAGCCAGCCCCTTCCCAGAATGGACTGCTGGCATGAGAAATCACACACTAGTCACTCACCAAAATGCACCGCACTAGCCAAAGCTTAGCAAATGCTTACAACGATTGCATTGCCGCTCACAGCCCAACACGTGGTATCTAATCTTTCCAAGCCCAAATGAGAGGCGGTGGCAGTAAGAGACCTGACACATTGTCGGGCAGGCTGCCAAGAAATGCCCACATCTAAGCCCCATCCATGTGCCTCTATGAGCAAGTATCCGAGACTGACAGACGCCACACTCTAGGGACTGAAATGAACTATGCAAATTTTTATTAATATTGATAAAATGCTAAAAAAGCAATAAACATGATGCTGTGCTAGAAATGATAAGCTAGGAGCCCCAACTAACGTGCAGCCCTAGAGGGACAGCACTTGCTGCTCCCTTTCAAGAAACGACCTGTTGCTCCACGGTAAGGAGCCTGCAGGATCCAAGCAACCTTTGGGGTCACATCAAAGTTCATCCGCAGCCCCAAGGCTGCCCAAGTGGACTCAGAGGAGTCATCTATCAGGGAACCGTGGCTCCTGAGCTTCCCCTTGCGTGGGCTGAGACTGTTACATCTGCATCCTATTCTGAGCCTCTCTTGCCCAATCCTGACCCTCCACAACCCTTCTTCTTATCCAACATTAACCTCCAATAAACACACTGCAACACTAACTTGGTGCCTGCATCCTTGAATTGGTTCAGTGACACAGATGGGGGAGTCGGATCCTTGAGGGGACCATAAGCACCCCTAATTTTAATGAAACCTTCTCACTGCTCAGAACTCCCGAGGCCTTGCTTTCTTTTTTGTGTGTGTTTATATGTGCATGTGTGCATGCACTCGTTTGGGAAATGAACTCAGGACCTTAGCATGCTAAAAGCACACACTGCCATGAACTGCATCCCCAGACCCAGACCTTCCTTTCTGGTACTCTATCCTGTCCATCACAGGGCCCTGCGTGGAATCCTTGCCTGTCCACGTGCCTGCCTGCGTATGCTCCTCTCCCTGCCTGGCATTCCTCCTGCCCCCACTGATCATTTCAAATTCTCAATTTAGTAAATGCAGACATTTTTGTCCAATTCTTCACATGCCCTTCTATCTCGCTGAATTTTGACAATGTGATAATGTGGGTAGGTGCTTGCGTGTTTAAAAAAAAAAAAAAAAAGAGTAAGAGGGCGTCCGGGGAGATGAATCCATCTCCAGAAACCAGATAGGTCCCCAGAGGCAGGGAAACTCATACCCAAGTGCTTCTGATGACAAAGATCATGGTCATATTCACCACCCTCTGTTGCTTCTTCTAAAACCTGGTTCCCCAACCTAACTACTTCAGAGCTCCAAGCTGCTTGGAATCTTACAGGCAAGTTTCGCTCTATACTAGTCACCATTGCTCATTCTTGGTTTTGAAACTGCTCTGGGCTATTACACATGGCAATGCAATCATTGTAAGCATTTGCTAAGTTTTGGCCAGCAGGGGTGGCTCCTGAATGAAGTTGTATAAAACCTAAGGATCAGAGGTCACAGTGTGTGTTTTTCCCAGCACTGGGTGATAAAGACTTCCCACAATACCAAACTACACCCGGTTTGAGAGCTCCTATCATGTGTTGAGACAGAGCCCCTCTGGCTTGGACTCACTCACACCAAAATGACTGTTTTTGGTTTGTTTTTTTTTTAAAGGGCCACAAATGCTCCATTCAAAATACCCAAAGTGAGAATCTCAACGTAAGTTCAACTACAGAGAACAGCCAACTGTCACGGGGTATTACAGTGGTGAGCAACCAGACCCTTCCCATAGAAAACAGTGACCAACGGGACCATGACTTTCCCGTGGCTGTTCTGCCTGCAGGGAACCTCAAACTAGAGGCATCTACAAGACCATGTTCCAGCCATGCTGCCAATACCACAGAACTGCTTTATCTAAGCCACTGGATAAAGTCACACATTTCTAAATGTTACCAATATAGCAACACATTCTAATCACAGCCCCAAGATCATAATCACATAATTTCTACTTTGTGCATAAAGGTTATTATCAAATGCCTAGACTCGAATGGGAAGGTTTCTTGATGAACTCAATTTACCATGTTTCTAAGATGTGGGTTTAGTTCTTCCACTGCTAACGCCAGACCGTAGCCCCAAGTCTTTGGCGGATGTTTCCCAAGGCTCCAAGCGGAGGGTTAAGTCATAATTCAAGAGAGCATGAGAAAAGAACTAAATATAATGGACAGAACAAGGGGACGCTATGTCCCAGGAAGAGGAAAACAACTCCAAGGGATTTCCAATTTAGTTTGGCTACTGAGACCATGGTTTTCAAAAAGGCCACAAACTTAAGAGTACTCCTGAGACCGCCAAGTAACCCTCAGGGATAAAGGAGCTGTTAAGTGTCACTTGCAGAGGAGAATTTGGATGCTTGGTTAACTGAATAGTATGGGAACCACATATTTCCTAAAACGGGGGGAAAAATTCATCCTTTGACTTGGAATTGAAAATTATAGTCCCAGGGAGAATTGACTACTAATTTAGGGGCCAATCCACAGCAACAGCTGTTACCCGTGTTTCATGTGTATGTAACCCATTCAGAAAACTGTCCTGAGCTAAGGATGTCATTCTGGCACTGCTGGCCTCACCCAGGACTTCCAGGTCTGGACTGCTGTCAATTATCAGCCCAGCTGTCTGCAGCCATCACGCTGATCTTTACCGGCTGACTTTTGCAATGCTGAAGGCCCCGAGCAATCCAACTTTATGGAAAATGGAAACACCTCAATGGCTCCACCGTGACCCACTTTTCAGCCCAGGTGTGACATCCCTGTAATTAGTCAGCAAGACACCTTGAGCTTTGAAAACAAATCCATTTATCTACGTTATTCTTGCCACGTGGAAAATTTAGTAAAAAGGAAGTGGTTAGGGGGGGCTGCCTCCACTTAAAGACAATTTGGCTAATAGATCACATATGTTCGCCTTTGTCTTCTTCCACTTGTGTTTTTTCTGTTTTAAATTTTATTACCCTGGGGCATTTGCACCAAACAGAATCTTCCTCTACGTTGCTTAGGAATTAATCCGCCCCTGCTGTTTATTCCTCATTTGAGCCATAATCCTCCGTTTGTGACATCACAATTAGCCACTTGTGGTGATGATTATAATGTCATGAACAAAGGATTGTGGCTGGGAGTTGGAAACGAAAACAGCAGGGGCACTAACTGTGGTGAGGAAGTTCCTCTTGTCAAATAACCATCTCCAGGAATGGAGAACTGCAGGTTTGAGAAAAGAGCAGGATGGGGAGACTGAGAGAAATTCATCTTTTTATTTTTGTTGTTGTTGGTGGTGGTGGTGGTGGTAATACCAGGGATTGAACTCAGGATCACTTAACCACAGAGCCCTATTTTGTACTTTATTTAGAGACTTTATTTAGAGACTTTATTTAGAGTCTCATTGAATTGCTTAGGGCCTCACTTTTGCTGAGGATGCTTTGAACTCACGATCTTCCTGCCTCAGCCTCCTGAGAGGCTGGGATTGCAGGTGTGTACCACCATGCCTGGACAAACCCGTCTTTGGAGAGAAAGTTCTATGAGAACTGAACTGATAGTTTTACCTGGTGAATAAACAAGGAACAATTACCAGGTACACTTTCCCTGGCCAGCCTGCTTTATCCAAATCTTTTTTTTAAGGTTGAATATTCCAACAAACTCCATGCCATTATTGTCAACACTCAGCAGCATCTGCTTTAAAATTTCTAGGCACACACTTTTTCTTGAACCCTCTGAGAGTAGGCTGCAGATATCATGTCCCTTCCATGCCAAATGCTTGAGTGAATGTCTTAAAACAAGGACGTGCTCTGATGCAATGATCGTAATGATATTCAGGAAATCAAACCTTGCTATGATGTGATCTAATTTATAGTCCATATCTGCATTTTACCAATTATTCCCCAAATTTCTTTTATGCCATTTGTTTTCCTGACCCGATCACTTCCCAATAATTACAAAAAAAGAAACCATCATCCTTTGTCAACTTTCCTTCAGAGTTAATAACATTACTAATCCAAAATTTTAGAACTTTAAAAAATTAAAATCCTGGGCAAATAAATAAATAAATAAACAAATAAACAAAACAAAACTCAAAACAGCTCCTGTTTCTTTACAGCTTACTGTGTGCCCGTAGCAAGCACGTCACAGGAGTCACCTCAACCCCTTGAAGACTCCACGGGTCATGAGTCCTTCCTGACCCACATTCTGCAGGAGAGGAATGAAGCATATATTGGAAGTCCTATCAAAGTCAAAGGAACAGCCTCATCTCCTCCCTGTGACAATGTTTCCTCTAAGATGCTGAGTTCAAGCTTGTCCCCACAGGCATAAACAGATCTCTGAGACCCCGTCACCTTCAGGACAAACTAAACGCAGATCAATACCCCACGGTAAATGAAGACTGCAATTAGCCATGCAGATGGGAGGGTCACGGCTGATTGTGATGTTTCAGCATCTGATCCTTAAAGAATATTCCAAACATGTCTTGCCTTCCAAGCAGGTTTTATAGTTGGGTGTGCAGTGGGCAGCTTCCAGGGCATTATTAACTGCCTATTTTACAGATCTAGGATTGCCATTTATTCTAAACACAGAGCAAAGGTTTTAAAAGAAAGAAAAAAAGAAGAAGAAGAAGAAGAAGAAGCTTTGCACAAGCTAAAAGCTTTTAGGATAGGATGGACCTTAAATCGCCTATTTTGCAGAGACGCAAATGGCTCTGAGGAAACTTGAACATTATTGCATCTCTTTTTTAGAAGAACATAAAGATATAAGATTAATTCAACTTGACTCAAAACCAAAGCTGTTCGTCTAAACTGGTTGTGGAAATGTACAAAAATTCACAGCCTAAAAGCCAAGGCCACATTTGCAAATGATGATTTCTGTATTGCTCGTTTCCCACATATTAAACACATCCCACAGAGCACATGGGATGTGCTCCACACAGATTTCCATTCCCCAGCCACTTTCACTAGACATCAAACACCAACCCAGGGACAGCAGGGTCCACCAGCTCCTTCACCCTGCTGTCCCCTGATCCACACATCACTATCCGAAAGGGCTACAAGAGGTTGTGGGAGCGGGTGCTGGCCTGTCATCCCAGCAGCTCAAAAGGCTGAGGCAGGAGGATTATGAGTTCAAAGCCAGCTGCAACAAGTTAGTGAGGCCCTAAGCAATTGAGCAAGACCCTGTCTCTAAATAAATATTAAAAAGGGGCTGGGGATGTGGCTCAGTGGTTAAATGCCACTGGGTTCAATCCTCAATACCAAAAAAAAAAAAAAAAGAAGAAGAAGCATATAGGAACAGTCTCCTTGCTCACCACTGTACCGAAGTCCTTGTCAAAGGCTCGGATCTCCATGACATCCCATTTTCCCCCTTCATCTCCTGGTTTCTCCTTTTTTTAAAAGGAATGAGTGGAAAGCTTCATTCCAATCAAGCAAAATATCATAGACATATTTGGCTGGTGCTTTTATAAAACTGGATAACTGCCAACCTTTTATTTTATTTATTTATTTTTTAATCTGGACATTTAAAACCAGGACATTCACCTAAAAATCCAGACTTCTGGTCTCTCTGAAACTCATCTGGGGCAACAGTGAATGTCACCATTCACCGGTGACAAGGATGTTGGAGCAGGCTGCCAGCTACTCCTGTAAGATGAGGTCCTCTCCCGCTCAACCACCCTGCTCCCTGCACTGATGCTGGCTCTAGGGTGGCCTCGTCATTAACTGTCCATGGACACTTCTGACCACAGAAAGAGGAGCTGATAATAATTGCACTCGGACAAGCTGGCTGGCACTCATCGGACGTCGGCCACCCTGCCTGGGTGACCCATTCTGGCTCTGGTTATCAGTCTGTGCTCACCAGATCTGCCTTCATTCTTTTCTAGCTCAACCGGTTTGTGCTCCTCCACTTGGCATTGGGATCGAGAGGATAGAAGTTTTAATGTCTAATTAGTAAATTGCTGAAGGGGACAATCAAAAATGAAAACAGAGACAAATGTCCTAGTAACCAGGCAGGTCAGGAAAAAGTGGGACACAGGGAAGTAGGCGAGGTGTCACAGGTTTTACTCCTCCTGAGGATCACCCTTGACTTCCCATCCAATTCCATGGAAACCCCTGCACCTCAGCTGGAATCTAATCAGTGGACCTTAACGCCCAAATGGTAAAGGTCTTGTTGTTCTTACCGGGGTCACTCTGCCCTATACAGGCCTGGCTCTTGAGGGAGGTGGGGATGCTAAATTTCTGGAGCCTTTTAAGGAAGAACAATACAAAGTCTTCCAAAACTGAGCAAGTACTCAGAAACCTAGCATGCATTCTGTCCCCCTGATGGGCTGTCAAGATCTCCTTTTATAATGAACCCGGCGCACGGTTGGGCTCCTCGCCAAATGTAGCGGCCATTAGTTTGAAAACAGTTTGAAATGCTCCAGCTTTGGAATCAGTCATATAATCAAAATCAATTAATGTACCATTTGGGAGTTTGTATATACATCCATCCCTAAGGCAGCACGATTTGCAAACTATCCAATTTCACCGTGCATGGCACGGGCTCGTGTCTGCAATCCCACAGACTGGATATTCTCTCCCCTTTCACCTCAGATACACTGAACTTAGGGTGATTGTCTTCACTGTAGGGAGCGGGGAATATCCATTATTTCAGAGAAGCCTTCAGGAAAGGAAAAAAGAAAAATGAATGTATTTTATAGGATCTTTCATGAGGGGTGGGCATTGGAAGTCCTCCAAAATTTGGGGGTGTGAAAGAGGACACTGGCTATTACGATAAGCATCTACTTTTGGAAAACAAAATGTTTTAGTCAAATAACTAAATAAAAGAAAGAAAGTGGGTGAATCTGGGGTTGTTTTGATAATGATCCAAATGGGACATGGTTTATAACAGGATTGTGACTCTTTCTACAAATGAGATACCTGGAAACCAATATGGGAAATTCACTTTGGGCTTTCTATCAAAGAATTTTTGGCTTTTGTTTGTTTGTTTGAGACAGGGACTTGCTAAGTTGCCCAGGCTGAACTTGAACTCACCATCCTCCCGCCTCAGCCTCCAGAACAGCTGAGATGATAAGCTTTGTGCCACCTTGTCTGTCACCAAATTATTGAATAATTTTTACCAAGGAGGTAGCAAACTGGTTTGGAGAGACTTTGAGCTGCAGCAATCAAAGATGCAAAGACAGAAGAGAAAAGTTACCATGAAGTACACTTCTTAAAAATAAGGGGGGGGGGAGGGGGAGGATGAGGGGAAACACCAGGGTATATGTGCCAATTCCATTCACACCTGTCTTCTTCCCCCTTGTGTATTCAGATGACAGTGCTGGTAGACAAATAAGCAGACATCTCAAACACCTATTGATTATGTCTTCCCTGGACCAAACTTAAAGATCTAGCCCTTCCTTCATTTTACAAAACGCATCAGACTACCCATCCGGATATTCAGAGGAGTTTTCTACTGGTTTTGCAGCAACAGTCATTTATATTCACCTTTAACGCAACACACCACACCTACCTGGCTTGCTTGAATACAGCCTGCTCATCCCAGCCCAGCCTCTACTTCTGGCTGGTCTGTGCTGTTGGCCTAATGATGATAAAGCATCCTAATCTACTCAACATCAAAACTGTGCTCTGCACACAGCATGTTGTTTGCAAGAGCAGTGCCCGTACCCCTGGGTATCGAATTTCCCGAAACAGCTTTCATAAATTTTAATCCATGAGGAAGGGTTGTATACAAGCAGCCTATGGAAACTCTACCAGTCATTTCCCTGCCCCTCCCAACCTCACTCTCAGCCTGCCTAAGCACACTTTTTTTTTTTTTCCTCCAGTACTGAGGTCTGAATCCAAGGATTCTACTCTACCACTGAGCTATATACCCAAACCTTCCTATTTTTTTGAGACAGGGTCTCACTAAATTGCTGAAGCTGGCCTTGAACTTGTGATGCTCCTGCCTCAGACCTAGAGCTGCTGGGATTACAGGCGTGCGCCACTTTGCCCAGCTCTGTAAGCTCTCTATAATTGACTTATGGTCTAAGTCTTCTATATCAAAGGAGGCTGCCAATTTTCAGAAATTTCTAACTTAAGAAATATGTCGAATAAGCAAACCACTCTACTGCCCCCAGGACCCTGTGCATTTGAGATTTGTTTATTCTGAATCAAATTAAGGATGGAAAATGGAAAGTTGGCAAAATTTAGCTATAGAGGGCTTGGATAGAAAAGAAACTTTCAGAATCACCAACAAGCAGATTTTATCATTGGCCTATATCTAGGACTTCCATTTGCGCATATTATAATCAAGAAGGAAATGCACATCTATTAAAAATCTATCACTGATACATCAGGATCTTGATCGAAGCCACTAAATGGGTTGATAACAGTCTCCAAAAATCCGTACCTAGCTAAACAGTTATTTTTTTCTCTCTAGGTCTTATTTCTTCACTTATAAAGTAGGGAGAAGACCACAGCCTGCTCCCCAAAGACTACTGCAAAGCGTCAGTTGGATACAGTAGGTAGTAGATGTGACATAGCACCTGTCCCATGCTACACACACTAAGAGGTAGTGATCATTAATGAACTGCTGTCACCCAAGCTGGACTGAGGCTTACAAAACAGATCATTGCGACCTAAGCATGAAAGGAGATAACAGAGAGAGATCACTGGCCCACGATGGGAGAGTCACCCCATCTCTCTCTGACTCTACTGCCCAGTAAAGCTCTCTGCTGAGAAATGAGAACTAATTGTTGGTGGTAAATAAACAAAACCACAGGAAGACAGATCAAACATGAACTATCCAATTTCCATTTCCCAGTAGATGTTTAAAGAAGAGCCACTGCATCCCATGATAAAATGTATCCAAGACCTCTGCTAACAAAAACCATCAAGGGGACGAAACTGCTGTGTGTGTGCATGGTGCGTGTGGGTGTGTATATGAGCGTGTGTGTGAGTGTGTGAGTGAAACTACACGATGCACTTGAATTACAACAAAGTACCCAGACATTTTAACAATTTCATAGACTTTAATAACTTTCCTACATTTTCTGATTATTGTTCAGTTAAGTAAGTAAAATACCAGCCAATCTCTTTGGTTACCAGGATTCAAGAGTCTTTGTTGGGTTATGAAAAGAATAAAACTTTAACCTACAAGTTCTCCTGAAGAAGATGATCCAACAAATTTTCATCCATTGACAAGAATGGTCTGAGGACAGAGGCATCAGACTATAGGATATTGATTGAATTAATGGTTCATGCTCAATGGATGGAAACGCAGCTTGCAAGAGTAAGAAGGACATAGATGTGAATGACTGGGTGACACACAAAATGTTTTTTATTAAGGGAAATTCAAACTGTGTGCCAAAGCATCAGGGTATAATAAACCCTCATATTCCCATTGCCTAGCTACAAAAAATATCCCAATCTTTTTTTTTTTTTTTGGGGGGGGAGGGGTACTAGAAATCCAACCTAGGAGCACTTAACTACGAGCCACATCCCCAAGCACTTTTAAATTTTTATTTTGAGACAGGGTCTCACTGAGTTGTTCGGGGGCCTCACTAAATTGCGGAGGCTGGCTTCAAACTTGCAATCCTCTGGCCTTAGCCTCTAAAGTTGCTATGTCCACAAAATTATCCTAATCTTAAAGCGAATCTTGTTTGAATTAAAACAGTAGTCATACCCTCAGTCCTCTCCCTGATTGTATGGAAAGCAGTAAGAAATAGTAAAGCAATCATGATATTAAAGAGGGAAAAAGACATAGGACTATCTAGAAAGCATATTTATTCCTAAGAAACTAGCCAAAAGTATACACAGGCAAGGGGAAAAGTCTTTGCACACAAATACTAACAATGATATCCATGGGTGACATGAATCCAGGGCCCAGTTTTGAGATGATGTGTTTTTACTCAACCTTTTCTGCAACAAACAGTACATTATTGGCATTAAATTAAAAATTAAACTCCAACTCATTCTGTCCTTGAGAATGCAAGAAACAAAGCCATCACGGGGAGTCACTTCCATTAAAAATACCCAAATTTACTTGTCAATCTTGCTTGTCCCTCCCCCATCCTCCAAAAACAAAGTTATCCCGGTCAGCCATGGAAAGGTATCAAGAGAGAGAACAAATTACACACACAACAAACACATGTGCACACCCAGTGATACAATAGTTTCCTAAAGAACATTGCCCACTGTACATCATGTGTCAGTTTTTTTTTTTTTTTACTAGAAAAGAAATCATTATTCAAAAACTGTTAAGAGTTGATGCAAATTTCTAGGGCACCAGCACTGAATGACAGACATCTGCGGTGGGGTAATGCTAGGCTGTTTCTTGCTTTGTTGATTCAACAATCAGCACTGAATGTCTTCTGTTCTAATTTATTTTAACTTCTGCTTAATTAAATGCATAAAAGAACTAATGTGTTGGATTTGGGGATTTAAAATGACTTTCACCCAGCTGTTTTTAAATGCACTACTAAATTTCTGGAATATAATTGTTCTTTTAGAGGGAAAAAAAAAAAAGGAAAAAAGCAGACTGTAACCATGACATTCACACAGAGGGGAATTATCACCTAGTGACACTGGCTGACAACTTCTAAACAGTAATTCCCCACCCAGAGTTTGAAACACATTCCAGGACTTTCCTAGCGACCTCATGAGGTGATGTAAACATTGCAAAAAAAAAAGGTTGAGGAAAAAATTATTTTGGATTCATTTTTGGATCAATTCGACCTCTAAGTAGTCAATAAACATTTGCTAAACAAAAGAGAACTCAGTAGTATATCAAGTCTCGCTTTTTTGTTTGTTTTTTTTTTTTAAGAACTAGGGAATCCTCTCCTCCTTCCATCCATGTTTTAAATTGAATAGTTACAGAGTCTCATTATGGCTGTAAATGCGTTCGGTAATAGTAAAAATCTAATAATGGGGTGGGGGAGATGGAGATCAGGACCCATATCTTTTTATTCTTTTTAATTGTTGTAGTGTAGATTAAACCCGGGGACACTCTACTCAGTGAGCTACATCCCCAGACAGTTTTCGTTATCATTTTATTTTGAGACAGGGTGTCTCAGTAAGTTGTCCAGGCTGGTCTTCAACTTGCCATCCTCCTGCCTCAGCCTCCCCAATAGCTACTAAGATGAAGTTGTGTGTGTCACTGTACCCAGCCAGGTTCCATTTCTTTCTACAGAAGCCAACATTAATGTGTCTTTTTCTCAAGCACTGCCCTGTGGAGTTTTTTCCAACCGAATCTTTTTGCAGGGTAGAGGGGGTACTGGTATTAAACCTAGCACCTTTTGCATACTAAGTGAATGTTCTACCACTGAACACCCCTACCCCTCTATCATGCTGGTTTTTGTTTTATTTGTTTATAGCAATTCTTTATTATTATTATTATTATTATTATTATTATTATTGTATTTATTTACTTTTATGTGGTGCTAAGGATCGAACCCAGTGCCTCACATGCTAGGCAAGGATTCTGCCACTGAGCTATACAGCCCCAGCCTCCTCTGCCATGTTTTAACATAAGGAATTTACGTTGTTCTTACTCCAGTCGTCCCCATCATTCAATTGTTGCTTGTACATTCATCTCTATTGAAAAATAAAAAACTTGTAGGGATCTATTATCTACTCATTTTGATGCCCAATGGCAAACCAGGACTCAGTGACAGCCCTGAACTTCACTGTCTTCAACATATCATCCTTCTTCCACACACTGACAGATATCTCAAGAGCTCAACTTTCTAAGTCTCAACCTGGCACTTTATCCCTTGGGACATTGAAGCACTTTTGTCATTTACCAAAGCCTCTAACCTAAAGTTTTAGAAAGCACCTTTGCCCAGGCTGTCAATCCAACAGGAATTTCTATGATTTTTCAGAAAGCACAGAGAACTGGGTTAACACGCAGGACAACTTCTGCTTTACGTGGGAACAACTTGGAACATTTCAGACTCCAAATACGAGGCGCTCTTCCAAAGAGTTTTCTCTGCAAAACGGACACACTATGTCAGGATGAGGACATAGTGAAAAAGTTGATTTTCCTACAGATGCGTTTATTTCCTTTCTTTTCTCCCCATTGGTCTCTCCTGGACCCCTTCACAGCCTGGAGACAGACACACAATCATGTTCTCAAGTTGAATCACAGTTTTGGCTGCCATGAACTTAAGCCCTGCCTGCGTGCTCCAGTTTTTGCAAAATTTCTGCTTCACACCGCCCCCATGTCAGGGCAGGCCTGCTGAGGGCTGAGATGACAATAAAGGGCTCTTTTCTGGGTTTCAACTTAATTATTTCTCAAAGAACTGAGTCATAATTTTCAAATGACAACACAAACCCAACCAGGACAAATCCTCCCGTGTTGTGGAAACTTGCACCAAATCTAACACCTATCACCAGAGCTCAGGAAAAAGCAATGGGGCAGAAAGAGATTTTAAGCCCTCAGCCTCCCGTAGCGAGTTCCCCTCTGGAAGGTTTGTATTTGGCGTCAAGGAGGTTAATGAGTTAGTGGGACCCTTCTAGGTCTGGCTTTGGAGTCTGACCATATGGGAAGCCGAGATAAGCAAGTGTAAGATGTGGCATTGATCAATATGGGGGCAGATAATACCATTTTGAAAACAGATTACACGTCCACAATGCACTGTAACATAATTTAAACAAATATAACAAAATGGATTCCTATCAGGCAAGATGCTCTTAAGAATAACTCAGATGTGTCTGGAAGCCACAGTGACATTTTAAGACCCCTGGGAACTAGTTAATTCTCCAACAGCCTTAGATGAGACCTTGCTGGCTGGGAAGAATTTAAAAAAATATATTAAAAAAAAAAAAAAAAAAAAAAAAAACACCTGATGGCAGGATAAGCCAAATTCCCCATCTTGGGTCTTCCAAGTTTTTGTACCTTAGCCACTGAGGGCAGACAGGGTCCCAATGCAATTCAATCAGTTCAAATATAATGCGGGGAAACTAACACTTAGAATGTACCGACTAGCAAGACCCAGCGCTGGGCTTGTAACACCTTTGCAAGGAGCTAAGCATGAGGCCAGTATTTATCCCTATCAAAGGAACAAAGAGACGAATGGTCAAGGGCTTCAAGTTATCCAAGGTCAAGGCGCTCCTGGAGCAAGTGTGTCTATGAGAAATCTAAGTTTCTAGACTTTACAGCTGAAACTCTTAAATAAATGCCTCTTCCCCACAAGAGCAGGCTCCTGAGATTGCACTCACTGATCTCCACCTGCACACACAGGCAGCCCAGGCTCTGGTCTCTGAAACCTCCTAACCAGTTACCATGACATTGCCCAACCAGGGCTTGCCCCAGTCCCTTCTCAGCCCCATGACATGCCACAAGTGTCTGAAGAACAATAGATAGATTTTTTTTTTTTTTTTGCAACAATGGAGGGAATGTATACCATCAGAGCTGGAATGTTAAGATAAACCTGTGCAATGAGGAAACTGCAAGCAGGAAATTCCTTGAAGAAATATCAGAACATCCGTTCTTTTAACAATACACTATAGGCGCTGGGGTCCGACAGACAACCAGACTAACTCTGAGTCTGAAATAGACACGACTGTAATGAACAGTGGGGGTCGAGTTTACAATGAGAAGAGTCAGAGGGGCAGGAGTAGATGCCCTTAAAGACCCTGAAGGTCACAGGACAGCTACAGGTGTGACTGTGTAGCCACTGTCATGTGCTGCATGTCACTGTGAGCTCTTAATCCCCTACCAGCATTCAAGCATGGTACACTATGTGTGTGTGTGTGTGTGTGTGTGTGTGTGTGTGTGTGTAGTGTGCATGCATTACACACACACACATACACACACACTCATGTGTACACCAGTGTGCTGGAGACCTAACCTAGGGCTTCATGCATGCGAAGTAAGTGCTCTACAACCAATCCCCAGGATCCAAATTAAGTCTTTCATTAATTAACTTATGTATTATTTATTTATTTATTTTGCAGCGCGAGGAGGGCCACCCAGGCTCACGTGGGCACTCTAGCTACACCTTCAGCCCCAGGCTGCATCGTCTGAAATCGGTCCTTGTGACCTGATCCTATATCTCAAGTTGTAAACCACAAACGTCGTCCATCCACACCCCACGGGAAATGATGCACTGAAAAGGTCTTTCCTGTCTGGATCCACAGAAGCTCAGGCCACACCCAAACAAAAGCCAGAGAGCAGGGTGACCGATCCTAGGAGCAGCCTCAACTTCTTCACTCCAGAGGGCCTAGAAGGAAATGTCAATAATAAAAATGCCGTGCACAGTATTATTAGATTTACCAGGGGACGGAACTGTAATTATAAAGAATTTCCATTTCACTAAAGTTCAGCATAATACATGAGCCTTTTAAAAAAAAAACTAGGCCACCACTGGTTTAGTATACACTAAAATAAGTAGGTCTGCGGACTTGGTGTGAGCTCAGGGCTTCGGGTTGCACCTGTCAGTCATTTCAGATAAAGAGACGCTTGTGTGGTGGAGTGAATCCTCCTAATAAGGGACAGTCTAGTGTAACACCCTTTCAGCCTAAGATAACACCACTTCTCGAAAATATTCGAGAGTGGCATTTGTGGTGACTCTCCTCCAAGATCTCATTAAACTTCAGCGAGTGTCTACAATGTTCAGCAGAGGCAGCAGAGGATAATGTGGGCAAAGTCACTATTTTTTTTTTTTTAAGCGATAAAGCCAATGAAACCAATTTAATCCATACCCATTTCCTCTAATACTTTTTGAAGAATTTACATAATTTCGGATTTGACAAAAGAAACTCATTTCTTGGTTTCCCCCTTCCCAACCTTGACCTGCTGTGATCTAAAACCCACACACTGCTTGCTTTCTTTTCTTTTTTTCTTCCTTCCTTCCCTTCCTCCTCTGTTGGTACTAGATAGAGACTGAACCCAGAGGTACTTAACCACTGGGCCAATGCCCAGCCCTTTTATTTTTATTTATTTATTTTTTTTTTTTGAGACAGGGTCTCACTAAGTTGCTTGAGGCCTCACTAAGTTGCTGAAGCTGGTCTTGAACTTGAGATCCTCATTCCTCAGCCTCCCAAGCTGCTGGGATTACAGGCCTGCGCCACCAGACTTGCTTGCTGGGTGCTTTCTATAGTACGTTTTTCTATCAAAGAAATCACTTACTTTTCCCAACCTGTTGCAGAAAAGCAGCAGGAAGAATGGAAACTTTTAGAGTATTATGTTCAAATTTTGCAAGGACGGGCAAGCCCCACACCAAGAGTAAGACCGTCCACCCTCACTTCATTTCTGTAAGAACTTAATTGCATACTCTCTGACAAGTGTCTATCAACCTGTCTTGCCACATTCACCCCCATGTTTCATGTATTCAACTTTATCTGTTCCTTCCCCCTTTTCTTGGGTAGAATTGTTGGGAATGCCCTGAGGAAGAGGGTTGTACTACAAATGTTTTAATATCCATTCTACCACCGTGCATGCCATGAAATACTTAAGAGTCTCAATGTATAAGATGAATTTTAACTAAATTGCATTTTTAAATTTATGGAATTTGGGAGATTTATTTTTTTATTTTCTCTAGACCATACATATGGATGAGAATATTCTTATAGAGGTATGCAGACTTTTTCTATGAAGAGCCATATAGCAGTAAACAGTTCAGGCTGATCGTGTCCTGTGGCTCTGTTGCAAACACACTGTAGCAAGAGAACAGCACAGACCGGAAGGAGTGGCCATGTTGAAATAAAACTTTATTTACAAACTAGAGAACAGGCCAGCTGTTTGCCTGTGGGCCACAGTTTGCCAACCCCTGATGTTGTGGATCCAGTCTCATAATCAACTGAATAAAACATAACTGTAGCCAAACTAACATTTATAAGCGAGGTAGTCCTGGGCTAGTCACCAAGCTTCTTCATTTCAGTTTCCTTATCTAGTAAATGAACAGGGAGAAGAAAGCCTAACAGAACCACCCCATAGGCTTATTCTGAGAAGCCAGGAAACTGAAAGTTCAAGGAAAGGAACAGTAGCCATTATATTATAAGCTGTGTATGAGTTTGTTACCGGCAGTATTTGGGGAAATGGGGTACTGGGGATTGAACTCAGGGGCTCTCAACCACTGAGCCACATCCTCAGCTTTATTTTGTATTTTATTTAGAGGCAGGGTCTCACTGAGTTGCTTAGGGCCTCACTGTTGCTGAGGCTGGCTTTGAACTCAAAATCCTCCAGCCTCAGCCTCCAAAGCCGATGGTGATGGGATTACAGGTATGTGCCACCACACCCGGCTACATGCAGTATTTTTCAAATATATTTTTAATTATTGATAGACCTTTATTTTATTTATTTACCTATTTGTTTATTTATATGTGATGCTGAGAATCAGACCCAGTACCTCACACATGCTAGGCAAGTGCTCTACCACTGAGCTACAATTCCAGCCCTACGTGCAATATTTTTAATATAACTAATACCATTACCCAAGAACCAGTAACAAACGTGTACGTTTCTTTCTGTTAGAATGTCTGTCAAAGATGCGGTTTTTCTACAAAAACTGAAAAAGAAATTTTCTTTTCATTCCTGTGATAATCCATGGGTATACATCTTCAAAGCAGAAAACTTTAAAGAAGTTTATAAAGTTAGGGTTGGGGAAGTAGCTCAGTGGCAGAGCACTTGCGTTAGATTGCAAGAGGCCTGGGTTCCATTCCGATCACTCCCAAACAGGGAAAAATTACAGAAGCTAAAATGTCAAATCAAATACATAAGTCACACACCCCAAATGTAAATGACTGAGGACACACTGAAGTTTGGGGCTTATTCCTGGGGTATTTGTGGTTGTCTTAGGATCTCAGTTCTTTTGTTGTGATCTAGGATCGTAGGACACCATTTCCACTATTGTTTTCAAAATCATCCTAAAGCATTTAATGCTGCTTTCCAGCAAAAAGAATGAGGAGATGGCTGGGCTGAAGTTTTAAAAGCACCTTTTTTTTTTTTTCAATCTGCAACTCAATGAATTGAGAGTGGGGAAAGCAGTGCCATTATACAATTTATTCATTACATGTAAAAGCAATTATTAAATTCACATCACCCATGCCTTCCAAGTACTACTCTATACCAACTTTTCATATAAAGAGAAAATCTGACAGCAGGTTTTCATAAGCACGTTTTCGTCAGTGGTAAGGGCCAAATTTATCTGGAGGAATCTTTGGGTGACAGAGTGGGGTGCGATTGGCATCTGCCAAGGAAGTCAGTGATACTCCTAACACCCTTCAATACACAGGACGGTGCCCCACCATAGATACCATCTAGATCAAAATGTCAACAGAGTTAAAACTGAGAAAAAACACTGTCTTAGATTTGGAGAAAAGTATTGAGAAGAAAACCACCTGTCAGCTCTCTTTTTTTTTTTTTTTTTAATCGTCTCATTTCACCTTCATAACAACCCTACAACACAGTTTTGTTTTCTTTGTCTATCAACAGAGACCAGGAAAGATGGCACAGAGAGGGTGAGCGGCCTGTTCCACACTGCACAGTCCCAGACTCACATCAGGAACTGAACACAAACTTGGCGGGTTTGCTGCACACACGGCCCAAAGTGGAAAATATTCAACAATTCAAGACTGGTAGGTTCAACTGAAGGGAAATAAGATATCCAAAGTCTCTGAGCTGCTATCAAATGAGTTCCCCTCGCTGTCAAGCCCAGAAGTAATTCAGACAGATAGCAGAAGAGAGATCTCATCACTTTAACACAGGGAAGGAGCCTTCAACAGCACAGTAGCAGCGCCCTTGATCTTGACCAGCCGGCACAGGAAGAACAGGCCCTTATCGAGCACCTGGGAGCTGATTACATGCTGCAGCTCTTTCTCCTTCATAGGATTTTCTCACCAAACTCAACAGACACCAGCATTCAGGAAAGGTTAACTTCATTCTTTATTTACCCAAGTAAGATGTACAGCCACCTGTTTCTGACTCCCAGTATAATTAGCCATCTTATTTGGGAGGGGGGGATTCATTTCCAGCTTCCTATTGCTCAAATTCACATATAAAATTCCAACTGAGAGCTTCCATCTGCATAGTCCCTTTTTAGAAAAAAATTAAATCTTTATTAATATATTTATGTATAGGGGGAACCAAGGATTGAATTCAGGGGCACTAAACCACTGAGCCACATCCCCAGCCCTATTCTGCATTTTATTTAGAAACTGGGTCTCACTGAGTTGCTTAGGGCCTCAGTTTTGCCGAGGCTGGCTTTAAACTCATGATCCTCCTGCCTTGGCCTCGGGAGATGCTGGGATCACAGGCATGCGCCCAACGTATGTATTCAATTTCAAAAACTCGGTATCTTTTGCTTTGAACTTTTTCAGTCCTAACTTAGTCCTGACTTGGCAAGGAAACTCTGAGCCTCCATAAAATGAAGGCACATCTCTATAAAAGAACTATTGAGCCAGGAACAGTGGGGCACACGTGTAATCCTGGCTACTTGAAGCCTGAGACAGGACTCTGACCGTACGTTCAAGGCCAGTCTCAGCCATTTACAAGTAGCTTAGTGGTATAGCACCCTGGGCTCAATCTCCAGTCCTTGCTCCCCCAACAAATAACTGTTGACTCACAGAAGCCCACCTATGTGACTCTGCAATAAACGCAAAACCACATTAAGCAGGAAGAGAGACAGCAAATGGACAGACAGGCCAGTATCACAAAAGGCCCCATGATGTATTTCTGGGATCTCCATTTCTTACTTTATCCAGGTCTCCAGTCCTCGATGGCAGACAGGCAGAAGCTAATGTGGTCAGGGTTGTCCCCTGCATATAGCCCAAGATGACCTTCTCTCAGAATTTCACCCAGGAGCACAAACCAGAAGGAATCTGACATTAAACATGAATCCCATCATAACTCTCTATTTACAGGGTGACAGGGAGAGGCGCTAAGATTTATCAGAAAACTCCACTTGTCAACGTTAGCAAAAAACAGAAAAAGAAAAAAGAAAGAAAGAAAGTGAAACACTGGCTCAAGAGGTTGAGGCAGGAGGATCACAAGTTCAAATCTAGCCTCAGCAACTTAGCGAGGTCCTAAGCAACTCAGTGAGACCCTGTCTCTAAATAAAATATAAAAAAGGGCTGGGGATGGGGCTCAGTGGTTGAGTGCCCTGAGTTCAATCCCTGGTACCAAAAAAAAAAAAAAAAGTTAAAAATGGGTGACATCCCATGCATTAGATAAGGCTCACAATTACTATGTTCAGCACAAAGGTCAAAGTGAGTTGTTTTTACTGAAAATGTACACGAGGTCACTTTACTGGAACAACCACAGTGAAGGAAATAAAAGACCATGACAAGCCTGGGGACAGAAGACTGTAGTCTGTACAAGGAGTGGGCTCCATCCGATCAAGAGCTCTATTCTCAGCCACCACGTTGGTCCTAGGGATGTGGCTTCCTGCTGGAGAGCTGTCACGTTGTCCCCTGGGAAGGGAGAGGGCTATGACATTAGCCTCAGGGCAAGGAGGATGTGCAGTGGGAACCTGGCAACGATCCACTTAACAGGATTCAGCCGTGAAGCCAAAGGCAACTGTTCCGTTTCGGAATTCATCACTGACAACTTAAAGACCTGAGTGACTCAGACCACTTCTGCCCCAACAGAAAGTGCAGCGTGATCCAGGCTCCACGGTCATTCTCTGACCATCCCAACCAGAGTGAGTTCCCAGCACCTGGGGAAATACAAGTCCGACGACTACAGGCTAGATGTGGCAGCAGGTGCTCTGAACACACTCTTTCCGGGCCTTACAATGACCACAAGAGGTAGAGGTGAGGTATCCCCATCATACAGAACAGGCGACCCAGGCTCGGAAGGAAGTCATCTGCTCAAGATCATGCAAGGACGTCCACTCAGTCTTTCAACAAAGATCTACTGAGAACATTCCATATTCTGTGACGACAGGTACTCAAGCGTGAACCAGACACCCACTGCCCTGCACAGAGATGTCAATCATTCAGATGGCCAAGCCAGATTTCTCAACAAAACTCCACTGGGGTCCCAACATCTCTGCTTCTTCACAGTGGGTTCTGAGAACACAGGACAGGAGGCACATCAGAAGGTACGTGGGTTTAGAGATGAATCAGAAGCCAGGTTGTGAACTCTCCATCCTGTTCTGAATCCCCCTGCTCACCCCTACACCTGCATCCTGAGAGCCGTCTGCACCAAGACACCATCCGTGACTCTTAAAATGGCTCTGGGAACAGATCCTCCTTAAATACCAAATTTGATCTGAAAACACTCCCTATTCTGCCTCCAGAAAGACCTCACCCAGATAACCCACCATCGTTGGTCCATTTAGAGGGTATGTACACCAACGAGAGTCAACTTATGGATGCACTCACTGGCCAGTGACTGCTCCTGTCCACTTGACTCCCATGACTAACATGTATCCGTTATCTATCACTGTGTAACAAATGAGCCCACAACAGAGGGGCTTCTATCAGCAAACATGTATCATCTCGGTTTCTGGCAGTCGGACTCAAGAGCTTAACTAGGTGGGTTTGACTCAGGATTCCTCATGGGGTTAGTCAAGCGGTTGGCTACAATAAGTGAGTTGGGATAGAGGTTCACCCTCCAGGCTCACTCACGTGGCTAGAGTAGGAGGCCCCAAATCTTCACCACATGGGCTCTCCACAGGGCCACCTGCTTGACCTCACATTACAACAGGTGGCCTTCCCCAAAATGAGTGGCCCAAGAGCACAAGACTTTCTAGAGACTCATCTCTAAAGGTGCAATCCTTTTTCCTTACTGAGTCCATTAGAAGTGAGTCACTAGGTCTAGTCACATACTCAATGGAAAGTGAGGTCCTAGGTTTGATCCTCAGCACCACATAAAAAAAATAAATAAATAAATAAAGGTATTGTGTCCATCTACAAGTAAAAACTATTTTTTAAAAAAAGAGATTATTTATCTGGGGGCTGGGCTTGTGGCTCAGTGGTAGAGCGCTTGCCTAGCATGCACGAGGTACTGGGTTCGATCCTAAGCACCACCTAAGTGTAAAAAATAAAGATATTGTGTCCACCTAAAACTAAAACATAAATTTTTTTAAAAAGTTTATTTATCCTATACAAAACAAAAGAGATGGGATATATAAATGAAAATGAAAAAACTTCTTCGATTCCTAGTGTTTTGGGGTATTTATAGCATGATAAAATGTCTCAGCCTAGAAGGGGCCATTCACCAAAGACGCTGCGATTTTAAGAAATATTCAGTTGCATGAATGCTTATATATTCTAAACTGCCTCAGGCAGCCAGATAAATAAGATATACACAGCACAAGAAGAAACACATAGAAACTGGGGAAGAAATAACATATTCGCCAATGTCAAGGTCTCCTCCTCCTCCTCCTCCTCTTCCTCCTCCTCCTCCTCCCAGAAATAACTTCTCTCCCTCCCCACAATAAAGGGGACAAATTTGTTAATATTAGTAAGACTTCAGTCTCAGCAATCAGTAAGTTCAACCACCTCTGTTTTAATATGAGGGAGAGGTCCTGGCAATTACAGCCAATGGTAGGTGCAAAGCCTTGGGCTCAATCCTTAGCCCAAAAGGGGTGTGGGACCTTACAAAGCACTGGTTCGATCTTCAGCACCCCATAAAAATAAATAAAATAAAGGTATTGTGTCTACCTACAACTAAAAAATTTTTTTTAAAAAATAAAGTTGTTTAACAACAATGTGGTATCTCTGTGATACCTTTAAAAAGCTGTCACGTGGGCTGCGGCTGAAGCTCTGCAGCAGAGCGCTTGCCTAGCACGTTGTGAGATACTGGGTTTTATCCTCAGCAATGCATAAAAAATAAATAAATAAAATAAAAGCACACTATCCATCTACACTATTTAAAAAAAAAAAAGTTACCACCTGCTTCCAAACCCCAAATCAATCCTATTGGACAGATTAACGTTCATCTCTAGCATTTCTAGAATTTCTATCTCATATGACCTTCATAATCTCTGCCATATCTCTATGCCCTTAATCTCTAACTTACTCTTATTTAAAACAGCATCTCAAGTCTTTCCATTAAATGAATCTATTTTAAAAGAAACTTTATATCACATACAGGAATGAAAAACTAGTCACATCTGGTTTAGGTAAGTAAGTCACCTATAAGTCTCATCAGGACACTTTCCCAATTGCCCAGGTGTGACTTCAGAATCCTTCTCAGCACAGGGTTCCAAGTAGTCTCTACCTAATTATCATCAATGACACTCAAATGAAGTCTATTGGCTGCATTGCATTGAATCTAATAAACTCTTTTTTTAAAAAAAAAAAAAAGAAAAAGAAAAGAAACTTGACCCTCAAAGGCTTAAAAACAAATATTTAACTGCTTAAGTGTTTTAGGGGAATAAGCTCTCAAAATCAGGACTCTATTCTGAATCTGCTTCCTGCAGCAGTCCACTATGCAACAATCTGCAAAGCCTTCTCCACTTGAAGAGGTGCACACAGCAACATCACCAAAGCATCCTCCTCTCCAAGGAGCAGAGCGCAGTCAGTCAAGAGCTCCTGAAAATCAAACTAGAAAACACACAGCTGAGCGGCACTGTTTGGACTTGCACAATTATCGCCTTTGTCGAAGAGAGAAAACATACATTTTTCTTTGCCTATATAAAGACCTAATCAGACTGACAGCTTTGGGGCTACCAGAATAAAGCAACCAGTATCCTGTCTTTGATGTTCATGGGACCAGGGGTCAGGACCATTAAAAACAGAGATCAGCAAGGCTTTCAAGCTGGAGGTACCAAGAGGGGTCCCTTCCAGGCCCAGGGGGCACTGTCTGAGAAAGGGGAACAGGACAGGTGCAGGTAGAGAAGAGCAGAGCTCATGCCCCTGAGTTGACGGCTGTCAGTGACAATTCCCAAAGACATCCTCCAAAGCAAGCCACAACAAAGAGTGATCAATTATTCATCTGCAAACAGGCACGGAGGTTGAATGCCAAGGCCATGAGGGGCAGAATCCACGATGTCTAAAAGGTTTACAGTCATATTCAGATTGCCCATCCCCAGGTCTGAACTCTGAAATTCAAAATGCTCCCAAATCCCAAATGGAGAGCCAACAAGATATCCCAAGTGGAAAATTCCACATCTGAGCTCATGTGTGAAGCTTTGGTTTCAAACACAAAATTATTAAGAATACTAGATTCAATTACCTTCAGCTCTGTGTATGGGGTGTTGACAGAACACAAATGAATTTGGGGTTTAGATTTGGGTGCCACCAAGACATCACACCAGGAATCCACCAATATTAGAAAATCCAAGAACCTCTGAAATCTGAAACACTTTTGGTTCTAAATGTCTCCAACAAGGGATGTTCAACTTGCTCTATGCTACGAACATATGATCTTTCCCAGATGTGGCCAAGAAATAGGGCAAGGTGCACAGGCAGGATGGTGGCCTTGAGCTTGCAGTGAACCCATCCTTCATCTGATAAATACTTTCCCTGATAAGTCCAAGGTGCGGGGACTGAGCAGTGAACAAGACAAATCAGTTCCCTTGCTCTCAAAAAACCTATATGCTAGCTGGTGAAACACAGAGCAAAACAAACACCTTATTTCAAGGATGAGTGATAGAAAGAAGACAGTGTTTAAAAATGAAAGGTGACAGAGCAGGAAGGCAGAGAACAGAAGCCAGGGAGCTGAGTGAGATATCAGACCCTTATTTCAAAGATGGGGAATGCTGGGCACGGTGGCGCACCCCTGTCATCGCAGCAGCTTGGGAGGCTGAGGCAGGAGGACTGCAAGTTCAAAGCCAGCCTCAGCAACTTGGCAAGGCCCAAAGCAACTCTAAATAAAATACAAAATAGGGCTGGGGGTGTAGCTCGGGGGTTAAGCGCCCCTGGGTTCAATCCCCAGTAATAAAATGACAACCAAAGATGGAGACACGAGATGAAATTGTTGTCCAACTTGGCCAGGGTCACATACATAGCTAAGGGCAAGCTGATATTTGAAACCACAGCTCCCCGACTACAGGACCAATCCAAGTTCTCCCTCTGACTGCAAGCTGACCCCTTGAACCTGTTCACTGTCTTAGGACACCCCCCGCCCCCCCCACACCCCGGTCAGGGCCACCTAGATTCACAATGTTCAGCTGCCTGTGGACAGGCACTGGTACCTGAGTCAGGCCAGAACCCTTCTATCCCAGAAGTTTGGGCAGCCTCTGGGATTGAGGACAACGACACCACCAAGTCCTCGTCAGAACAGTCACCTAATTTAAAAAAAAAAAAAAAAAATTCTTCAATTCCAAATCTGGGATCCAGAATCAGGTCCTGTTTGCATTTCCTCCCAGAGCCCATAGCTCTTGGATTTCCCAAGCAGGTCCATCATGAAACTGTTGACCCTTGTTCAAAGCCAGCGCCATGAGCGCAGTCTAGACAAGCACAGGCACACACCTCCATCAGGTCAGCGGGGACAGGGCCCCGCTGGCCCCAGCTGCTCTGAAGCCCTCTTCTTCACAAGCAAACTCTAAAGCACATTCCCCGCGGCCGCCTGCTATCGATCCACTTCAGGACAAAGAGAAGTGGCCTCCACAGAACCCTGGGTGGCCCTGTGAGCAGTGCTCTTTAAGTGGGGACATCTAAATGCTCCGGTTGTGAATAACTACTTTAAAAGACTCTTGAATCCATTTCATTTTTAATCAACTGATTATATTTTGAGCAAAGAAAGTTGAAGAGAGGAGAGGAGATGCAGGAAATGCAAGGTTACAATGAATCCCAAGAAAGACGCATGCCAAGTTGGAGCTACAAGAGATGCAGGAGACCAGGACACAGTGTCCCAAAATAGAGCATGTAGGTATCTGAGAACAGCAGGAACAGGAAGGGCTCTGTGATCGTCCCCTCCCCCTGCTCCCATGCTGACGTGCTCCCCTTCAAGTTAGATCATAAGACCCCTATTCCACGGGGGTCGTCATCTCTGGAGACACAGAGATGCCAGGAAGAATCTAAACAAAGGTCTCTTGAGCTCCCCACCCCTGATTTATGACCATTAGATCATGACCTTTGCCCTTCAGAGATCCTCATGAAGGTCCATAAAAATACAGCTTCCCTACATCTTTGGCTCTTAATTTTTGGAGGCTTCCATGCCACACAAAACTTTGTATATTAAATAAACCAGGCGTGGTGGCCACACCCATAATTCCAGAGACTCAAGGATATTGGACATGACCCAGGGAACCTATTTCCTAAAAGGTAAAATTGGCATTTCAGAATCCTAGAGATTCTAAGTCTTAACAGACCCATCAAATGAAATCACATCAATGCATTATTACAAGGCTGAGTGTACCTGAAGAAGACTGAACAGTGAATTTTTAAAATAATGTAGTCAAAGGAGAATGAATGGCATTGGTGTCAAGCACAGAGCACCAGTATTTCCTCCTTTCTCTGGAAAGCTGTCCATCCTAAGACTCATTCCTTAAAATGCATTTCCAGTTACATCCCACTTCCTAGAAATGTCAGCTCTTAACTGTTCACGTGTAACTTGGGGATTGCAGAAGCGTTTCCACTCTGCATGTGCTGATCCCTGAGACCCAGGGCACTTCTGCATTGCCCGGCCTGAACGCGAAAAGGCAACACTAACTCCGAGAGGAAACTCTTCCATGAAATAAATGGCACCATCCATTTGGACAAAGCCAATCGGTACAATCACCTATTAGCACAAATCAGTACATCTTCAGGCAAAACAACCAAGACTAGCTGACAATTATTCCCGCTTGAGAAGTTTCAGTGACAATATTCATTCCACATACATTTTCAAGCGCCTGCCACACAGGCGCTCTTCTATGACCATATGATACAAGAATGACCAACTGATAACAGCTCCTGTAGATCTTCATCTAAAGGGTAAAGGAAGATCGTGAATGAGACAATAAAGAAATGGAATAGAAGTTGCAACTATAATTAAATGCCAGGATGATAATCATCAGGGATTGAAATGAGGAGAAACAGGGGGAGGGGGAGATGATATCTATTTCCTGTCACTGAGAGGCAAGTGCATGGCACTCAGAGACTCAGCAACTTCACCTGTAGGATGACTCGTCAGGTGACCAGGAACACCTCTGCCCCAAATCTGGACAAAATGATCAAAAAGCAAGAGTGAATCTCCTTCTTTGTCACCAGCAGGAAGTTCAGCCCATGAGGTCCCAGGATGCATGCAAGATACAATGGCCAATACACCAGAAAGATATTGTCAAGGTCTATTCACCAAACAGAGCCCCAAAATGCAGGAAGCACAACCGGACAGAACTCCACCTAAATCTCCTATGTGTGCTCAGATGATCAGATCAGAGAACACACGTCAAGTTCCTGGCCCATGGCAGATACCTATACAAAGAGTCCCTCATAAGACCATCTAGAGGTGAGAGCAGCTTGTTCTCTTGAGGAGCCCCCAGTCCCCTGACCCCATGATGAATGCTTCTCCCATGTCTGATTCAATTCTCACACCAAATCTAAGAAGCACAACACCAAACTGAGGTCGGAAGACACTAAGTAACTTGCTAAGTAACACTGAGTAACTGGGAGCCGTTTGAACCAAGGTTGATTCTAATCTCACAGACAAACAGATGCTAGAGCTTTCTTTTCATAGAGATCGGGTCCTTACACAGGAAGAGTTTGCCTTGGAGAGCAAGGAAAGTTGGACGGATACAGGACAGCACCTATGGACAACTACAAGGCACAATTATTCCCCAACCCAAAAACAAAAGATGTACGCTAAGTCATAGTGACAACTGTGTAGCAAAACTGTAAGACCTATGAGACCGGAAGTCTATTTAGTTCACCATTCTATCCTGAGTGCCTTACAAGAGGAGTGACTGGCATACGGTACGGTGTAAATTAAGTATTTGGGGAGTAAATCAGAGCATTATTTATGCACATGCCTGTAACCCCAACAACTTGGGAAGCTGAGGCAGGAGGATCCCAAGGATCCCAAGTTCAATGCCCTGAGAAACCTAAAGAGATCCTGTCTCAAAATGAAATTAAAAAGAACTGGGGTGTAGCCCCAAAAAGGCATTATAGAAGCATAACATAAAAATTTTTATGTTGATTTTAAAAATTAAATTAAATGTCCATCAACCAAATAGGTTGTTCTAACCTAAGTGAACTCTAGGAGCTGGAGTCTAGGGAAAGTTGATGGGTAAATAAACATCCCATAATGCATAGGGCTGCAGAATTATCTGGCCCCAAAATGTCAATAGTGCTGAGGTTGAGAAACCCTGTTTTGAGGTATTAGAATGAAAAGCATTCATTTTTGTTATGAAGCAGGGAGTCGGAGTTACCTATCCTAAATATAAATGATAGAAGAAACATTATTCTTGAAATAACATGAGGTATTATTAATAGAAGAACAAGGTTCCAAAAGGATAAAAGGGGACACTCGTGTTCTTCTGAGCATGCCTTAACCCCAACACAAGGCAAGGACCAGCATCAGTCCCCACTAAGAGGTAGCACAGAGCAGCACCCCAAAGGCAGCTCCAACTTCAGAGCTGGGCGGGGGCAGAGGGACAAGGAACTGTGCCACTGGCTAGCACAGTCTGCGTCTGCAGAAAGGGCCCCACGATGAGTATTACTTATTTATCTCTTAAATGACTTACATGGGTCAATGCCTATCAAGCTTCTAATCCTGTCCAACATACACAAAGGGCACAAGATTAAGAAGCAACCTGCTACGTACAGACTTCCAACATGTTGGTGCATGGAATCTGCTTGGCTTCAACTTTAATATCAGTGAATCTACAAAAGCTCAGTTCCCAAATAGGCACATTTACATATCCCCCCAAGAAAGATATATATCCCAGAGCATCCTTCTCTAGCCTCAGTAGGCCTGTTCAGAATGACCTACAGCTTGTCTACCAGCATCAGCATGATCCTGTGAACAAACGACTACTACTATCTATCACCAATAAGTTTTGTGCCTAAGAGTCTTTAAAAAGTGCCCCTGGGTTCAATCCCAGGTACCACAAAAAAAAATAAAAAATAAAAATAACCAAGAGACAAAACATAAATGACAACCTTTATTTTTTTTTTTTTAAGTTGAAATCCAAATGGGATGAGATTACCTCTGCTGAGGCTGAAAATCAAGACCCAAGAACTTAATCAACTAAACCTCACCAAGGTACCAGATGGCCTGTTAAGTATTCAGGGATTTTTTTTTTTTAATCTTACAGCCAATATACCCATCTGGTAGCACATAGAAATTATGGTTTTCTTCTAAAAAAGAGAGAGAGAGAGAGAAGAGTGTCCAAACACACCCATATAATTGAGGTTGATAAATAGGATTCTAAAAGTGCAGGCAGAGAGAAAAGAAATATAAACATACACAAAGATAAATGTGTAATTTATCTGAGCCATTAGAGTCAGCAGAGCCATATAAACTTTTTACTAGACAACTCCAGAGCAAAAAATATAGGTTCAAATTGCTGAATCATTGTTCAGATGTAAAAGGGATTCCTAAAACTTTTATTGGTAGTTAAAATTAGTTTACAACATCAAGAAGAAAACCAAGCTATAAGCCCCCTGGTGAAAGACCCTTCCAGATGCACAAATCTCACAAATTAGTTCATTTTCAAATTAAGAGTTAAAACAATAGGAAGCACTTACCACAGTGTAAAGGTCCTGCTTGTAATCCCAACCACTCAGGAGAGGCTGCAGCAGGAGGATGGCAAGTTCAAGGTCAGCCTCAGCAACTTAAGCAAGACCTTTCTCAAAAAAGGGGTGGGGGGGCACTCTGGCAATATAGCTCAGAGGTTTAAGCACCCTTGGTTCAATCTCCAGTAAATAACATATGCACACACAAGCACACATATGAAGCATTTGCAAATGATCACACAAATAAAACTTTCAAAAAAAAATGAATGTGGCCAATTACTGTGGCACACATCTATAATCCCAGAGGATCATGAGTTCCGGCTGGGGCTCAGTGGTAGAGTACTTGCCTAGCACATGTGATGCACTGGGTTTGATCCTCGCACCATATAAAAATAAATAAATAAAATCAAGGCTTAAAAAAAAAAAAAAAGGATCATGAGTTCAAAGCCAGCCTCAGCAACTTGGTGAGGCACTTAGCAACTCAGCAAGAGTCTGTATCTAAATAAAATATTAGAAATAGCTGGGGGTGTGACTCAATGGTTAAGCACCCCTGGGTTCAATCCCTGGTACCAAAAACAAAATAATAATAATAACACAACAACAACAAAGAAAACCTGACTGTGTGCCTGGTGATGAAATGTTTATTTGATTCAATTTTCACACTTGTGCTGGAGAACATTTATTCCAAGGGAAAGAACACTACTGGTTAAAAACACTAGGACTCAAAGACAAAAATTCCTCCTCCCCAATTATCACCCTAGATCCCACACACCTCTTCAGGAAAACCGCAGATGCATCCAAAGGTTGGATAATTATTGCAATCTAATAAAGCCAGGTGCCAAATTCCCCTTCTCCTGGCCGGGGTTCCCTCATTCACAAGCTCTCTTTTGGCTGCTTCTCAGAAGGTTTGTGCAGAACTCGCCACTCTGCTTTTTGAACATGAGTCTCATTCCATAAAAATCTTGTATGACACATTCCTGTTGCTGTTCCCAGTGTGTGGCAATGGCAAATTCCAAGATACTTTGCTGGCATTCGATGTTTTGAGGATTGCGGTACATGATGCCCCCCCTCTTGGTTGGCTTCCTCGATGCTGTTTTGCAACCCCGATGCACAAAGACCTCTCTCTCTCAGCAGCAGCGTATAGCCCTGGTTTTTGTATTTTCACTATGTATTGCTGCATTTGTACAGGGGGACAAAAAACACCAAGCATTTTAATTCCTGACGCTTGTGGGCATCATTTTTCCTTTTGGGAAGAACAGAGTGAGGAATTAAGGATGGACAAAATGGAAAGAAATCGGAGATGATTCATAATAAGTTCAATAGTAATGTAGCCAGTTTACTAGGACTTTCAGGCTAATCTCTGTAAAAGGGGTTGTTTATAGTCTGCTTTTGATGAACTAGAACACAGCATCCTGCTGAAATAATGGAGTTAGAGATGTTTTTTTTTTAAAAAAAAAAAAAAGCAATGTTCAAGCTCCAAACACATCCTCTATCAGTTACAGGCCCTATCACCTATCACAGGATGTGTTGCAAAAACCTAAAACTTTCCTGTCAGTTCGCTCATCTATACAATAAGATGATCCATTTCCAAGGAGTCAAGATACAAGGCAACTACCCTGTGCTATGGTAAACATAATAAAGCCTCCTTGCTGTGTTAGTCTGACAGCCCTGGTGTGGTTTGAGTGAGTCCCCTCCAATATTCAAGGAAAGGGCTGGAGATGGAGCTCAGAGGTAGAGTACACTGCCCAGTATCTAATCCCCAGGACTGGAAGGAAGGAAGCAGGCAGGTGGGGAAAGATGGGAGGGAAGGAAAAAAGGAATGAAATAAATTATCCCCTGCAAAGAATCAGGAGTGAGTCATATTTTACCCTAGGAGAGTTGCCACCTCTGCATAGAGTGGCCCCTATTTTTCTACCATAAAGCAGGTACCTCTACACACAGTTAAGTTAGACAATGGACTCTGGAAGTAGGAATTATTATTCTAGCAGCAAGGAAAATAAACCAACTCTACCAAATCTAAGAAAAAGAATTTATTACAAGAGTTTATCAGCCCAGCTCCCAGGTTCATTGGTGGGTGAGATTAGGAATTGGCAAATGACAATCCAGTCCAGCCCAACTGCCTGTTCCTCTAAATAAAGTTTTACTGGAACACAGCCATGCTCATTCATTTACCTATTGTCTATAACTGCGTTTTTACCACTAGAGCAGAATTGAGCAGTTTCAGCAAAGACTGTATGGCCCACAGAAGCTGAAATATTTACAATTAGGCCCTTCATAGAAATAATCTTCTAACCCCTGGGCTAGATAACGGAGCTCAAGAATCAGGCCAGTTAAGGCAGTGAGGCCTCTCTGTCACCACTGTGTCCCTCTCAATAAAATATAGCCATTGCTAAAATGTCTTTTCCTCTGGGGCGGATCCAAGCGACTGGTGGCATCCAGGTCCTTGCCCAAATAGCTGCAAGGGAGGCTGGAAATCTGAACATCAGATAAATAGACTCTGTGCCTCCAACCAGGACCCAGAGCAGGCCAGGCAAAACCCAGGAAGGGGTTCCAGACAGCAAGTGAGCAAAACCACAGCACAGGAGGGGTGTGTGGAATGTGGATAAAGCTATGAACCTCCACCCAAATGAATTAGCTGTTACTTTCTGTGGCTCAACCTGAACACTGGGTTTTCTGCCAACTTGACCACTAAGAGGTGGTGTTCATCATTGTCAATATTTGCTGAGCCTGGGCTTCTATTTGTTTACTTTCCTCTTCAGTTTTCCCTTATTTCTTTTATACTATATTTTTATTCCTGGGTGAGAACTGCTTCATTTTTTGTTGTTGTTGTTGTTGTTGTAGTTTTTAATACCCTTAATTTAGTAGGAGGCAAAGTAACAATACCCAAGTTCAGACCCTCTTCCATTGTGTGTTTTTAGAATGAAATTGATTTTAAAAGAAAAAGCAGTTGGGTGAGGTGGCGCACGCCTGTAATCCCAGCAGCTCGGGCATCTGAGGCAGTAGGATCGCACGTTCAAAGGCAGCCCCAGCAACTTAGCAAGGCCATGTCTCAAAGTAAAATCTTTACAAAAGGGCTGGGGGTGTTGCTCAGTGGTTAAAAATCCCTGGGTTCAATCAGTAGTACCAAAAAAAAAAGCAAACCAAGTAACCCAAACATTCTAGAAACATCCTAACAAAAATGAGATCTGTCAATCATAAAGTAATACATCTCTTCTTGTTGGATTGGCTTAAAGATAAATGAATGTTCTGACCATTCAAAAAAAGAAGTAAATTGGGGCTGGGGAAGTGGCTCAAGCGGTAGCGCGCTCGCCTGGCATGCGTGCCGCCTAGGTTCGATCCTCAGCACCACATACAAACAAAGACATTGTGTCCGCCGAAAATAAAAAATAAATGTTAAAAAATTCTCTCTCTCTCACTCTCTCTCTCTTCAAAAAAAAAAAAAAAAAGAAGTAATAATTCCCAATGATCTAAAGATTATTTTTAAGAGGGGTGGGGGGGCAGTGTTTTCAATGATTATCTTACACAAAACACCTTTTTAAAATTTTACAGAGTTCCTTCATTTTTAAATATGAAGGATCATTCCCAGCATCCCAACATGTACCCAGGATTTTCAACATAAGGATTGCTTCCAGGTAACTAAAGCCACACTATTTCCAATTGGAAAAGAGACAGAACAACAAATAAGAAGGCAGCAAATAAGAGGCACATATTTTTAGTGCTGGAACTAAGTCTTGCAAGGTCTAAGCTCAAGGCCCTTCAAAAATGGTTATCTTCTGTTTTAGTCAGCTTTTTCACCACTGTGACCAAAGACCTGACATGAACAATCTGAGAGGAGGAAAAGTTTATTCGGCACTCACTATTTCAGAGGTCTCAGTCCACAAATATCCAGCTCCATTGTTCTGGGCGTTCACTGAGGCAGAAAATCATGGTGGAAGAGTGTGGAGGAGGAAAGCAACTCTCCATATGGCCATCAAGAAGCAGAGTGACAGCTCTGCTCCCCAACTACAAAATATGTACCCCACAGGCACACCCACAGTGACCTTCCTCCCCCAGGTATACCCTACCTGCCCATAGTTACCACCTAGCTAATCCATTTAAGTGAATTAATGCACTGATGAGGTGAAGGCTCTAAACCCAATCATTTCACCTCTAAACTTTCTTGCATTATCTGACACATGAGCTTTGGGGGGACACCTCCTATCTAAACCAAAACACCAAGAAACCACCAAGCTTTGGAATCATTCTTCAATTTCCTTCAGCAAAGTCCTTCCCTCTGCAGAGATAAGACACACCTGGCCACCCTTCCCCTGCTTTGGAAAATGGTGCATGGAATTTCTATTTAGATTGGTTTTACGGGAAAGTTTCACGAGGCACCAATAAATAAAACCAAAACTTGGGGGGAATGACATTCAAAACCTAAGGCTTGAAAGTTAACCTTGGCACATCTGCCAAAAATGATTTTCCAGAGTTGACATGACAGAGGCCTGACACAGTAGGTGACACCTCTTTTTCAGCTCCAAGAACTTCAGGGCACACAATTAGCATCCAATTAGTTATTAATAATTTGACATTCACACGAGCTAAAACTCTGGAGGTGCTCAGGATAATTTAAGTGTGACCACCATCATCTCTCTTAGGTAGGTGCTGAGTCCGTTATGGATTGGGTTCCACAGATCCCAGAGGAAGAAAAACTTGGAGGAGCCATTTGTTCCCTTCTACAGGTGTCAATGGTCACTCAGAAAACAAAGGGTATTCCAGTTCATTTGCAATAAGCATGATACCGCATACAATCCAACCAAGGATTTAACAAGAAATTACTATCATCGTGTTAGATAACATGTCTTAAAAGAAAGCCAGTGTAAATAATAATAATTAATTACATACCAGGTACTGTTCAAACCATTTCAAACATACATATATGGCTTCATTCATTATTTCATTAACCTTCATAACCACCTGGTGAAGGAGTTCCTATTGTCATTCGCCATTTTACAAGTGAGGAAGCCAAGGCAAGAGTTAAAGTACTTTACCAGAGATGACAAAACTCTGTGTGTGTATGGCATACTAAGAGTCAAACTCACTTCTGTTTACACTATAGCCTTAAAAAACAAAGCTAGAGTTAACCTATTCCTCCAAAGCCATATAGAAGACCCCACGTGTGTGGGTGTATACAGAGCCAAGGGCAGGTTGGCTGTTCATTCCACTTGGCCACCTTCACAGAAGACCTAGGTGAAGTCAGGCTCTCATTAATAACACTGTGGTTTTAGAGGAGCTACTTTATCTCTAGTATCATGTGGATTTTTGTTTGTTTTTGGTACAGGAAATTGACACCAGGGGTGCCTAACCACTGAGCCACATCCCCAGCCCTATTTTGTATTTTATTTTGAGACAGGGTCTCACTGAGTTGCTTAAGACTTTGTTAAGTTGCTGAGGCTGGCTTTGAACTCGAGATCCTCCTGTCGCAGTCGTACACCACAGCCCCCAGCTGGGGCACATGCATTTTGATTGTGACCCATTACGTGAGGTTAGGGGTGCAAATGTTCCACGTTGGGTGTCATGTTAGCATTAAAAAGGTTTCAGATTCTAGAGCAATTCAGACTTTGGATTTTCAGATTAGAGATGCTCAAATTGTATTGTTTCCCTGGTCCATGGAGAGAGGATGAGCTCTTAAATGGAATTTGAAAGTGCAAAGCAACAATTCCATGTCCATCTATAAAGCATGATCCAGTCTTGAACTGGAAAAGGGGAATGCAGGTCAGGGGTATGGGCGGTGTAGAGAAGCCCTCTGATCACAAAACACGTTTCTATGACATGTCAACAACCTCACAGCTGGCTGCACCCAAGCCACCCAAACAAAACTAAAGCATTTTAAACAATGGTGGTGGCATTTATTAGTAAGGTTTTTGCCCCCCCTCAAACATGCATAGAAGACAAGCACTACAGAGTCATTTCCTTACCAATTGACCTTCGGTGCTCCATGCTTACAAAGGAAAATTTTACCTTCAGACTCATAAATGTCAGAGCAAGGTTGGGTCTCCAATTTTTCTTTTAAGCTTGATGAAAATGTTGACTATTCATTTTATTTTTAAAATGCTACATGGACACACTCAATTAATAACAATGTCATCATCACCAATTTCTAGTAAGAATTCCATCCCTTGCAGATTCGGGGAAATACAGGCAATGGAGTGAATATTCGTGAACATCTAGACAAGGTGTTCACAAAGCACAAAAGATTTTGAAAATATGGGGCCTAGCTTCCAGACCGGTACAATGCATGAAAGAAAGTGAAATCCTTGCGAGAGGCAGTTAAGAAAATCTCATAAGCAAAGCACATGAGCAAAAGCTACTAAGGATAAATATGGGTTAACACTTCCAGGAAATTTATTTTAAAGAAAGATGGATATGTGTTGAGATTTATTTAGAAAGACTTTCGTCACAGGGCTCATTATCACATCCAAAATTGTAAGCACCATTTACTTAACAATAAAGGAATGGTTAAATAAAATCATAGTATAAGCATTAAATCAAACATTTCTCTACAGTCAATTCTAAAGGTTTCTGAAGAGATGTAATAGCCTACAACAACACTCAAAATAAACAGATCAATGAAAAGGGCAGATTACTAAAGCATACAATAGTATTTGCTGTCATTTTTTAAAACGGAGATATGTATATGCACATAAACACATCAAGGTATTCAAAGCAAGTAACTCAAAGAGATTTATGTTATCCGTATTTATTACAGTCAGCACATGTGGTTTTATATTAGGAAAACAATAAAAGCTTTCTTGGTTATACCTTGCCATATTTCCCTTGTACATTTCAATTATGAAAAATTTCCAACACAGGCTAAAATAAATACTGTAAAGAAGTGCCACTCCCATGCACTCACTACCCGGCCTCACAGACTATGAGCTCATGGCCATAGGACACACCTACCCACATTCTCCTTCCAAATAATCTGAAACAAATCTCAATTACCTTCATCCACTAATATTATTTAATGGGGGGGAGGGGAGTACAGGGGACTGCACCCAGGGCACTTTAACCTTGAGCTACATTCCCAGCGCTTGTTTTATTTTCTTGAGACAGCAACTCCCTAAATTGCCAAGGGTTTCTCAAAGCCACTGAGGCTGGCCTCCAACTTGAGATCCTCCCACCTCAGTCTCCTAAGTTGCTGAGACTATAGACCTGAACTACCACACCAATTCATTCACAAATATTTAAAATAAAGACACCAAATCATTGTTGTACCTAAAAAATGTCAACAATTGTTCCCTTGATATGGCCTTATTTCCAATTAGGCTTCAAATCTCCAAATGCCTGGTTTTTACTGATTTCATTTTAATCAGGATCCAGATGAGGTCCACACAGGGATTGGTTACTATGTCTCGTAAAAGTCTTTGGTCTATAGGTTTTCCTATCTCCATATTTCTTTCATTGCGATTTAATTGTCCAAGGAGCCAAATCTCAGTCACTTTGGAATTTACCCATATTTCCATGATGTTTACAATGTTTAAAGGACCGACCTAACTCTTACTATAAAAAGTAGTTGAACAAATTAGGTTGGCTGGAGATAATCAAGTGTTCTACCACCAGGGGCAGATAGCTGTCTCTTTTAGGGACATTACCAACTGTGGAAGTTGCAAGCCCAGATGGGTCACTATATTAAGGGCCTACAGAATAGCTCTTCTTCCATCCTCTGTCTTCATTTGTAGCTATGATGATTTTATAGAGAAAAAAATTTGCCCTCATCTGCAGGTTGGGTTACCCAGAATTAAAAGGCGGTGTATGGTTTTGGGTTTGGTGGTTGTATTTTGTTTTGTTTTTTTTTTTTTTTTTGGGGGGGGGTGCTATGATGGAACCCAGGACCTAATGTACGCCAGGCAAGCACTGTACCACTAAGTTACACCTCCAGCTCCAAGCACTATTCTTTTTTTTTTTTTTTTTTTTTGAGACAGGTTCTCACTAAATTGCTGAGGCTGGCTTTGAACTTGCGATCTTCCTGCCTCAGCCTCCCAAGTGCCTGAGACTACAAGTGTGAGCCACTGTGCCCAGTTCCAAAAGCTATTCTTAATGGGCTTTTGGTTTGGTTTGGTTTTTAAGACATGTCTTGCTATGTTGCTCAGGCTGGCCTCGAACTCATGATCCTCCTCTCTCAGCCTCCTGAGTATTTTTAAATATTTTTTAAATACATACATACATCCAGACTTCCACCACATGGAGTATGACCAGAAGCCACCTCCAAAAGCCTTGTTATTTTTAAGTCAATTCTCAGGTTCAGGGGGAAACCCCCCACCAAAAAAAAAGACAAGATGACCACACACATGTGTGTCTATGTCCCTTCGGGTACCAAGGGCGGTAAGGAAAACAGGTGGAGTGGGAGAAAACTCAGGAGGCCCTCTTATTCTGCTGCCTGGGGCATGATGCCGACCTCTCCCAGGGTTGCCAACCTAGCCATCCACCCAGCCACCTGCTGGGGGAACCAGACCAGACCTTGATCATTTTCCTCATCTGGGGATCCTGAGCTGTTCCCCACACCCAAGGCAGGCATGGGTGGCCTGAACAGAGCATCCCAGAGGTGGGCCAGGGAAGGTCCTCACACAAGAACAGTGAACAGTGCAAAGTGCACACAGGAAACCTGAAATCAACAGTCTCAACTTGACTGAGCAACAGCCTTAAAAATTGGAAGGCTGAAGGCCCAAGGTGTAGACAGGCAAACACCACAGCACAGGATCAGGGCCTAGTACCAGCAGGCAGCATTGTGGTTAAGCAGAGACCGCTGGAGGGGCTGAGTTAAAAATCAGAGGCTTGACTTAGTGGTGAAGCCTGTAATCCCAGCAGCTTGAGAGGATGAGGCAGGAGGATCACAAGTTCAAAGCCAGCCTCAAACAACTTAGCAAGATCCTAAGCAACTCAGTGAGACCCTGTGTCTAAATCAAATACAAAATAGGGCTGGAGATGGGGCTCAATCCCCAGTACTACTCCCCTCCAAATAAATAAATAAATAGATTACTCGGGGTGAGCACTTGGGCTTCTGCCTTGGTCCTTTGATTTTTATAAATTAACAATCCAGGGCTGGAGATGTGGCTCAAGAGGTGGCGAGCTTGCCTGGCATGCGTGTGGCCCTGGTTCAATCCTCAGCACCACATACAAACAAAGATGTTGTGTCCACCAAGAACTGAAAAATAAATATTTAAAAAATTCTCTCTCTCTCTCTCTCTCTCTCTCTCTCTAAAAAAAGAAAAGAAAAGAAAAGAAAAAAACAATCCAGCCAAATGGGAGGCATAACAACAACTCCACAGGTAAACCCTGCAGTGGCCTCTCTGGGGATTCCAGATGGTGAGGCCGGACAGGCCCTCCCTATTGCCACCAAGGTCCCCTCCGAAGGCATTCATTAGCTAAATGTGTCCCAGACCACAGGAAAAGGGCCTAGGCCATTAAATATAAATGCAAAATAAAATTAGAGCCATTCATTCTAAATCTCAGACCTCTCAGGCAGGCAAGGTTTCCTTGCTGATTTTAATTTTTCTAAAAGGCATAAGCACTGAAATTATGGCCAGTGGGCTGCTCCTGGATTGGGGCCGGCCCCTCCCAAACCACACAGAGAATTGTGGGGTTTTTGTTTTGTGTCAGATTTCCCAAGGACATCTATGGACACTCTTAAACCTGGATTAAGTTTCCCTGTGAGTACTGAAGGCCCATCTTCCTCACAGAACCACAAGGCCCATCTGCAGTGGGGAGGAGACACAAAAGCTGATAAGCCTCCAATGTATTGGAAACATTGACGTATGAACTAACTGTGATTTTTCTTTAGAAATACCCAGTAAGGGCTGGGGTTGAGGCTCAGTGGTAAAGTGCTTGCCTAGCACGTGCGAGGCCCTGGGTTTGATCCTCAGCACACCATGTAAAAATAAATAAGTAAATAAAACATTGTGTCCATCTGCAACTAAATAAATAAATAAATAAATACACTGGGTATTTTTATACAATGGATGACACCTGGCACCTTTCCATTTCCCAGATTAATAACGGGAACTATGGCTTAAGCAAGTCTGAGCGCCATGACTGTGGTCCACAGAGTAACTCAAGCTGCAAGTCCTGCCCTGCCCTCCTGCAGTTTCCACCTTGTCCCCAGAGAGAACTGCCCAGGGGGCAGGGGTGTTGGCCTGCTGCTGTCTCACTGTGACATCCCAGCACCACAGAGGAAGAACTGCATTCCTTTCTCCAAAAGCAGGAGGCCTTCAGAACTAAAAAGGCACTCCCAGGAGGGGAGGATGGGCAAGCTTCAGAGTCTTCTCTGTAAATCAAAGATAGCCAACCTGGACTTCCCCTGGCCTCATCTCCCCCATCTCCATGCCAAGTTCCCTGCAGACCCCTCAGGAGGCAAGGGGCACCCCCAAACACATCAGGAGCTTCTCTCCTGATGTACCAACACCCCCCCTACTTGGGACAAAGAAAGGAAAGAAAACTTCTCAGAGCCTGAGCCACTGTTTCCTCTACAACCCACCATATTCAGGAAGTGATCCGGGAAGAATCCAGAAGAGGGAACGTAAAATATCCAGAAGCCAGTGGATCTTGAATACATCACTGTAGTGTCTGTAAAAGAACTGTGGATTCCTTAAATCCTGAAGGCCTCTTTTACAGAATGGTTTACTGGTAGCCCCCAGGCTCCGGGCCACTCAGCTCAGACACTTGCTAGCCGAGTGGCTTCTTTCCCCCAAGATGTGCACCTCATCTGACCCATGGGATGATAATGGCCCCTCTGGGGGTTATAGGAGAAGGGAATACAGGCTCTCAGGACAGAGCCCCACCCTTGGTTTACATTCAACAAGTTGTGCCCCTCAGGAGGAAGGAGAGAGGAGGATAGATCAACCCCTACCCCACACTGGAGAGGAAGCCCCTTTTAGTGTTGGAAATGGCTGGCTATCTGCCCCCATATCCTTCTCTGATTTTTTCACAGGGAAGCTTTTGTTTGGGGAAAAGACAAGACAGGGATGGCCATCCTGTGCCCACCAACCACATGAGCTTCATTTGTCCCTCAAGACCGCTATGAATTTTCATGTTCAGAAAAATGGGCTGTCAACATGGGCCATGGGTAGGACTCAAAGGGTAGATAGCCCTAAGGAAAGAAAGGTCTGACTGGCCAGGACAGAGGGGGGACGGACTGGGCCTCTCCAGTGGAACGCAAACTCCAATGAAGAGACACAGAGTGTCCACAGCACACAGAGGGTGGCCCCCACGCCCACCCCAGACCTAGTTCATGATCAACTTTTACTGAATGAAAAACAAAGAACAGTGCAAAAATAGCCCAACAATATCACCTCCTTCCTGAGAAGGAAAAGTGGCAGCTCTAGAAAGTTCTACTATGCACACAGCAGTCGTCATGGATGCTCGTGCCAGCTCTATGCAATCTAGTAGTTGAGGTCATGGTCATGGGCTTACCAGGGCTCCCAAGCCCCTGAGGCCTGGAATTTTGCAAATACCACATTCTATGGTACAAGAGTAAATATCACCTTACGTGGGAAAAGATGCCATTAAGGATTCTGAAAGGAGTTTATCCCAGAGTGCCCAGGCGGGCCCTAAACCCAATGACAATTACCCCCAAGAGAGGGAGGCTGAGAGAAATTCAACAGGCAGAAGACAAGGAGGCAGTGGGACCAAGGAGACAGAGCGGGAGCTGCCAACTCCACAGAATCTGAAAGAGGCAAAAAAAAAAAAAAAAAAAAATTTCTCTTCTAGAAGCTCCAGGGAACGAGGCCTGCCAACACCTTGATTTGTGGCCTCAGGTCTCCAGAACTGCAAGAGATCAATTTCTCTAGCTTAACGCTGCTACTGGGTTCGTGGTAATTTGCCGTGCAGCCCTAGGAATCTCAGATGTCCAGGCAGCAGAGTTAAGGACTCACCTCCTGTTCCTTAAGGCATCCAGGAGGCACAAACCCAACCAGGAAGGTTCCACATTCTGTCAGACAGTGACAAATTGGCAGTCCAGCTCAAGGCAGCTGAGGCAAGATCTGCATGCAGAGACAGTCCAAGGAACCAGGGCATCAGCGGGAGATAAGAACTCATGATGTTAACCTGATAAATACATAGTTGAATCTCACACACACACACACACACACACACACAATTTTATTTTTAAAATTATCCTCCAAACTAGCACCCCCTACTCTACCAAATCCCAGAAGAAAAGAAAAAAATGTCTCACAGCCTGACCCCAAACTTCAAGAAGATACAACCCGGTCTCCCCTCCACGGGGTTCACCAGGTCATCATCTTCTCCCAGGGGCTGTCTCAGGGGCAGTGTTTCTCAAAATGAGATTGGAAACCCTCAGGAGTTCAGAGGTTCAAGTTTCTCAATTCCATGATACTCTAAGCATCAAATAAATACTCCCATTTGTGAAGACCAAACCAGAGAAGAGCCTTGAAAGCTTGCAGTCAAGGTATTTTCGAAGGCAGGATGTGGTGGTGCACGCCTATAATGCCATCAGCTCTGGAGGCTGAGGTAGGAGGATCACAAGTTCAACACCAACCTCAGCAACTTAGTGAGGCCCTCAGCAACTTAAGGAGACCCTGTCTCAAAACATAAAAAAAAAAAAAAAAGAGGGCTGGGAATGTGGCTCAGTGGTTAAACGCCCCTGGGTACAATTCCCAGTATAAAAAAAAAAAAAGTGTGTGTGTGTGTGTGTGTTTATACCTACCTTAGGCTCGTAGGGTGTGGATAAATTCACAGGTTCTTCCAACGTGTTTTCCTGTTGATCATTAATTAAATTTGAGAAACACATTGCTATAGTATGGTCTCAACATTTTTCTAAACCACACAGAAGGAAACAACCATATACATATACTAATTTAAATATCCTTATGGCGGGTGTTCTTGAATACCGAACAGGAGAGCATTTCCATATCAGCATCCGAAGTGAATTAGCAGAATTAGATACCTTTCTTCCCTTGGTTTTTATAAAAACACCTGCAAATATAAGCTGTGCATCCCTAATTCAAAAATTCAAAATAGCCTAAAAATCTTCTAAGCGCCGACAAGACACCTAAAAAGTTTTGCATTTGGTAGCATTTTGTCTTTGTGGATTTTCAGCTAATGACTCGGCTCAATGGGTAAAAATCTGCAAATATTCCAAAGTCCAAAAAAGTCTAAAATCTGCAACATTTCTGGCCCCAACCATTTCAGGAAAGGGACATTCAACCTGTAATAATTTCGTACCACAATTTGGAAAGCAGTGCCCGAAGATTTAATAGCTCTAAGGATAACAAATCCCTTTTTTAGAAGGCAATCAACATTTTTTTTTAAATTATACCCTTAAAATTACTTAAGACCGAGTCACAGTTCCAAGAGATGACTGAAATCTGATTATGATGCAGAGATCCCACACAGTTCTCTTAACGAGATTATTCTAGGACAAGTAAATAGTAATTCACAGGCTTGAATGAGAAGATGGCTATCCTCATTTATCCACTTCACTAGGGAGATGAGGTTCTCCAAACACTGGGCCATGTTTCTGGGCAGGAGATTTCTCAATGGCGAAACCTGTGGAGTTTCAGCCCATTCATTCATTTAAAATTGTAAACGGCACAATGCCTTAATTTATATTTATGTGGTGCTGAGAATCGAATCTACTGTCTCACACATGCTAGGCAAGTGCTCTACCACTGAGCCACAACCCCAGGCCCCTTTTTTATTTATTTTTTTAATTTTTATTTTGTTTTTATTTAGAGATAAGGACTTACTAAGTTGCTTAAGGCCTTGCTAAATTACTGAGGCTGGCCTCAAATTTACAATCCTCCTGCCTTAGCCTCCCGAGTTGCTGGGATTAGAGGTATGCACAATGGAGCCCAGCCCTACAGGGTTTCAGATGTGACTGACATCTCTGTTTGTGGTGCATGGCCAAGAAGGATAAACACACACACACAAACTCACCACTGACCACAGTGTGGAGGAAGGAGCAGACTGGAAGTCACGTAAAGTAAACCAGGTCAATTCCTAAGAAAGCTAGAGCCCACAGGTGTGTGTTTCAGCATCAGTAACAGATTTACTTCCTTCTGGAACTGAAACCTTTAGGGAACAAGGCTCCAAAGGAACAAGAAGTGTCTCTGCCAGATCAGTGCAGCTCTGGCTTGGATAATGAGAAAGAAAATTCACTGGCCTCCGTTTTCTTGCTTGAAATACGGCCTTTAGCAACGAACCTGGCACATGATGTGAGCTTTATTATACAGACTGCTCCATGAAATCCTCTCAATAACTTTGTTCAGTAAGCCCTACTATTGTTCTCACTTTCCAGATGAGAAAATTAACTAAGCTAAGCTTCAAGTAACTTGCCCATGGTCATTCTGGTACTCAGTGGTACAAGACACAGAATGCAAATACCTCATATCAGCATAAATAAGTGCTAGTCCCTTCAGTGCACAGAAGCCAACGGTTAGAAGGATACAGCCACCCTGCCATCACCATAGTACCAAGGAATGTGGCAGAGAACCAACCTCACTCTGTTCAATGCTGTGATCTATGAGCTGGCTCAAGACAGAGAACGGAGATGAAACCAACTGGCATGGCACAAAGGTTGGAATGGACACATCACAGAACCGGCCAAAGAACCAGAATTTCACACTTCTAACAAGATGGAACCAATTCCAACAATACTTGATTTTACCAAGTATGATATTATATTCAGATGAACCAACAAGTAAACAGGGCAGAAGCAGGGAGAGACCCACTCCTCAGTCGAAAACTTACCTTCAAAAATACCTATACTGGAACTCATTCTTAACTGTTAAAATGAAGAAACTACTACAGTTGTCCATAAAATAATGAATGGGGAAAAAATGTAATGCATCCATACAGTGGAGTAGTATTTGCCCATAAAAAAAGAATGAAGTTCTGATACCTGCTATAAAATGGACAAACTTTGAAAACTTTATGGATGTGGTGGCACACACTCCTGTAATTCCAGCGGCTAAGGAGGCTGAGGCAGAGGATTGCCAAGTTCAAAGCCAGCTCCTCCTCCTCCTCCTCCTCCTCCTCCTCCTCCTCCACCATCACCACCACCACCACCACCAGAAAAGATGGCTAACATGAAATAGTGAGCTCCTCAGTACTAGAAGCATCCATGCATGGGTTACCTGAGTCTGGGTCATGAATACTACCAAAGGGATTTATTTCCATTTGGTTCTCAGAAACTATCTTTAAGATACTAAGATTCTAATCTTTTTTATGGATGATCTTGTAGTGACTATAAGAGTCATTAATAGGTATAATTTTATAATTTTATAATTTTATGTATCAGTTAAAAAAATTAATTTGGGGAAAAAAAAAAGAGTCTCATGCAACCAAGCCAGGCCTGTAATCTGACTGTTTGACAGGTTCCAATGAGGACTTCACAGGTGGAAGTAAAGTCCTCATTACTTGCTAAGGAAGTCCGTATGTGTATTTTACAAGGTCTCGGCTCTCCTTTGAACCTTGTCTATTATAAATACAGGCTTTAGATATATTCTCACTTTGAGATCACTTACACCATTGACTATTTGCAGGGCAAACGAATTCAATCAAACACTAAAGCTTCAAGGAGATTAGACCACTGCCAAGGTCTGAACTATATCAACAGCTCAAGATCACTCACTCAATAGCGTGGTGACAGTCTTACACCTGCAAAACAAACAGCCACCCTGTGCTTCTCAGATGTGGCACCGCATTCTGGGGGTTGCTGAGAAACGCCCTGTCATTAGAGTTCTCCCCAGGGGACAGCATCTTTCTTGGACAGTTAACCTGAGACAAATGCCGCTCCAGGTGGTTAGTGAGGTCACCAGAGGCAAGGGCAGAACTTTCAAACCTCTGCAGAGCCAGGGTCAGGAAGGAAAGTTCTACAATGCGATCTGTGCTTGGTAAAAAAATATATATATACATATAATAATGTTCCTCTAAAAGTTTAGGTTTCTACAGAGCCAGCATCTGACAAAATTCAACACCATTTTATGATTTAAAACAACACCACTCAACAAAGCAGGAATAAAAGAGAATTTCCCTCAGCCTGCTAGAAGGCATCTGTAAGAAGCCACAGCTAACATCAGACGGTGACAGGCTGCTTCCCCCTAAGATCAGTAACAAGATAAGGCTGTCTGATCTCCTATTTTCTCTCCTGGAGGCCACTTGTATTCGCCCCTGTACTGGAGGATCCAGCCAGGGCGATAGCAAGAGAGAAAAATGAAAGATATCCAGATGGGAAAGAAAGAAGTAAAAACATTTGCAGATGACATGATTGAAAATCCTAAGGAAGGGGCTGGGGTTGTGGCTTGGTGGTGGAGTGCTCGCCTAACATGCACGGGGCACTGGGTTCAATCCTCAACACCACATAAATGTAAAATAAAAGATCTTATGTCCACCTAAAACTAAAAAAAATATTAATTTTTTTAAAAATCCTAAGGAATACACACACACACACACACAACACACTCACACTCACAGTCTCCGAGATCATAAAACCCATCAAGGTTGTAGGATAAAAGATAAATATACGAAATGTGATCCCATTTCTATACATCAACAGTGAACGATCCAATCATGAAATTTATAGTTTGTACTTCAAATCACCTTGTCCCCCCCAAAATCCTCCCAGTGATTTCCACTTCTGGTTCTTGGTAAGCTACCCTAAATTGTATTTTAAGCAACTGTCCATTTAATAGATTTATATAGTGCTTCCTATATCCCAAGCAATGGGGATATATAACGTTAAACAAAACAAAATCCCTGTCAACCCCCAGCATGAAACTCACCTATAGCTGGAAATGCTGGGACAACAAACAGATGAACAATGATAACTTCTCGTATGGCTAAGTGCCATAACCAAAATAAATCAGCAGCTGAGGATGATGGCAAGTTCAAAGCCAGCCTCAGCAACTTAGTGAGGCCCTCAGCAACTCAGTGAGATCCTGTCTCTAAATAAAAAATAAAAAAGGGCTGGGGATGTGGCTGAGTGGTTAAGGACCCCTGGGTTCAATCCCTGGTACCCAAAAATAATAATAAATAAATAAAGCAGGGCAGAGAGCTGGGGACTGGTAAGATGGGAAGCATGTTCAGATGTGGAGGCCAGGGAAAGCAGCCATTCTGACAAGGAGCCAAATCAGGAAGGGAGGTGGCAGGGTGGCTTTTCATGCAACTGGAACAAGGTGTCTTAAAGAACCCTGAGTTGAAAATTAGTTTAGTATATTCCTAAAAGAGCTGACCTCCAGAGTAAGAAAGGGTGCCCGTACTGGAGACAGCAGCACCCCATCCTTATGTGAAGCCATGAGCAGGAAGCAGGGTGGCATGGGGGAGGGGAAGTTGAAAGGAAGTGACATAAGGTGATCACTCCACTCCTTTGTGTACTAAATGGTCAGAAATGCTCAACTCAGGTGCAAGCTCACATATTTGCTCACTGTGTGGCCCTGGGTCTATTTCCTCCCTCTCCAACCCACTTAATAATTTATCTCAATTGCCTCCCACACTTTTCATATGACTAAGGGACTATAATCCGTTCATAAGGTGGTCCTCTATCAAATTCGCAGACTCAACTAACAGCAGACCTGACAAACCAGGGATTGATATGGGGGCGGGGAGGAGGGTAGGCAGGTAAAAGGGCGGGGCGGGGGGTGGGGGGGCACGAGGGGAGAATGATCACATTTGTCCTGAACATGCACAGACATTTTTCTTGTCTTTATTCCATAAAACAATACAGTAAAACAGCCATTTACATAGTAATAGTATTGCATTAGATATTATAAGTAACCTAGAGATAATTTAAATATATGAGTAGATGTGTGAAGGTTCTATGCAAATTATTACACAATTTTGTATAAAGGATTTGAGCATATGCAGATTTTGGAATACCCAGGGGCTTCTGAAACCAAACCCTCACAGATACAGAGAGAAGACTGTAATTTCTTTTTCTAGAAACAAAGAGCACTTTACCTGCCTACCTCCTTTAACTCAGCACTCCCTATCCAGTATTAAGTGCATTATCTATGTGTCTTCTAATTTCTTCTACCACAGATTCTTGCTCCAAATCTCACCTCTACAGAACTGAGCACTCCCTGTAACTGGCTCCCCCCACACACACACTCTAAGTGACAATCAGAACAGCTACACCATTGTACTGCAACTGATTGTTGTTTAAATATCCATCTTTTGGTCAGGTACCTGTAATCCCAGCAACTCGGGAGGCTGAGACAAGAGGATCTCAAGCTAAGGCCAGCCTCAGCAATATAGTGAGGCCCTATGTAACCTAAGGAGACTCTGTCTCAAAATGAAAAATAAAAAAGACTTGGGTTGGGATGTAGCTCAGTGATGAAGCTCCCCAAGGTTCAATCCCTGATAACAAAAAACAAAAAAAAAAAAAAAAGAAAGAAAAAGGCTGGCAATTATTTACCAATTGTTTATTCCTGTCTCCGCAGGATTTTAGGTGTGCACCAATGTGCCTGGCCCAGCCTTTTTTTGTTTTGTTCTTTGTTTAAGTGTACAATTTCAAGGAAGTAAGACCAGTAGCCAACTTTGATTGCTCATTCCCAATAACAGTTTCCTACCCCTAACAGTCTGAAGATTTGAATATTATTAACTTTAAGGATATATAAATTTTGAAGTAGCTACAAATTACTACCACATTTTGAGGAAGGCTCACTAATATTTCATTCTATTCTCATTGCCAGAGATTGGAAATAATAAATATTTTGAACCACGTCAGATCACAGACACATTGCAAAGAATGTGCACTGAACTGAAAAACTCCTTTGGCTGAGCCAATCTTTAAAAAGATCCCCTATGAGCTGGAGGGGTGCCTGAGTAGAGTCCTTGCCTAGCATGAGACAGGCCCTGGGTTTGATGCCTAGCATCACACACACACACACAAAGACCCCCTAAAGACCTCTCTAAAGAAAGAAAGAAACAATTTTTTTATTAGAGGTGGATGACATCGGGGGAAAAAAAAGTCACTCTTAACAAGGAAGCACAGAATACTTAAGTATTCCAGATACTTTATAGTTTAGTGCTTAAGACACTAAAGAAAACATACATGCCTTATTCCTAGGTGACATTTGGTATTCACACAGCTGGAAGGCCAGCATGCTCACACTACACAAGTTAGCTCACGTCAACTCCCTGAGAATGAAGCTCAAGACAACCTCTCTAACTAAATGAAAGGTTACCCAAAATCTATAGAGGACCCAGAATAAGATGCAGCACACAAGTCGATACTCACTGTTTTATTTCCTACCAATAGTATCATCCATTTGAAGTGCACATCCAGCTGACTGATTCCTACCACTGATACCTTACATGGACCCACAAAGCACCACATCAATGCACATCTGTCATGAGCTCTGCATCTTTGGGCCCTTTTCTGCAGCCTGGGTAACTTCTACTTCTATGACTTATTCCCCATTAGCCTGAAATGCACCCTCCGTCAACACTGCTTAGCAAACATTTTGCTTTAACATCCAACTTTGTCCCTGGCATGGTGGCCCACAGCCTGACAGAGCAGCCCTTGAAAGGCAGAAGACTCCAAGCTGAAGACACTTCACAGCATGAAGATCTTTCCAAGGGACCAGCTGCAACCTGCTTCACCACCAGCTCCACACGCCTTCCAGACAAACTACAGTGATCCTTTATTTGCCAGAGACCACAAAAATAATATCAGTTACAAGCCGGAGAAGATAGCATGCTCCTATCAATGCCTGTGATTTGCAAGGAGACTTGTTCAGAAAATCTCTCTGTGTTACGTCATGCAGATGTTTTAACTTTGAGGTTAAAACAATGCAGCGTGTAGAAAAACAATGAACACTGATAGGTTCACAGTAGCCAAACCTATCAGTGTTCATCTTTCTTTTACTCAGAAAATATCTGAGCTCTAAATCTAACTGAGGGAATCTTAGACTTCGTGCGGGTACCCTAAGAGAACTGCTGAAAGGCTCAAATGCCTCTACTTCCTAAATGTCCCCGTCCTATCTCCTTCTCTGCTTCCCATGATGGAATCAATGAAAAGCAACATCATGGTGTAAAATGGTAGATGTGTTGTTAAAACTGCCCAGGTTGTCCATCGCCCCACAGCTAAACAGACTTGGTAGTTACCATCAAACAATCTTATGAGCCATGAGACCTTGACGGTGGCTTAAGCTCTGAGTTTCCTTTTCTTCCTTATAAAACTGCAGGACTTGGGGATGAGATAAATGAAGGCACACGGCACAGGGTCAGAACTGGATGAATGGGAGCTATTCACCTTCCCCTACCTCACCCCATCTGCAAACCACTTCAACTTAACCACATCTTTTTTTTTTCTTCTTCTTCTTCTTCTAAACCCAAACAACTGTCACAGGAACATTATATCATCAGAAATGGAGAGGACAGCGCTGTTAGAAAAAGAGAAAGGGAGGGAGGGGGGACATGGGAGGAATAGGCGAACTCTAGATAGGGCAGAGGAGTGGGAGGGGGAGGAGGGAGGGGGCAGGGGATTAGCCAGGAAGGTGGAATGTGATGGACATCATTATCCAAAGTACATGTATGAAGTCACAAATTGGGTGTCAACCTATTTTATATACAAACAGAGATATGAAAAATTGTGCTGTATATGTGTAATAAGAATTGTAATGCATTCCACAGTCATTTATTTTTTTAAAAAAAATAATCAATTAAAAAATGAAAAAGAAAAGGATACCAAGACCGGACAAGAGGAACCAGAAAAAAGGAAAAATATATAATTTTTACTTGCCTTTTCCCCTGGGAGCCCAGAACACAGGTGAATACAGGAGAAGAAGTCCATAATGTACTTACAGCATGAAATGAAATGCAAAAAAATAAAAAAGGAACTAATGGTTTCATGCAGAGACTGAGGACAAATCTGTCCACAAATATCCAAACCTTAAGATCTATGGTATGGGCTGGGGATGTGGCTCAAGCGGTAGCGCGCTCGCCTGGCATACATGCGGCCAGGGTTCGATCCTCAGCACCACATACAAAGATGTTGTGTCCGCCGAAAACTAAAAAAACAAATATTAAAAAAAAAAAAAATTCTCTCTCTCTCTCAAAAATAACTCTTAAAAAAAAAAAAATCTATGGTATGACCCCAAAACCTTGGCATTAATGCATCCTAGGTGGTCTCTCTTCACAAGGAATGTTTGATCCAAAGGCAGAAAGATTTTACTTTGGCTCATTTTACCAGGGAGCTGCAACACACTGAGCCACACGTTACCTGACCTTGATAAACTCAGATTTATTCATTTCCCCCCAAGTTCCTCCATCTGATTCTTTCATATTTTAAACTTCTTTTAATGACTTTCTACTGCATTCAGCAAATTAAGAATCCTCCTATTGATAATTAAACACCTGCTAATTCCTACAAAGGCATGCTAAGATTTAAAAATTTTTTAAAAAGGGGGGAAGAGTCTAATGAATAAAACATCCCCTGTATTCCATAGGGCTTAGTTCAAATAAAGGAAAATGGGTCATTAAATAAAACCTGTCCATTCTGCAAGACTTGGTTGCTGCAGTAAATGGCCAGACTTTAACTTAAGAGTATTCTGAGGTGAAAGGTTATATATTCAAATATTCATTACCCCCAGAATATTTAAAAAGAAGTTAGTCTTGCAACATCTGCAGTCATCATGAAGAATAGGATACAGGTATGTCATGATTATTTTTTTTAATTTTGTACCATGAAATTTTCCAGTATTTAAAGATAGAAGAGAGTCCTCATACACCTTCAAAAATTGCCACATACGGCAAACCTTATTTCTTTTGTATCCCAACCTACCACTTCCTACTCCAACTGAATTATCTTTTTTTTTTTTTTTTGTACTAGGGATTGAACCCAGGGGCACAGCCCTCCTGCAATCCCCCTGCCTCGTCCTCCCCAGCTGATGGGATTACACAACTAAATTATCTTAAAGTAAACTCTAGATATCAAATTTTCACCTATAAATAATTCAGTATCTATCTAAAAGATAGGGACTTTTAAAAATAGAATGCCAACACTGTTCTCTCATTCGATCTGTACCTAAAAAGTGGTAATTCCATAAACAGATGATTTTTTTTAATTGCAATTTTTTAGCTGTAGATGGACACAATACCATTATTTATTTATTTATTTATTTATTTGCTTGCTTACTTACTTATTTTTCTGTAGTGCTCAGGATCAGTGCCTCACGCATGTGAGGCAAGTGCTCTACCACTGAGCTACAACCCCAGCCCAAATGGAATAATTTGAAGTGTACAATTCCCCTCCTTCTAGATCTTTCTGATTACATTTGAGTTGTCTCATTTTACTTTATGCTCCATTCCCAGCATGTGATCCAGGTTTGATCTGATTTGAGTTATGTTTTTTCCCCCTCAAAATTACATCATAGTTGGTCACATGGGCCATGAAAATGAAATTGGGAAACAAATGTAAAATGCCTTTAATGATTTGCCAAACAGCACTCCTCCCCCCACCCCCACACGGCACCCATCCCACACCTATCCCAGGCCACGGCTAGAAAGCTGAGATTCTGGAATCTCAGGGCTTATAAAGTCTTCCTCCTTTGGATTCCAGCATTAGGAGACACAGAGCAACAGTTGCAAGTGGTGACCTTACCTCCCTGGCTGGGCTCCTGACTCTGAGCCCAAATGCCACCTCTGGAACTCACATTTAAACACGCCCAATTCCTTGGCATATGTGGGATCTGAGCATTCTCTTAATTGAAAAAGAAAACCTTGGAGTCACCTACCTATCCATTCCACACTCTGCCAATATGGAAACTCTCTAATCCTTTGTATCTTATGTTAAATAAAAAATGTAATCCAGGCGATCAAATCCCTTTTTAATGGCACACCAGCAGGCAAATATAGATTTTCAAGCAATAAGCAATTTCTACTATCGTTGCTAAGGGAGGGGAGGGAAAACAGCTTTTCTTTCTTTCTTTTTTTTTTTTTTTCTTTCTGTTGTCAGGATGGACGATTAGAGTAAAGAAAAATGCTTTTTTAGTTTTTTTAAAAAAGCTTTATCAGGAAATAGGCCACCATAAAGTAATTCATCCACACAGCAATAAGGGACGTCATCAGTTTTACCTTATACTTGAATCGCACTCTTGATTCCTATTCAGCTGTATTTCAATTACTCCTTTTATTTGCAGACAAGCCCCTACAAATACAGAATGTCGCCTAAAAGTGATCTTTGAAAAAAAAAAAAAAAAGCCAGTCGGGACAGGAACGTTATTTATTTAATGCATAAGCTACCGTGCTACACTCAGGAGGTAATGTTCTCAACGCCTGAAATGTTTGCAGAGAGAAAGAGAGCAGCTGGAAGAACCCTGGGTTCCAAATTTAATGGGAACTAAAGAATTCTGCCAAACGTGGAGTCTCCTGTATTTTGTAATATTGCTGATATGTTCAGTAGCATTGTCCAGTATCCTGAGGTAGTCCGTCTTGGGCATCCTGAACCATGAGGCTCTGGGGTACACCAAGAGCACCTGCCACCGGACCACATGAATGACTTTGATGGTGTTGATGCTTTATGAAATACAGTCATGAGCTTGAAACCTATCCAAACCAATGCCCAAACCCAGCAGCATGATAAGAGCTGATAATCATCACCCCTAAAACTGTAAAAGACCTCTTTACAAGCCCTGAGATTCTAGAATCCAGAGATATACATTTAAAAGTCATTTATAAAACAGGGCATTTGGAGGGACATTTTTCATGGACAAGTATTTGATCCTGCCCCCAACCCCTGATCGTAGGGATTGAACCCAGAGGCACTCTTACCACTGAGCTACAATTCCAAGTCCTTTCAATTTTTTTTATTTTGAGGCAGAGTCTCACCCAAATTTGCTGAGGTTGACCTTCAAACTTGTGATCCTCCTGCAGCCTCCCAAGGAGCTGGGATTACAGGTATTTGATTTGTTTGTAAAGTTTCTATAATCAGCAGGGCTTAGGAGGCTAAGGCAAGAGGATTGCAAGTTCAAAGCCAGCCTCAGCAACTTAGTAAGGCCCTCAGCAACTTAGCAAGACCCTGTCTCTAAATAAAAATCAAAAATAGGGCTCAGTGGTTAAGCGCCTCTGGGTTCAATTCCCACTACCAAAAAAGAGGAGAGAGAGATTCTGTAATCAGAAAAAGAGTTAAAGACTTAAAGCTTCACTGGTAATAGTTTACATAGGTACAATTTATGGGTTCAATTGTGCCCTGAAAAAAAGGTATGCTGGAGTTCTCTGCTCTACCTAGTAACTTCAGGACACGACTTCATTTGGAAATAAGCTTTTGTCTGGGTAATCAAGTTAAAAGGAGACCTTACAATGGACCCTATATCAACATGACTGGTACCCTTGCAATTTGGACACAAGACAAGGAGAGAAAGGATATGATGTAAAAAGAGTGAAAAGACAGTAATCTGCCTTTAGTGAGCCATCTCTTTCAAGGAGAAAGATCCAAAACAGAGCCTTCCCTCCAAGTCCTCAAATTAACCAACCCTACCAACACCCTGATCTTAGACTTCTAGTCCCCAGAACCGCAAGGCAATAAATAAGCCATCAGCTTGTGGTATTTTGTTACAGCAACTCTAGCAAACTAATACTTGTCACTATGCGCTATGTGACAATAACTTAAAGTGAAAAGTACCAGCTGTTGGTTGTCAGTGCAGGGGCAGATTGCATGTTTCCTATGAATCCTGAGAAATGACCCTACAAGGTAAGAGCTGGTATCCTCAGTTTCCAAATGGGAAACCTTGAGTTTTGGTATCAGGAGCTGTATTCTGTTCCTGCTCCACTTATTTATTCAACAACCCTAACACTGTTTCCATCTTGCAACAACATCAAAATAAAATGAGGGTTTGAAAATACAAAACCAACTCTTGTAACTATATAACCATATCCCTCCCCCTCCTACCTCTACTATCAACCCTATTGGAGGCCCATTATAGGGGATGCAATACTTAAGGATTGATTTCTTTCAGTAGCTACTGATACACAGCAGTGTGAAGAAACCCCCAATCTCTGTAATTCCTTTGGCCTTTCCCTCATGGTCCCAAAATGGGTGCTGCAGCTCCAAATTATTACATCTGTTTCACATCTGAAATGTAAAATGTGAAAAATCAAAAATAACATTTCCGGATGCCCCAGACAACAAATTTTACATGTAACTCAACAACCATCCCTACTGGCAGGGGAGCTGGTGAATACCATTCTTTTTAGGGGTTCGTTATCACAATAGCAGATTCAATTAAGAAGGAAAAAAGAGGTGATGGCTCCTGATTAGGCAAACCCAGCAAAAAAATCCCAGTTATGCCTTAGCTATGAGGTGTCCCCCAAAAGTTCATGTGGCAGATAATGCAAGAATTTTCAGGATCAAACCCAGTGCCTCACACATGCAAGGCAAGCACTCTACCGCTGAGCTACAACCCAGCCCGCCCAACTGTTCTTCAATAGTCTTTTGGTCACAACCCACAAAACTGACTAAAACTGACCCAAAGAGGTTAAAAACATGCACAGCTCTTTAGTGGGAAAGTAGGATGCATCAACACACACTCAGAATCTCCAGACTGTACTTCATCCCCAGAAAACCCAAGACCTGTATAAAGGGGTAGTCTTATGTGAAAGGGGGTTGTAGAGTCTGGCTTCCCAAGAGCTGCTTCTGAGCTCAGTGGCCCCTCCTTGGGGTTTCAAGGTAAACTGAGAACCTTTTGGCAACAAGTCCAAAGAAGGAATAGAGTGAGCAGAGCCCTCTCCCATGCCCCAACCTTAAAAAGAGCTTTTTCCAACTAAATACAAGAGGCTGTAATCGGTGCTGGACAGTGAAATTTGGGAATAGTCATGCCTGCATGCTACTGTGCCCTCGGGTGCCCTCCTTGTTCAAGGAATCATTAAGATCCTTAAATAGCTGAAGCCTTTCACAGGTAAACCTTAACTTGGCTTCTACATACAGAAACTGGAAGTTTTCTTTGTGTCTTCTTTAATTGCTCCTTTCCAATTATAGAAGGCCCAAGTTTCCAAGCATCTGCTCCATAGCACTGTCAATACTTTATCTTTGCTAATTAAGAGAGATTTTTCTTTCCCACTTTGAGACAGCATCACTCAGAAACCAATTCTCTAGCCTGGGGCAAAGGTAAAGAAAAACGAGGCTAGGCCATCAGTTACAGAACCGGCTATGCCTTCCGGACAAGTCCATCCTTAGGGCTTGAGTGAGGAGGCTCAGAGCCTGTTCTGGCACCCATGGTTGTTAAGCCACTCTATGGATGACAGAAGTCCGCAGGGAAAGAAGCCCAGCTATAGTTAACTCCATGCTCCTTTCCCCACTTCTCCATGTCATAGCTCCCAATGTTCCACTGCGATATCCATGTGAGCACCTTGTCCCCCCACCAAGCTGGTCAGAAGCTTTCCCAGAGAGGGATCTGGGTGTTGAGTGCCATCCCTAAAAAGGCAACATAGTAGGGACCAACTCATTCCAATACCAATTGTTCCTCAGTCCTCACTGTTACTAGCTCCTATACTTTCCAAGGTTTGATGATCCCACTCTTTTACTTCATCCTGAGAAATCTGTAGTACCCTTCCAAAGCCAAGTCAGTCAAAACCCACTCTGCTGCCTGCAACCAAGAGTTCTGTGTCATCGGTTTGAAGTGCATTTGAGATACGTCCCTGATATTAACATACATGGTGCAAAATTAGATTCTCCTTCAGCTTCAGGGGTTGATGCCTGGAATTCTAGAATGAACAAATAAGGACATTATCGCTTTTTACTAAAAAAGAGCAAAATAACAATCTCTCTTTCATTTCAGGTGCAAATGTGCTGGGCACAGTGGTACACACCTGTAATTCCAGTGGCTCTAGAAGCTGAGGCAAGAGGATCCGAGTTCAAAGACAGCCTCAGCAAATGGCAAGGTGCTAAGCAACTCAGTGAGACTCTGTCTCCAAATAAAATACAAAATAGGGTTGGGATGTGGCTCAGTCGAGTGCCCCTGAGTTCAATACCTGGTCCCTACCCCCCCCCCAAAAAAAAAGGTGCAAATGTGCGTTACCAAAGACAACTTGGAGAAAAGGAAGTAGCTTCAGCATTCAATCTGATGCATTAAAAGGCAGCTGCAAACCAAAAATAAGCAAAATATACTGCCCTTCATCTTTGCTCCAAAATCCACACAACTTATATTTCTTGCCTATTAAGGTGAGACCATTACAGATGAAGCCAGAAAACAGATTCTAAAGGACATGAAAAATTTTATTCTGCTCAGTTATAGGATTTATACTTATCTGAATAATAAGTCAGAGAAAAACACCTTCGGTTACAAGAGTAATTTTTAAGATCCTTAAGTCCCTGTTATTTAGTTAAATGAGGACTTTACCTGCAGTAACTAAAATTCAAACAACATAATTTTTCCAATCAAAATGGGTGGCAGGTCCTAAAATACATACTGCAATCTGTCACTTAAAAATAATAGAGAAAAAAAATTTTTTTTTTTTTACTGAAAGTGATTGACATCAGAAAACTACAGAAATGCACCAACTTCTGTTCAACACTAATTACAATTAGCAAAATCTCCTTCCTGAGATCCTTCCTGCTCCTCTTTTCCTCATTCAACTTCTGTAATACTAAAAACAACTCCTCTGATCCAAACTAAAGCCATACTCAAACATCAAAAATCTCTTTTCACCTGACAACTAAGGATTAGCTGTTTGGTTTTCCCTTTCGGCCTGGTGTTGGGGAAAAGGTAAGACACATGAACCGTAATAGAAAGTTAAGATTTAATTCCAACCCTCCAAAAAACAAGAACACCAAAGTGAATGTCCCAGGCCCAGTATATATGTCCCAGTTATCACTTGGTTATATAAGATGTTCTGAGGTTAAGTGAAGGCTTTAAAAAATATTTTAAACCTTGGCATGGCGGGCACAGGCCTATAATCCCAGGAGCTCCGGAGGCCAACGCAGGAGGATCCTGAGTTTAGAGCCAGCCTCAGCAACTTAGCAAGGCCATAAACAACTTAGAGAGATCCTGTCTCAAAATATAAAATCAAAAGGGCTAGGAATGTGGTTAAGCACCCCTGGGTTCAATCCCTGGTGCCAAAAAAATAAAAAAGAAAGGAAACACTTTGAAGACTTATAGGAAGGACAAAACCACCGTGAAGTGAGACTGATCACACCCACCAAGATTAAATGAGCCTTTACACAATGCCAAACCCTGTGCTGGCTACGTCACATGCCCTTCACTTAAACCTACAGAGAAGCACCTAGGTTCACATGGCCCACCATTAAGGAAATGTCAAATCAGAGGGCTTTACCATCTTGCCTAAGCATCACAATGGGGACTCCGGGAACAGATCCCAATATTCATTCATGCAACTTATTCAAATACAGCAATCACTGTAACTTCAAAGCCCACACTCTTAACCCAAAACTCTGACCTCAGAGAAGAAATATAGTTACAGGAAATACGGTGCCCCAGTCTCCCCAACAACAAAAAGAAGTAAGGTTTAAAAAGGAGTGAAGGAGTCAGACAGAAAGGGAGGGAGGAAGTAAAAAAGAAAATATTGCAATGAATCAGGAAATGAACTTCTTAGGCATGCATCCAGGTAACACTTGAGGGGTGGGTGCACTTCCTTTGGCTGAATTTCTTCCCAGCCCACACTCCACAGCGGAGGAGAACGGCTTCTGAATCTTTAATACTAACCCACCCCTGTCTACAGCTCCCACCACATCATAAGAGAAAAGGCTCAGGATGAACTCATGTATCTCAGCCAGTTGTTACACTCTGATAGGAAGGGCAGCCCCGCCAGGGTCCTCCCTCACCTGCCACTGTCACCACCTAAAGCAGTATTAACTAGCAACTGTCATTTCCATCATGAGCACCCAAGGGTGCGTTAGAAAGTGCACTGGGCCAATGAGAACAGATACCTACCCTTCGTAACCAGTAAAAACTATTTTTTTCCTTCAGGTTTTGCATTTTCTATGTTTTCTACTTTACCTAAGATTTCAGTATATGAACACATATACATTACTGATAAAAAAATGATGCATGTATTTTATATATTTATAGAATACACATATTGGGGGTCTGGGTCCCATTTCCTTATCAATAAGATAATGAAATTAGTGAAGATCCCTGATCCAACTTCACTCATCAAAAGGGGTCATTCTGTTAAGTTCGCACATCTTTGATAGCCCAACTAAATGACATCAACTTGGAATGACTTATTTGCATTGAAGAAAAAAAAAATTTATTTTAAAGCCCTCAAGTCTCATTTCAGTCTCTGCTCAGAAGATATTTGATTTCTAGCTGATTCTGGGCATAAACAATGGCTGACCATTACAAATGTGTGGGCCCACCTCATTGTGAGTTCATACTGCAACCAAATCCCATTTTCCCTGTGCAAATTCAATTCACATCAATAGCCCCATAGATCACTGGCTACTGCTGTTGGCTGCCTGATTTTGAAACATAAAAATTTTTTTTTGAAAGATTACTGCTAACACATAATAGGCAAACTGCAATTTCAATTCCCTCCGCACGTGCCTGAAGGAGGCGGGTACACGAGCTACAAAATGTAAACGGAGCCTGTTGTTATCAGCTGTTTATAAACCCCATGACATCCTTATTCCTCCAGTCACGGAAGGCAGAAAGAAGTATCCAAAGTGCCACCATTCAAGAAAGTCCTTTTATTATTCTACTCAATACTGGCTCCCTGGGTCTCTTAATTTTCTGAGCGGTGTATACCAAGTGTGGTAAAATGAAGCAGTGGTGGCCATACACAGCCAATCCTCATTAGGCAGAATTCGGTGTGAAGGATAACACAGTTGTGGGATGTTATTTACTAAGATGTTCTCATAGCACCTTTGCAAGAATGCAGCACTCAGGAGAACTAATGTTTCAGGGACAAGATGGGCCCTATGAAAAAGCTGACTTCTGCTGAGTGCAATCAGGGAGGCGGAGGCAGGAGGACCACCCAGGCTCAGCAACTTAATGAGGCCCTACCTAAGCAACTTAGTGAGACTATTTTGAAATTAAAAAATAAACTAAAATAAAATAAAAAGGGCTGGGATGTGACTCAATGGTAAAGGGCCCCTGAGTTAAATCCACAGTACCCACCTGCAAATTTAAATAATTTTTTGAATTTTAAATTGTAGATAGACGATACCTTTATTTTATTTATTTATTTTTATGTGGTGCTAAAGATCAAACCCAGTTACTCACCCAGGCTAGGCAAGCACTCTATCACTGAGCTACAGCCCCAGCCCCTAAATAAAATTTTTTTAAAAGTCGACTTCCTAAATCTGGGGCGGTGGCACATACCTATAATCCCACAGGCTTGGGAGGCTGAGGCAGGAGGATGGTGAGTTTAAAGCCAGCCTCAGCAAAAGCCAGGCCCTGAGCCACTCAGGGAGACCCTGTCCGTAATAAAACACAAAATAGGGCTGGGAATGTGGCTCAGTGGTAGAGTGCCCCTAAGTTCAATCCCCAACACCCCTCGCCCCCACAAAAAAAGGCAACTTCTAGGGATCAAAGCATCCTGTTTCCTCAGAGCCCACAAATCAATCCACCACCTGGCCTGTGTAACCTCTGCTTTGGTCCAGGATACCAATTACCCAGTTCAAAACTGATTCACGACTCAGCTCTGACTTCCTTGTTGACTTTTTCCAGAAAACACTTTTTTGGGGGGTGAGAAGCAGTATTATGAACCAAACACAGGACCTGGAGCCTGCTAAGTAAGCACTCTACCACTGAGCTTCACCCTCAGCCAGAAAACCAGTTCTTATCAAGTCACATTTAACTCACTAGACAACCCACGGGTACTGTAATGAGAGGATAAGATACAGTAGGTTCACGGTGATTCCAAGTCCATTTGTACAGTGGAGACCAGGGGAAGCACTATAGCCTCAGGGTTCAGTGCTGGGTTTTCCAACAGCTGCACTATGGATGTGTGGCAGTAGATCATTCTTCCAGGAGGCAGGGGGCTGTCCTGTCCCCTACAGGATATTTGGTGGCATTCCAGGCATCCCAGCCTCTAGCTAGCAAATGCCAGGGACATCAGCCCCTAGTCCTGACAATGGAAAATGCTGGCAGAACAAAACTGAAATCCCAATTGTGAACCGCGGGTCTGGTGGATTTACACACCATTAACAGGTAGAAACTGGCGCTGTACATCAATCATTTCTATCCACAGTGAACTCCATGCACAAACCCATTCCATACCCAGGCAACAGCCTATCATGCCCACATTTCCTTTCTTGAACCTGGAACAAAGAGTTTGTCTCCCTAAACCGAAGGCTAAAGTAAGATACTGACTGTGATCCTTAACAGGGTACTCATGGTCCAGCGGGTTCTTTGACATAAAAAAAGAACAGGCCCCATGTTGTGGCTCACACCTGGAATCCCAGTGATTCCCCCAGTGACTCAGGTGGCTGAGGCAGGAGGCTGGCAAGGTCAAGGCCAAACCGGTCAAATCAGAGACACCTTATCTCAAAATAAAAAGGGCTGGGGATGTAGCTCAGTGGTAGAATGAGTTTAGACCCCAGTACAATCCCCCAAATTTGCCAGTTTATATTGCATTGGTTCAAAAATTATCCAGAGAACAACATCTGGACCACATTTATCATGAATTTTCCATATTCATCAAGAGAAAGTCTCCAGAAGGGTTCAGTTGTGGGGTTTTGGGTTTTTTTTTTTTTTTCTTTGTTGTTATTTTGTTGGTTTGGTTTTTCTTTTTTTGGGTACCGAGGATTAAACTAAGGGCACTCTATCACTGAGTCCCATCCCCAGCCCTATTTTGTATTTTATTTAGAGACAGGGTCTCACTAAGGTGCTTAGGGCCTTGCTAATTTGCCGAGGCTGGCTTTGAACTTGCGATCCTCCTGCCTCAGCCTCCTGAGCTGCTGGGATTACAGGCGTGCGCCACGGCACTCAGCAAAAGTTCAGTTTTAAGGGCCAAGATTTCTTACTTGATCCATTGTTCAGAAAATCTCAAGAAAAAAATTTTCAGAGCCAAACAACCTTAGTAGGAGGATACGCTGTGATATTTAGTTGACTGAAAATACAGAGGTGAAAGATATCCTTCCCTCGGTAACTACTTTTGAACTTTCGCAAACCAATACTAAAAAAGACAATTTTTATTTAAGAGTTAAAAAAAAAAAAAACAGCTTCCAAAAGCTCAATTGCCATCTGCAATTATAATCAGTCCTAATTTAGAATACTCCGCCATGTTTTAGTCTTAATTAAAAATGGTAAATCCTTAGGAGGGAATACGAAGTGAATCCACATTTCAAATGTTAGCAGGACACACACACACCACACACCCCAAATGCGAGAGTCCAGGCTTTATGACTTAACTCTTTTACCGGTTTCTTAATGGATAGAACTCTGGCATAAACTTTATGGAACTTTTGTATTTTAAATTAGAAAGGCATGTTGGATTCTATTAAGATAATTTGCCAAAAAATACAAATGGATTTTTAGAGCCTGCCATCTTTCACACAGCACATGGCTAATCCTGTATTCTAGCCACTATTATCTTCACTCCACATCAAAAGCACAATGCTTTGGCATAATATTTCCACGATGCAAAAAATGGTTTTTCTGCCACACTAAATAATCAGATTTACCAAGTACCACTTGGCCTCTTTGTAAGCTTAGTAATTAGTTAGAATAATGTGTTCCTGCACATTTACAATGCAGCATAATTTTTCTATTACAATTACTAACTCTGGTCCGCAGCACTACTGGGCCTCGGCCTACAGGACACGAATGCAGACATTCTCCAAAAAAACACCATTCGGAACTCCCACTGCTGCTCAAGGCCATTTAAAAGAGAACATAGAATGGAGGAAGAAGAACCTCACAGACACAACTTGAACTTCACAGAATTGAAGGGTCTCATACCTATTAGATGGCGACTCCTTGTAAAAAAAAAAAAAAAAAATCCAACTTTTTACAAAAGTCTTCAGTTATTAGATGCGGATCCCCCTGCTGAAGCAGAGCCCTCTGGCAAGAGAGGCAAGAAGGGGGAGAAAAGCTGTAAACAATAAACTTGCCTCCCCTATAAGCCGCTAAAATTAAGCCTTTCTCAGTTGGACAATTAGTTTTATGTAGCTAATCAGGGAGAAAGAAATGAAAGCCATCTGGTTCTTGGAAGATGTGTATCAGATTAACACCATCTTCTTGAAAGTAAACTTCCTTATGTACAAGAAGGCAGGAGAAAGGAGAGAGAGAGAGAGAGAGAGAGAGAGACAGAGAGAGAGAGAGAGAGAGAGAGTATGAGTGTGAGAAAGAGCGCCCTTGGAATCACTTGTACACCCCAAAAAACCTACATAGAGATCAAATCCCTGAGTCTTTTATCCAGAAGACATGGAGGAGTGTATGCCATCAACCTAGCTGGACAGACCTCATTGGATTCCTAGCTCTACCACTTACTGAAGAGTTGGCCTTTGGGAAACAACTTGACCTCCCTCTAAGTGGACCGGATACTTGGTCCCTGTGTGCAGGTCCTTGGCCAGGTACCTTCACGGCACCTCCCACACAGTGCACCACTCTGTCCCTTGTCTTGGGGCTTGCCATGTGACTTGGCAGTTTAACTTGGAGATAACTGTATTTTAAGAATATAGGATTGTTCCTGCCAAGAGCCTCAGACACAAACAGGATCCAAACACAAACCCATGCTTCCAATAGTTCTCTTTCTCCATCCCTTCTCTGCCCTATCAGTTTTATTTCCTTCTCACTGAGCCAAGATTTTTGTCCTCCACCGTTAAGACCAAGAAGTCAACTACCAGCCGCTGTTTCTCCAATGTCCTTGGTTCAACACAGTGATGGCGGCCACAGCAGTGGCATCTCAATCCCAAGGTGGGTCAGAAGCCCACCACCATGGGCCTATCAACTGAAACCAGGGACCAAGAGTCTTCAGGGTTGCCACATAAAGTTGGGTGCTTTATACCGAATACAAACACGCAGGGTCAGCTAAGGAAAATGACATCGAACCCCCGCACCTTGCTTGCTAAGCTGAGTACACCTTAGCATGTGGTGCTGTCCACCCAGAAGGGTTTTACTGCCCAAAGGCATTCTCTGCCCAGAAGAGACATCCAAGTGGAGTGAGAAGGGCATCTGTACCCTGCAGGAAGAACTTGGTGTGAAGTGTTGCTGTCTAGCAAACTTGAGGAAGATGTCTATACAGGGAAGTGGCACAACATGAGGTGCAATGGACTGACGAGGTAAATACACTCGAGACAGTGAGAAGAAAGATTTTCCCCTGCTGGAAAAAGGACTTCTACATTGTTGGTTTAGACAGGAGGTGTCTCCCAAAAGCTTAAGTGTGAGACAATGCAAGAATGATCAGAGGTTAAATGATTAGATTATGAGAGGTGTGACCTAATCAGTGGATTCATCCAGTTACTGAGTGGTAAGTATAGGCAGATGGGGGCAGCTGGAGGAAGTGGGTCACTGGGGGGCATGCCTTTGGGATTTATTTTGTCCTTCTGTGAGTGAAGCACTCTCTCTACTTCCAGGCTGTCCTGTCCTAAGCAGCCTTCCTCTGCCACACCCTTCCGCCATGTTTTGCTTCACCGTGGACCCAAAGCTATAGAGTTGGCCAACAGTGGACTGAACCTCTGAAACTATGAGCCAAAATAAACTTTTCTTCTTCTATGCTGTGCTTATCAGATCTTAGGCTCACCGCAATGAAAAAACTAACTAAAACACATATCTACGAAAGAGAATATACCAAAATGAACTATGCAGTGTTTAACTGAATCGGAAGTATCAGTGTGAACTTGTGATTTTTAATATATAAAACGGTAGGGGGAAAAAACAGATTTGAGTGTGTATAGAGACATGCAGATGCTGACTTTATCAAGTGACCAAAGTTAATGCCACCAGCAAGGGGCAAAGCAAAATTATGTGATGGGAGGCAGCAGGAAGAAATAAAAAAGGCCTTCTGTGGCGTTCTGGCCTGACCCACAACCTGAGTCTAATCAAGAACAAAGACACAAACCAAAACCAAAGGGCAGCCTATCAAGGAAATGGCAAGTTAGCTTCAAAAGTGTCAAGGCCATAAACATGGAGAAGAACCCGAGAAACTGCTCCAGGGCTGAAGGAGACTTAAAAAGTGACACAGGATTCTAAGTTTCTTGTTATTGGGACAGTCAGGGCAAATTTGAATGGCGTCTGGGGATTAGATAGTATGGTGTCTAGCTAATTTCCCAATTTTGACTGATACGGTGTGGTACTGTAGGAGTTCTTTCTTTGAAGGAAATACATATTCAAGTGCTCAGAGATGATAAGACACCAGATTGGCAAATGAACCCGAGTGGTTCAGCAGAAAAGAATTCTTACATGCTGTTGTGATTTTTTTTTTTTCTTTTCCCTTTGGTACCAAGGATTGAACCCAGGGGCACTTAACCACTGAGCCACATCCTTAGCCCTTTTTATTTTTGACTTCCAGACAAGGTCTCACTGAGTTGCTCAGGACCTCACTAAATTGCTGAGGCTGGCTCTGAACTTGAGATTAGAACCTCCTACCTCAGCTTCCTGAGCCACTGGGATTATAGGAATGCATCATGCATCAATGCCCAGCTGATTTTTAATTTTCTTTTTTAATCTGAAATAGAATGCAAGGTATGTTTGGAAGTGGGAGGTTCTTTCCAGAAGGTAAAAAAGGGAAGTCAAAAAGAAAGAAAAGGGCACTTGAGCTAAGATGTGCAAGAGATGGAGGTGCCCTATAAAAACTCGAGGGGCAAAGATAATAATTACAATAGGTATTTAATAACAAATCAGCAGCAGCATCTAAGCAGTGCTTACAAATGAGAACAAAGCCATGGCTTAAATTCTTTCCATATGTTAAATCATTTACTTAAAGAGGAATTATTATTATTAAAATTGAATTATTATTACCCTCAAAGATGAGAAAACTGAGACACAGAAAGTTTTCTATAACTCACCCAAGGTCACAGGTTGGTTAGTAGCACAGCTCGAATTTGAACCTACCATTCTAGCAACTACTGGACCATCAAGGCAAACCCAAGTCACTAACTGCAAAGGATTTTGAGGCAAGATGGAAACAGATCCATTGAAGCATCTCAGCCACAAAGTCTGGAGCAGGAGCAAATTAAAGAAAAGGTGAAGGCAGATCCTTGGCTCAGAGTTCAGATTTTTAGCACGTGTAATGGGAAGATATTTCTGAATACAGAAACATACTTAAGTCACCATGTTTTAACTACAAGAGGACAGACAATGTCTTACCAAGTCAGTAGTGGTAGGGATAAAGAGCACTGGCCACAGAGACCCTGACTTTTTTTTTTTTTTTTAATATAGCTGTAGATGGACACAATCCCTTTATTTTGTTTAGTATTTTTCATGTGGTTCCGGGGGTCGAACCCAGTGCCTCATGCATGCTAGGCAAGCCCTCTGCCACTGAGCCACAACCCAGCCCTAGATCCTGATTTATTTTGGAGGAAAAAGTCAAAGGACTTGGGTAATGATTCTGGAAAAGTCACATCAGGAGATCATCTTTTAAGTAAAACTGTAGTCCCAACCAAATTCCTTCAGTGACACTCTGCAATACAGAGGGGTCACAGTATCGATTGCTAGTGGGTTTTTGTTCTGTTCATCTCATGATTCTTGTCCCCCCCATAAAAGCACAACTAGTATTTCGGTCAGCTTTCTGTCACTGTGACAAAACACCTGAGACAGACAACTTAAGTTGAGAAAAACTGCATTTGGGCTCAGAGTTTCAGAGGTTTTGGCCTTGGTTGCTTTAGGCCCTATAGTAAAGCAGAATAATCAAGGCAGGAGTGTATGGCAGAAGAAACCTGTTCATCTCATGGCAGCTGGGAACCAGAGAGAGGAAGGGGCCATAGTCCCAATATCTTCTTCAAGGAGATCCCTCCCAATGAGCTAACTCCCTTCCATGGGAGTTCACTAGCTCCCAAGAACATCATCAGATGGGGGCCCAAGCCTTCAATGCATAAGCCCTTGGATGACATTTAAGACCCAAACCAGCCAGGCACAGTGGCATAGGCCTATATTCTCAGTGCTTAAGGACGCTGAGTCAGGAGGATCAAGAGTTCAAAGTCAGCTTCAGCAAAAGTGAGGCCCAAAGCAACTCAGTGAGACCCTGTCTCTAAATAAATACAAAATAGGGCTGGGGATGTGGTTGAATGCCCCTGAGTTCAATCCCTGGTACAAAAAAAAAAAAGAACCAAACCATTAACAACTAGCAAGGAAATCACTACTTCCCCCCTTCTATAATGACGCCTTCAGTCACCCAATAATGGCTCCTGTCTTAGCGGGACTACACCGTGTTCAATTTATGTAACTATTTTTCCCTTCATAGTAAACAATGTCCAGTTCATTCTGATTTCATAGCCTCGCCTTCACACAAAGAGAATCTCTGTCCCACAGATGAAGTCGTTTGTTCTCTCTGAATCTCATCAGAGATTGTCCCTAGCACTGTAATTGGGAAGGATTTAAATAGATAACTTAACCTTGAGAGGATGTTCATTTGACTCAACACATTCTTCCAATCTAAGAAACACACAAATTCCCATTCACCTCAGCATGCCTGTCTTTAATTGTGACAGCACTGCAGAGAAATTCATTTTCAAAGAGCTGATTGAGCCACGAGGGAATATTAATACCTAAATATTGAAGCAATCCTGATGCTTTGCTTAAAGGGAAGCTGGCTTTGCAAGATGAGAAGGTTTCAGAATGTCTCTGGTCTATCTCTTTTAAAAAAAAAAAAAAAAAGAGCATGTTTTTAGCATATTTTTATCTCTCCGCATTAAGTCAGAAAGTAAAAAGCACAGTTTATTCACTGGAAAACAGAAAAAGCCCTTCACTTTCTATTGCCAGCAACTGCATTTTGCTAGGATGCTGCCAGGCTTTTGAGTGTCCTGGTCGGAAGGGTGTGATTTTCTTCATTTTTGAATATGGAGGAATAAATGTGCTTTCCACTTTTTGACAGTCTAAGTAGAAGCCACTCCATGATGCTGACTGTGGCCACCCAGAAGCATTGCCCATCTCAGGTGAACGGGGACAGGGAGGAATGGAGGGAAAGTGCTGCACAAAGCTGACCTGTTCTTTAGTCATCCTCAGGTTCATGGCAAAGGCTGTTCTACCAGATGATTACAAGTGCGGGGGGAGGGATTAATTCCAGGAACCAGAGAATTCAGAACTAGAAACAGTAATAAGATCCACCTCCCCACACCACCCCAGGCTGATATCATCAAATACATGACTTACAACCTGGCGATCTATCTCTTTCCATTGATTATCCTGCTATTATGGGATATAACTGCTCTCTGCCCATTCCAAGAACTCTGAAGTGTGGCGCTGAGAATACATTAACGCACCTTTAATGTAGAGAAGACAGGCGGGCATGAGGGGAAGGGTGGGGGACGCCAAAGAAAGAAAATCGGCACAGGAATGACTGCACAAAGCTGAAGCTCTTTCAAAGGAGCTGGGGGGGGGAAGTTGACAGCTTTTCAGGGTGGCCATCTGCAGCTTCTGGGGCTCACAGTGTGAGCACTGGTAACTGGAAACACGCTGCATGCTACTCGGCCCACAACCACCTGGAACTGAACTGGGAAGAAAGCATGAGTGATCTCACTTTGGGCAAAGGCTGACCAAGAAAACAGTTTATCAACAGGATCAGGGGACAGCAGAGTCCCTACAAATATGACAGAAAGATGCTTTACACCCAAGATGTTCACCACATCAGGTCTTTTTTTTTTTTTTTTTTTTTGGTACCAGGGATTGAACTCAGGGGCACTCAACCACTGAGCCACATCCCCAGACCTATTTTGTATTTTATTTAGAGACAGGGTCTCACTGAGTTACTTAGGGCCTCATATAGTTGCTGAGGCTGGCTTTGAACTCTCGATGCTCCTGCCTCAGCCTCCCAGGACGCTGGGATTACAGACATACGGCCAGGCCAGGTCTTTAAATGACAGCCTTTTCCCTAGACAGGTTCCAATGCCATTTATCAAACCCTTTATTGCAGGAGGTAACAAACTTCAACTTGTTGGCACTTTTTGTACGATCCTCAAGTGAAGAATCGTTTAGTATTTTTAAGTGGTTGAAAATTTCAAAAGCATGAAATACATGAAATACAAATTTCAGGGTGCATAAATAAAGCTTTATTTGTACACAGCCAGGCCAGCTCACTGATGTATGTCTGTGGCTTCGTTTGTGCTGCAACCCACTGAGTGGGTACAGATAAAACGGACAGCCCACAGGCCCTAAATGCCTTCTCTCTGGTTCTTTGCAGAAAGTTTGCCAACCTCTGCCTTGACTCACCCACAAATATCAAGAAACAACCCCAAATACACTAAAAGCCCCTTTAGAAAAATGTAGTAACTTAGCTGGGTACAGAGGTACCTGCCTGTGATCCCAGCTACCTGGGAGACTGAGTCAGGAGGATGGCCTGAGCCCAGGAGTTACTAGGAAACAGTGAGACACTTTCTCCAAAAAAGACAGGATAAAAATGAAGTTACTCATGAGAGAGGAAAAAAAGTGATTCTTTTTTTTTTAAGCCTAAAAATAGGCTCCCATCTCAGAAAACTCTACCAGAAATATCAGCAAAAAAAATAATAATAATAAAAAGAGGCACACCATATAATAGTACTCCAAAAAAGTTTCCAAGTTCTCTGACTTGGTAGCCAAAGATGCTGGTTAGAAATAGACCAGAAAAAAAGAGGAGGGGAAAAAAAAATGAGAATGTCACAGTGCTGGTCACTTTACATACGTGATTCCATTTGATGCGTCCAGCAAGCTTCTTGAGAGATGCATGTCCCCATTTCAGAGACGAAGTGACCGAATTCAAGAGAGATTAATAACTTCCTCCCGGGGTCACAGCACTCCAGGATGTCTTCGGAGTTCATGCACAGGTTTTACTATTTGAAATCCACACCATTTCTACTACAAGATGATTAGGATTGGTCCCTGCACACTTCCACAGCTCTTAACACTCAGAAAGAGAGTGGGTGAGGCAGAAGAAGAATAGCGATAAGTAAGTGAAAGGAAGAGCTTCACCTAGTTCTGAGAGGAATGGCCATCTGACAGAGAAAGGTTTGTCTCGCTAAATGCCACACGCTTTGGTGTTGAGCTCTTAAGTAACATTTCATTCCTGTACTTACTATCACCCTGAGGACAGCCGAATCCATCCTAGGAAAACTCACTATATAATCTCTTTATCCATCTGCCATGAAAATGGCTGGCTACAGCCCAGTATCCTTGTCCCAAGGATGCTCCTTCCCCCAGGCTCACCCCCCAGGGCATTTTTTTATGTATAGCAATAAATCACTCGTAATCTAAGACACAGTGACAATACACCTACCAAATGATTTGGGTCTTCCAAAATCTCTTACGGAGACTGATGATACAGTCAGCCTGAGTACAGCAGATTTTATTACCATTATTTTTTTGACTATGCCTAACAGCAAACGCACAGAGAGTGCGCCAGACACTGTTCCAATGACTTTAAATGTACTAAAGCATTAAATCGTTAATTCTCATATTCCCCCCATGGTTGGTCCCAGAATTACTTTTGTCTCACAGATTAGGAAACAGGAATGTGCAGAGATGTGGGGTGCTTCGAGTTGATTTATTTTCATAGAGAACCAATGGTCAGGCAGGAGTTGCTTTTCTGTTGTAACTTTTCTAAGTACCTGAAATTTTTTGGATTGCACTGACTATAATTCAGCCTCCCTTGAAGGGTGAGAGGCTCTTTCCATGATAAAGGGACATCCTGACGAATAATTTTCATAAATGGAAAAGGTCACAGTTTTTAGTTAGTATTCATCTTTATCTAATCCTCTGCAGAGACCCAAGTTCTTGGGATCACCATCAGGCTGGCCGGATCCTGAACCACAGATGGTGAACACATGATGTCACTGACAGTCCTCACCTTGAGCCCCTGAAGCAAATATAACTGATCATATTCCTCTTCTCCACCAAGTCTAGAAAGGTGGGTTCTTTTTCAAGGGAAGGATGAAATATTGCTTTGGCTCATCTTCCAAAGAGCTAACAGCAAAGGATCAGCGTAAAGATATAAGATAAATATACTAGCCTGGCACCGTGACATATGCCTATAATCCCAGCACCTCAGGAGGCTGAGGCTGGAGGATCTCAAGTTCAAAGCCAGTGTTAGTAACTTAGTGAGGCTCTAAGTAACTCAGCAAGGCCTTGTCTCAAAATGGGCGCGGGACTTGTACTTAGTGATGAAGAGCCTCTGAGTTCAATCCCTGGAACCTGATAACAAACCAAAAAAAGAGAGAGAGAGAGAGAGAGAACTGGGAATGTGGCTCAGTGGTTGAGCGCCCTAATGGTACCAAACACACACACAAAAAAAGAAAAAGAAGATAAAAATCCTTCCACCATCCTCTAGCCCCTAACTCAGCATCGAGAAAGGCATTCTTCAATAACAATGTTTCTGAGGTCAAGAAGTGGACTAGAACCTCTCCCCCAGTCTGCTGCTCAGCCCATCTCCAGCTGTCTTCAACAATAAAGAAGGGCAATAAAGAATTTATTATCTCCCACAAACAGAAGTCCAAAGAAAGGACAGGTTTCAGAGGCAGCTGATTCAGCAGCTCAAGAGTCCAGGTTTTTCCCTTCCCTTCCCTTCCCTTCCCTTCCCTTCCCTTCCCTTCCTGGGCGGGCCTCTGCAACTTTGACTCCATCCTCAGTAAGGCAGTCAGCTGCAGGTGGCACATCCCAACAGCCACTTGAGCCAGCTTCTCAGGATTCAAGGAAAGATGATGTTTTCCAGGGGGAGGGCCCAACAGCACACCTTCCCATTTCATTGGACAGAGTCAAACCACATGATCAGTAATGAACCAATCATGAATAAGGGATGTTAACCCAATAAATCCAAAGCAGAGCTGGGGTTTGGCTCCTCCCTAGTTAAAGGGCTCCACAGGGAAAGGTAGGCACCTGTGCAGACCTGAATGTCTACTGGGGTACCGTGGCACAAACCCTGTGAACCCAGGTACCGGAGAAGCTGAGGCAGGTGGATGACAAGTTGGAAGGCCAGCCTGGGCAACTTGGTGAGAATCTGCCTCAAAGTTAAAAAAGGGTTGAGGATGTAGTTCGGTGGTAGAGCAACCCTGAGTTCAATCCCCAGTACCAAAAATCAACTGAGACTCTATTAGGAAAAAGGCAAACAGAAATGGATGCCCCCCAAACCTTCCTACCTGGGCAAGATGCAGACCAGAGATCAAAATTGGTTACCCACAGGAAAAGCCTAAACCAAAGACAATATTTTCAGGCCTCATGATATAACAAAAACAATTCATTAGCAAAATCAGGTGAAATTTCAGATCTCTAGGTTCTACAAAAGTACTGGAATGAACAAACGGCCCACACTCAAAAACCCACAGAGCAATACCAGCCTTAGACTGACCAAATTCACCTTTGAGAAGAGGCAAGTCTTGTCCAGTTCTTTGTTGCTCTCCTACCTCACTTCTTGTCTTTAGCCTCCTGAACACAATGGAATTTATTTGAACAGGCAACCCCTGCATTTAGTGACCACAGAGATCTGCAGAAGAAAGTGGGCCTTCAAACAGAGAAAATCCAGTAGCTAGAACTCCCACTTCTAGGTCTCCTCCTGGAGCATTTACTTCCAAAAAGAAGGAGGAGGGGAGATTCAGTTTAATCATCAAATTTCTAGCCACTTTCTGACATCTTTGCTCAGACCCTCCTTCCAACCCCCGCAACCCTTCCAAAAAAAAAAAAATGGAAAAAACATACACACATAAAATGTAAACACACAGAAGATGTGACTTGGTGGATGGCCTCACTGTAAGAAGGAAACCCAGTGAAATGAAAGCAGCATAGAGATGTGGCTCAGATCGACTTTAGCATTTGATGGATCTTGCTAGCATTTGGCTCCGGGCATTCTAGATTTAACGAATCCCAAGGAACAGAATTTAATCTGCCTTCTGAAGTCCTGTGGCATTTTCTCAGGACAGTATTCAAAAGTATTTAAAAGGATGCTGATGTCAAGAAGACAGAGGACTTATACCAAATCAAACACCTAGCAGGGATGAACTTTTAACCCCCAGCCATCTGGGGCTATCCACACTGCTTCCATCTTCACCAGCTGTAGTAGAGGCCAGAAGGACAGAGTTCCAATTCTAGATCCATAGAACTATGTCAGGTCCATGTGGAAGAGGTGCCAGTCACCCAGGTTCCAAGGCGGGCATCTGTCTTTCTTTTGTTTGGTACTGGGGATTGAACCCAGGGGCACTTAACCACTGAGCCACATCCCCAGTCCTTTTTGGTATTTTATTTAGAGACAGGGTCTCACTGAGTTGCTGTGGGCCTCACTAAGTGGCTGAGGCTGGCTTTGAACTTGCAATCCTCCTGCCTCAGCCTCCTAAGCCACTGGGGTAACAGGCATTTACCACCATGCCCAGCAGCATCTGTCATTTTTATTGGTACACAGTCATAATACAGAATGGTGGGTTTTCATTGTGGCATATTCACACATGCATTTAACATTATTTAGTTAATTTCACTCCCCAGTCACTCCCCCTATCCTCTCATCCTTTCTCCTCTACTCAATCCTTCTCCCTTCTGCTTTAATGATGACCATTTATTTTTTCCTTCTAGCTTCCCCATAGGAGATAAAACATACAACCCTTGACCTTCTGAGTTTGGCTAATTTCCACTTAATGATCTCCAGGTCCATCCATTTTTCTGCAAATAAATTTATTCTCATGGTTGAATCAAACTCCACTGCAAACATATACCACCTTGTCTTGATCCACTCATCTGCTGACACCCAGGCTGATCCCGTAACTTGTCCACTGTGCACTGTGTTGTGATAAACATGGGTGTGTATGTCTCTCTAAAGTGGCATCTGTCACGTTCACATGCTAAAAGGATACTGCCCTCTTCTCTTGGCAAAGACTTCTCTTTCCAAAGAAAATGACACTTGTGACTCAGCAAAAGAAACTGTATACACCAGATGTACTGAGGGTTGCCAGCCAGCAGGAAAATGGCAGAGACAGAGGCGGGACCTGGTGCCCTTCCAAGGGCACGTGGCTGTGGTGGACTGGTTTCTAGTACTAACACTTGAACTGGTGATGTTTCTTTTCAAGGTACAAGTCATCCCCTAACAGCCTGAGCACACGGACAGGGTTTCTTCAATACTTATTAACAGAATGAGAAAACAAATGTGTAGCTAAATCCTCCACCAAGGAGAAAGACCAGGAGTGGGAGGTGCCAGGTTATCAGATGTGGGATGTGCTCAAGGTCAATGTGGTAGGATCCAATAAGGAGGGTCTGTAAGTCAGGAGAAACCCCGAGGCCCCATCTCAGCTTGTCATGAGGACTGAATCAGGCAATATATATGTCAAGGCCCTCCGTTTGGTGCCTGAGAGTATGAGGAATTTTATTTAAAAAGCAGGCTGGGTGTGGTGGTACATGCCTGTAATCTCAGCAATTCAGGAGGCTGAGACAGGAGGATCACAAGTTCAAGGCCAGCGCCAGCAATTTAACAAAACCCGTCTCAAAATAAAAGTGAGAGGGATAGAACTCCATGGTGGAGCACCCCTGGGTTCAGTCCCCAGTAACTAACACACACACAAACACACATACACACACATACACACGAAACAAATAATAATAAAATTGAAAAGGAAGAAAATATATATATATATATATATACATGTATATATATATATATACATGTTGTGTGCATGTGTATATATATATGCTCATGCATGTGTGTGTGTGAGAGTGTGTGTGTGTGTGTGTAACCTCCCTCACCTCTCCTACCTCTCCTATTCTGCCATAATTGGCCCTTCATGTGGACTTGCCACAACTAATGGGTTCTGGAGAAATAAAACTCATGACAGGGGCTGGGGCTGGGCCTGGGGCTGGGGCTGTGTGGTAGAGTGCTTGCCTAGCACATGTGAGGCACTGGGTTCGATTCCCAGCACCACGTAAAAATAAAACAAAAATAAATCTTAAAAAATAAAACAAAGGTATTATGTCCATCTACAACTTAAAAAAATTTTTTTTAAATCCTCATATGACAAATTGATGTCAGGCACTAGGATAATATAGTGGTCACAGATCTGGGTTCAAATACCTAATATGCCACTTGCTACCTAGAACACCTATTCCACCTACCCAGACCCCAGTTCCTGGTCTGTTAAATGGGACCAATGTCAGTTCATTTTCAGGAGTTTGAGAGTGAACAGATGCAAAATAAATAATACATATCCCACCCCCACCCCCACCCCCACCCCCGCCTGCAGGAACCCCCTTGAATTATCATGGAAGGGTTCTTACATTTACTTATCTGAGCTGGGCTCCTACACAGGCAAGGTACCCCAACAGGCAACTGCAGACCACTGAAGGATATCTAAGAGGTTAACCTTGAGCACAACTCATGAGCAGCCCATCCCCCAAAAGATACATTAAAACCGGAATCCCTAATCCCTCACCATGTGAGGGATGTGGTTTGGTAATAGGGTTGTTATAGTTTTATTTAGCTAAGATAAGTTCGTTCTGGAGAGTGATGGGTCCTTCAGCCAATGTAACTGTGTCCTTATGCTAAGGAGAGACACAGAGGGAAGGTGCCCGTGTCAAAACAGACACAGGGAGCGTCAAGAGCAGGCAGAGACAGAGATCACACACAAGCCAAGGAATGCCAAGGACAGCCAGAGAGGACCACAAGCCAGGAAGAGACAAGAACAGAACCTCCCCCAGAGCCTCCAAGTCTGCCAACGCCTGGACTTTGGACTCTGGCCTCTGGAACAAAAAGGTAACAAATTTCTGTCATGTTACTTTGTTATGGCCACCGTGGGAAACATGTTTACCACCCAGTTCTGGGAAAGCAGCTCATTTTCTTTTCTTTTTTTTTTTTTTTTAGTTGTAGTTGGCCACCTTTATTTATTTATTTATTTTTATGTGGTGCTGAGGATTGAACCCAGGGCCTTGCCCGGGCTAGGCGAGCGAGCGCTCTACCACTGAGCTACAACTCCAGCCCCAAGGCAGCTCATTTTCCATGGTCAATTTCAAGCTACCAAAATGACATGGTATTGCCACATGTGGTGGGGCATGTCCGTAATCCCAGCAATTCGGGAGGCTGAGGCAGAAGGATCGCAAGTTCAAAGCCAGCCCCAGCAACTTAGCCAGGCTCTAAGCAACTCAGCAAGAACCTGCCTCTAAATAAAATATTTTTTTAAAGGGCTGGGTTGTGGCTCAGTGGTGAAGCGCTCTGGGTTCAATCCTCAGTACCAAATAAAATAAAATTAAAAAAACAAGAAAATTAAATTTTAGAAAGCCAAAACCAAAAAAACAAAGTGAAGCAGGAAAGAGATGTGCAGTAGCAAACAGCATTATTTCTTCTCCTCCTCCTCCTTCTTCTTCTTCTTCTTCTTCTTCTTCTTCTTCTTCTTCTTCTTCTTCTTTTCTCTCTCTCTCTCTCTCTCTCTCTCTTCCTCTCTCACATACACACATGCACACACACACACACACACACACACACACACAAACACACAAGACATAGCCTCAGGAGTACAGATGATAGAAAATGTAGTGAAATAATTAGAAAGTGATGAGTTTGGGGGTATTCATTACTTCTTAAATATAATTTAATTGTAAGTTTACACAATTCTGTGTTTTTTAAAAGACTATTTAATAACCAGCTCTCAACATTCCTGAATATGCAATAATCAGTTCTCACTAAGACAAGAATCTGAGGATACAGAAAAAGAAAGATATATTGAGTCTCAAAAGAGAAGAGCCAGGAAGCCTTGCAGGAAACACCCATGAACCTTTGAAATGCAAAACAGGCAACTCATGAGCAGCCCAGCCCCGTCCTTCCTTAGCCCAAGTCCTTAGCAGGTGTCCTGGCAAGCAAAAGAAAACAGACTTAGGCAATACCCCAACACAGGAAAAACGAGCTGAAATTATGTAACTCCACCCTGACTCCACCTCTAGCCTAGCCACTAGCTGCAGCTGGGGCTCCTGTAAGCTGGGGCTCCTGTCTCTCCTTAAATATCAACACCCTAAACAAAGAAGTTGCTGTCTCTTCCTCTGGAGATGACTGGCATCCTCCTTTGAATGTGTGCATCTGCCTCCTAAATAAACCTGTGTCTCTGACCAGTGTGTACTGAATTTTTTTTTTCCATCACATATGCCAAGGACCCTACCGGCCCTGAGTCCAGGTCTCCTGGCCAGAAACTCCTCCGGTGACCTCATTAGCCAGCACAAGCAGTGTCCCCAGCAAGGAGATGAAAATCAGAAAAAAAAAGAGCTCACAATACAAATCCCCCATCCTCCCAAGACTCAACTACACCTTGCCCTGGGAACATGGTCTTCAAAACAAAGCCCCTGTGCAGAAGAGGGTCACGCTGGCTGTCACATGGTAATAGACAGTGTTCGGTTAATTAAGCAGGTTTTACTGCAGCTAAAACCCTGGGCCTATCTTCTCCCTGATCCCATAAAGCATTCCTGGCAGTTCGGTTTTTAACCAATACAGGAGTAATTTGAAATCAATTTCCGCTCTCCTTGATGAACAATGGACTATTTAGTGTGACCCACAGAGAAAATTAGAGGCCTGCTTATGTAAGGCAGCTACAGGCGCCCCAGCTGCAGCACAGCTGGACGCTCCACTGGTAGCACCAGGCAGCAGCCAGGCTTACTCCCCAGGGACTCTGGGGACTATTTTCTTCGGCACTGCTGCCTTGGGTGTTTGAACCTCTCGCTAATTACATAGGGGACTGGGGGTGGGGAGGACTCTATCTCTCTTGGTCAATCCACACATGTACAGTGAGCAAGGACCCTGAGCTAGGCACCCTCAGGACCTTGTGAGCAAGACAGACACAAAAGCCCCGGTCCTCCTGACACACTCAGGGGCTGGCAAAAGGTTAGAGAGAGCCTGAAACAGAAGCCCCAAGAAGGCTCCCATCAATACAGTTACAGACACTTCTGTCCCATTAGCCAGGTGCATCTAGCACAAAGCCACCCACTGGCTGCAATTCCACCACTGTCTCCTAGCCACCTGGACCTGGACAACTGAACTTCAGCCTGGGCTGTGACACTTCCCGCTCCTGCAGGGAGGTGTCTGTCCCTCTGCTCCCAGATCCTACAGGCTTTACTTTCCTCTTTTATATTTTGGCCAAATGTCAACTTTTTCTGATGAGGCTTAATTAAAATAGGTGACAACCTATCCAACTCTCTACCTCCAGGAACTCCCAAATTCCCTTATCCTTCTCTCCCATTTCCTGACACTTACCACCCTCCCCAACTAAAACCCAAGCCCCATAAGAACAGGTATTATTTATTGGTTTTGTCATTTTCTCAGTGACCTAAAAAGGGCTACAGCACATAGGACGCACTCCATAGATGGATGAATGGATGAACTATAAGAACTCTTAGGAGATTATGTATTGTCACTGATCTTCAAATTTCCAACATCTTACACAAATTACATTCAATTTTTGCTGAATAAAGAATACACCATGAACACCGATTTGAGAATATAAATAACCTGTGACAACCCAAAGCATAAAATATTTGTACTTATTGCAATTTTCCCCTAGGTATTAAAATGCTGATTGTGGGCTGGATTGTAGCTCAGTGGTAGTGTACTTGCCTAGCATTTATGAAGCTCTGGGTTCAATCTTTGGTATCCCCCCAAAATAAAAAATAACCAGGCTTGGTGCAGCACACCTGTGCTCCCAGCAAATCAGGAGGCTGAGGCTGGAGGATCCCCACTTTGAGGCCAGTCTCTGCAACTTAGTGAGGCACTAAACGACTTAGTGAGACCCTGTCTCAAAATAAAAAGTGCTGGGGCATTAGCTCAGTGGTAAAGTGCCCCTGGGTTCAGTCTCTAGTACCAAAACATGAACAAAAACTTAAAAATAGAAATCACACACACAACACACAACACACACACACACACACACAAAGACAAACAAGCTCCATTTCTCTAAGTCTTCCCCAACCGTGTTCTGGATGAGTGAGCTCACTAGCTTCCCAAGGAAAGATGAGGAGGAGGAAGAGCTTGACCAGAAGCCTCTACCCTGAGTTAATCAATGAAGCACTTTTTAAAAATCTGGTTTTTATATTGACATTTCAAAAATGATTTTATTTGCAAAACACGTTCCACTGCTAAAGGCAGTCTTGAAAACACTCAACTTGAAGACATTTTAAAACAAAACAAAGACACATCATCACCAAACTCCGGTAAAGCCAGTCAGTACACAAGGTTACAGTCACAGTCAAAATGACCCTTGATGAATCCTTTGAATAGCCCAAACCAAAGTACATGTTTTGTTTAATGCCTACATTTGCCACCCACTGAGCTGGATTCAAAATCAAAGGCTTCATGTAAAAGAGTGGGGATTAGAATTGCTTTTCGGTACCCAGAAGAGAACACAAGGTGAGAAGAAGATTCTAGGGCATGTCCATTCACCTACAGGGTTGTTCTCTTTTATTCTACTAAGAATGCCTCTGCAGCTTCTGGACAAATGAACACAGTTACCTGTTGTAATAAGGAGTGCAGGGTGTGTGAAAATCCTGAAAATAAATCCTGACATCGCAGGTGTCTCCCATTTTGAATCTGTTGGTTGCTTGATTGAGTCACTCTTTTTTTTTTTTTTTTTTTTTTGGTAGCAGAGATTGAACCCAGGGGCCTTTAATCACTGAGCCACATCCTCAGCACTTTTTTTTATATTTACCTGGAGACAGGGTCTCACTGAGTTGCTTAGGGCCTCGTTAAGTTGCTGAAGCTGGTTTTGAACTCACCATCCTCCTGCCTCAGCCTCCCACGCCGCTGGGATTACAGGTGTACACCACCACACCTGGCTGGGGTCACTCTTAATGTAGATTTTTAGAGATACAAAACTAGTTATATTTCTATTCACGATGAGTTGAATCGTGTCCCCCAAACTCCCAATGCCCTAACTCCCATTGTTTAATCTCAGTGAGTGCCTCGAAATCTGTCCTTAATTGCAAACAGGGCAACCGAAAATGTAATGAGTTAAGATGAGATCATTAGGGAGGCCCTTCATCCAATAAGGGCCGGTGCCCTTACAAAAAGGGGAAATCTGGAGAATGTCACATGAGCAAGAAGGCAGACACTGAGGTGGTACTTCTATAAGCCCAAGACGGGCAGCAAAGCCCTAGAAGCTAAAGGAGAGGCACAGAACAGCCTTTCCTAGCCAACCCTACCTGACCTTGACCTCAGACTCGGAGCCTCCAGAACTATGAAACGCTCCATCTGTTGTCTAACCCACCCATGCTGTGTCTTGTTACAGGGTCCCTAAAACACACTAAAAGCTCACACTTTCTTCTGCAGCTTGACTCTACCATGGCTGTCAAACCCAAGTTCTAGGGCACTGTTCCTGTCTACCTAAGCAGTCTTAAACTTAACAGGTGGCTGAGTTTCATGAGTGTGATTTGCACCTCCTTCCCTCCTTGATCGAGTAAGGAGCCCCCCAAAATAAGAAGACAGGGAGGGGACAGCACAGGGCAGCCAACCTCATACCCAAGTCCACATGTAAGAGGACAAGGTAAAAAGACAGAGAAACTGCCTGGGTGGCCCCAGTCCGAGGAGAAGAGCTGGTCTCCATTCCTCTCCTGAGCTGAACCTCTCCTTTTCTTGCTTCGGTGAATAAAAACACCCAAGGGGAAACACGGACCCATTCATCAACATTCCTCGCCAGACAGTGAGCAGCTTAATGGCCTTATCGATTCCTTGTTTTACTCTACATTATGTGTTACATTGGCTCCAGAAGTCCATACAAGAGGAATCGAGATGGTGTTGGCGAAAGGGCATTATTTCATTTTAAGCTTGTTTCCACTGAGACGAGTCCACCCCGAACAAGGGGAGTGGAATTTCACAACAAGCATGTGCAGAAGCTGCATTCACTCAGTGCCCATGGCTCCTTCCCAAGGCCAAAGCCACTCATTTTCAAAGTGGTATCTTTGGTTGGTTTAAAAAAAAAAAAAAAAAAAAAAAAAAAAAACTGTGGCAACAAACTGTGCCTGTGAAGTGGATTGGCCGTGCCGGAATGATGTTTGGTTTTTTTGTTTTATTTTATGCTCCATGATAATGGCCATGAAAGCTTTAAGAGAATAAATTTCATATTAGTGAAATGACCCTAATTACTAATGCAAACCACTCCATTTCCTTTTCATGTAAATATCAATAGGCGGCCAAAAAATAAAGTCATTAAAGGGTTCGCAAAAATCTGTCCTAGAAATTCAGGATCTTCAACGTCCTTTCGAATTATTTAATGGATTAAATGAAACATGACGTGAGCATGCAACACGTAAGATGTTAAAACAAACCCGTTATGTTGAGGACAAGGACCTGACATGAAATTGTACATGGTACAATTAAATCAGACGCTTGGCCAGGGGAGGTGGGGCAGGCCTGTGATCTCAGCAGCTTGGGAGGCTGAGGTAGAAGGATCACAAGTTCAAAGCCAGCCTCAGCAACTTAGTGAGGCCCTAAGCAACTTAGCGAGACCCTGTCTCTAAATAAAAAATAAAAAGGGCTGGGGATGTGGCTCGGTGGTTAAGCGCCCCCACATTCAATCCTTGGAAATAATAATAATAATATCAGACCCTTTAACAAATAACTTGGTTATCCTAGACAACAAGGGCAGCTGGTGATATCTTACACTAACAGACCAGGGAAACCTTCTCTACCACTTATTTCAATCATATATGCATTGCTCTGGTTTGAAAGAATCCCCCACATGTCATGGATTAGAAACTGGAGCCACAGTGGTAAGTGAGGCCTAAGGGAGGTGTTTGGGACGCAGGGGTACTGCTCTCATGAGTGGGTCACTGTCATCCTGGAAGTGGGTTCATGATGGCAGGATTGGGTTCCTCATAAAAGGACAAATTCAGAAAATTGAACAGAGACCAGCAGAATAAAGAAAAGGTACCAGAAAGAAGGAGAAGGGGGAGGGAAAGGGAAAGTCCTGGGGAATGGTTTGGTCAAATTATACTGTTCTACTGTGTGTAAGTACAAACACGTAACAACGAATCCCACCATTATGTATAACTCTAATGCACCAGTAAAAAAAAAAAAAAAAAAATTATATATATATATGAAAAGTAAATAAATGAAAGGACAAGTTCAGGGCCGTGAGACCATGTATGCTTGCTTACGTACCCAATTGCCCTTCATCTCTTTGCCTTTCAACCATGGGAGGCTGCACTGAGAAGGCCCATGCCAGATGCCAGCCACCTGATCTTGGGCTTTCCAACCTCCAGAACCGTGAGCCAATAAGTTTCTGGTCCTTAAATGACCTAGTCTCAGTCATTCCGTTACAGCAGCAGAAAATGGACTAAGACACATTTACTTAGAGTTCAAAGAACCTTGGGAAAATTATTTGCTTCTGTAAAGTAAGAGACTTTAAACTCATATTCATGCAATTTCCATTTCTGTTCATCTTCCTGTCAACACAGAAACAATCATGAGCTAGCAACTGAAAGAGTTGGGTTTCAAATCCAATTGTAACTCACTGTGATCTATGATGGGTCTCAGACTCCTTGGACCTAAGTTTTTCTCTCATCAAGAGTGAGAGACAGTTTCCACTAGTTCAAAAACAAACATGTGTTGTTAAAGCCTTATGATAGCGAAGGTCTCATTCTGCTGCTGCCAGATCATTGTCAAATGAGGAGGTGATGCAATGTGGTTCATATACTGTGTTTCAATTAAAAAATAACAATAATAAGGTTTAATAAAAGGATTCTGAACCAGGAATGGTGGCATACACCTGTAATCCCAGTGACTCAGGAGGCCGAGGCAGGAGGATCAAGAGCCAGCCTCAGCAATTTAGTGAAGCCCTAAGCAACTTAGCAAGAGCCTGTCTCTAAATAAATAAATAAATAGCAGGCTGAGGATGTGGCTCAGTGATTGAGACCCCTGAGTTCAATCCACTCTTCCCCACTCCCCCACTCTCAAAAAAAAGGGAAAAAAGGGATTCTATACTTGGAGAAAAAAGAAAAAAAAAAAAAAAGGTTGAAAACCACTGGTGATATCTAGATTTTTCCCCCCCAAAAAAATCCTGTTACTTGTATAAACAGATTTGTACACATTACCTCACTCACATGTGAAAATAACCTAAATTTCCACTCAATGTTAAGATAAATGTGCGCATCCACTGTCTTTAGACACAGAAAGACAAGTTGGGCCTGATATTAGAGGGTTCAAGAATACCGATGACAACATATAAATTTTTACATTGCATTCAAATCTTGGCAGGCTAGGGAGAGTGAGTGTGTGAGTGTGTGTGTATGTGTGTGTGTGTGTGTGTGTGTATTGGTAATGTAGTGCAGGCTGTTTTGATGAGTTCAATACCCAGCACCCACCCCCCAAAAGAGAGAGAGAGAGAGAGAGAGAGAGAGGCAACTCTTACAGACTATTCTCTGCCCTACAATAATTTCTGGCCAAGGTCACCAAAAACTGACTTAAAACACATATATTTTCCATTTCTAAAACCAGCCATAAACTGAGATGGTTCATATTTGTTTTCAAAATGAATTGTCCTCTGCCTATAGACACTGTTGCCTTGAGGGTGGGCTATGTATACATTAAATGAAGGAAGGACAGTTTTCTTTTCAAAAATATTTTCCACTTTCTCAGGTCTTACAAAAGTATACAGTGGTGGTAACCTTCCAGTCGCTGCCTCAAACATCATTTATGAGTGGAAACAAAAGCCAAAAAAAAAAAAAAAAAGAGCAACATATGAATTATCTATACCTTTACTCAGATGTGAACATTAGCTAGACTTCTTGCCTATCATAAAAACCAGATACTTACATCTGTACAACTGATAGACTCAAGTCCAGCTGTATATGTAGATCTTAAACACAGCCCCACTAGAGCTTGGCAGCTGCTGCCTAAATATAAACATATATGTTTACATATAAACATATTTACATTCATATACATCCATATTACACAAGTATATATGTGCACATACACATATATGTAGACTGATTAACTGATGGATTGATTGATATTCAGTGCTCCAGCCTGCCAGGTTATGAGTATGATGTATTTTCATTTAGCAGCAGCATCAAGGCCTAAGATCAAACCACTTAACTATCAAAATGAAGATCTCTACCACCTTCTCCCCCACCCCCATAGCTGCAGGAAATGCCTGCTTTGCCCAAGTTGTGACATCTAGACTTTTCTTTGGAACTGTAACACTGCTCCAGCCATGTGTCTTGCAGAACACCCAAACTTTGAGGATATATTCCTGACTATAAGGACACGAATTTCAGTCCCCACGGTTTTATTTAGTTGGCTTCTTTCCGTGCAGGAGACAGAACATCTTGAAGTGCTAATATGACTGGGCGGCCCCTACCATCCATCCAAATGGTCCGTCAGCACACACAGAGGCCAAAGCTTCTACCTTCAGGGTACAAAGGAAACACCCCCACGTCGTTCAGTTCTGTCCAGGGAGATGGGGAGATTACTGCTGCTGTCTGTAGGCGACCTGAACAGCATGTCCAGATGGAAACCGGAAAACGTAGACCATCATCTGTGTGTTTTGACTAACCGACAAACATCTGTAAGCAAACAGACCAGCTTTCTCACGTTTCATCTGGATTAAGAAAAGGGCCTTCATTTTCCAACAACAAAACAACCACCACTAATTGTAACGATTCCCTGTGGATTTCAGACCTTGGCTCTGCTTAGATCAGGCCAATTTTGTTGCAACATCTTGTTTCTTCCTGTAAACTATTTCCTTGAACACACTGTGCAGATTTCCCTGTCATGCTTTATTGATAAGAGTGAGCTTGAAAGCAGGCTGCCAGATTATTAGCATAGTGTAAATTAGGGGCACGCAAAGTGTTGGTGGATGTCCATGCCACCAGCAAAACTACCCCAGCAGCAGATCTGAGGCTCAAACCCAGGGCCTGGCACAAAGTAGATCCTTAATAAATAACCGCCAAACTGAAACTTCAGTTCTAGGCGCTTGGACAGAATTAATTGATTTGGATGGGTGGGGGGGAGATTGGGGCGATACACTCATCCAGCCTCTGAAGTTGCTTGCCCTCTAAATAAACAGCATTTGCAATAGCTGCTTCTTTCTGCTGGGTCTCCCAGGGTGGGACAGCCACAACAAAGGCCTGACCTGTTTTTTTCCTTGAGACTACTTCAGCCACCAATTCAATTCACACTTGGAGGGCTCAAAATGAACACATGCCCATAGAACTCACAACTCACAACTGCACCCTGCACAGGCCAAGATGCAGGGGGTCCAGGTGGTTATCTATCTACTTGGCATTGTTTTTTTTTTTTTTTTAATCCTCTCACTGTTTTTGTTTTTGTTTTTTAATAACAGGGATTGAACCCAGGGGTGCTTAACTACAGAGCCACATCCCCGGCCATTTTTATATTTTATTTTGAAACAGGATCTCCCCAAGTTGCTTAGGGTCTCACTAAACTGCTGAGGCTGGCTTTAAACTCGCGATCCTCCTGCCTCAGCCTCCCGAGCCACTGGGATTACAGGCATGCACCTAGACACCTGCTCTCTCACTATATTTAAACCCATCTGGGTCCATGACATTCTGATGTGTCCGTTCCGGCTTCCAAATACTCGTTCATTTCATCCCGATGCTCAGGAGCACGTTGGGTACTCAATTTAAGAAACATGCTTAGTACATAGTTTAGACTCCGCTTTCAAAAATCACACTTAAAAAAAAAAAAAAGTAATTCTCACAATCAATACACATTCATTACATGCCACAGTGAACACCCTGAGAGGTGTTTTATTTTTTTTAAACACAGCTGTCCGTCTGCTGTCTACCTTGCTGATAAAGCTCTAAGTGATTAAGGAAAAATGAGAATGTGTTCACTGTGATAATACACAGAACTGTGTATCTTTACAATTGCCTTCAAGGTTGAAATAAATGAGGCCTTGATGAGTACCAACCAGCTATTAATTAGATGTAGTAGCAACAAAATATTACTTTTCAAGCACTTTAAAGAACTGAGAAGGGCTAGGGAGCTCAGCAGAATTTTTCTTTCTGTGAGTTGGTTTCCCTGACTCCCCCTCTCCTCCCCCCCTTCCAATTCCTTTCCTGGTTAAAAAAAAAAAAAAAAAAAAAAAAATGCCTCCATCTGAAAAGGAAATGAAGACACAAGAGCTGGTGAGTAAATGCAAGTGATTATTATAAAAACCTCATTCATCTCCAATTTTTGAAAGCCATTTCATTTTGTTTAGCTAAGGGAAGAGAACTGTATACACAGCTTATTCTGAAGGAACAGACTTGCAGCCTTTCAAGCAGCAATTCCCACCCATGAAACCACAGTTATTTGGACTATGAGGAAAATGTGGGCCTTTTTTCTTTTTTCTTTTTTTTTTTTTTTTTTTAAGTGTCATTGTTTTTACCTAGCTAACAAAGAAAATGCTGATTCCTGCACTGAATGGGCCACCTGAAAGCAATTCCCCAACATGGGGTCTCTCTTGACCTACAGTTGTTCCTTTCAAAGTGTCTGCAGGGGACATGCATGGTGGATGTGGGCGGAGTGGCCCTGGCGGGCCCAGCCAGGGTGCATCTCAAATTTCCCATGTGGGGGTGGAGTGGGAGTAGCTCATGGTGGACAGCAAGCGTTGGCAGAAGTAAGGCCTGGGTTAAAGGAAGAATGTCTCGATGTGCCTAAGAATCACTTGGAGTATAGGATTTTGATCCAGGAGGTCCCCATGTGGGGGCTGAGAGTCTGAGATTCCGCATCTTATAAGCTCCCAAGTGATGCTGACGCAACCAATCAGAGGAGACTTTGAGAAGTGAGATACTGCATAGCCCAGAATGCCCTATCCCCATACAGAGCCTCTGCTGGTTTGACCCCCAGCATCCTTCTCCCTAGGACACCACCTTCAGCAGGTCCCCTTGGCCAAAGAGGAGACACCACACTCCAAACGGGTGCAATAAGAATCAGTCCTAAGATTCTGCAATTCACGCTCATCAAATAGTGATTTTGACTTACAAGGAACTTTGGGGGTGTTTGGTGTTTTTTGTTTGTTTGTTTTGGCACCAGGGATTGAACCCAGAGGTGCTTAACCATTAAGTCACATCCCCAGTCATTTTTTTTTTAAGTTGTTGATGGACCTTTATTTTATTTATTTATTTATTTATTTATTTATTTATTTTTATGTGGTGCTGAGAGTCAAACCCAATGCCTCATTAAGTCACATCCCCAGTCATTTTTTTTTTAAGTTGTTGATGGACCTTTATTTTATTTATTTATTTATTTATTTATTTTTATGTGGTGCTGAGAGTCAAACCCAATGCCTCACACATGCTAGGCAAGTGCTCTACCACTGAGCCACAACCTATCCACCCCTAGTCCTTTTTAAAAATGTTTATTTTGAGATGGGGGTCTTGCTACGTTGCTGAGGATAGCCTTGAACTTGGAATCCTCCTATCTCAGCCTCCCAAGCCACTGGGATTACAGGCGAGTGCCACCGCACCCTCCTTACGTGGAAGTTTGTAACCAGGAGCATTCTAGGCAAGAGCATGTCTTAGTTACTGAGTAAACGACACCTCGCAGAGAACTAATAATTAACAAGCCTCTAAGTTTGAGGCACGTGTGTGGCACTTGGTGCCCATCATCTTCTGGGTTGTGTCTACTTTGAGGAATGAATCTCAAAGGATCCTCAGGGAAGTCAAGGCTCAGAGCAAGTTGACTGGCTAGGCTGGTCCTGCATTGAAAGAAGATTTGAACCAAATCTATCTACCCAGCTCCAAAGCCCATCTGCCTGCCCTCCTACCCCCTCTTCTTCTGCAACTATATCATGGGATTCTAGAGACTATTTCTCATCGGGAGCACATCCCATAATCAGGATTCTCTCTAATTCGTCCACACTCCTCACTGCCCTCTCCCCTGCCTACTGTTTTCTGTAGGTTCCAAGCAGAGGGGCTGCCGCTGGCCTCTCTTGCTCAATAGACAGAGAGAACTAAGACAAATGTATCCTGGCTGGTGACAAAGAATGCAGGATGTCCCTGGATTTGTGCAACTAGCACAGCAGGCTGATCCCTGAGCCCTCTCCACCTCCACAAAGAGGAGAAAGAATGAGAAAAGATGCATACAAGAAACAGGAGAGAACTCGCTAGGGAAGGCTGAATCAGAACCAATGGAAGAGCAAGGTTATCAGGAGCAGAGCCACGAGCTAGCCAAGACCACACTTTTCTGTTATGACCCAGCAGGTCCAATTCCATGTACTGACTTTAAACAAATACTGGCGAATGTACACAAGGAAGTATATGCAATGACTGTTCTCTGTGAAACGGTCTTAATGACTAGTAGCAAGAACAGATGGAATCACCTGTGTAGCATGATTCCAACAAAGTAATACTATACAGCAATTAAAAGGACTACTGTTAAATACATGAGAGATCAACAATGAAAAAATTTTTAAAAACCACTACTAAATTTTAAAAAGCAAGCAGTGGGATGATAAAGACAGTGTTATTTGTGTAAAAGTTATTATCTATGTATCTGTATAAACACATACATAAAACTATTCAAATAGTTTTGTGCTCTCTACATGCAGGATGGAGGAAGTAGTCAACAGATTAAAGCTTTAGCCGGAATGTACTGAACAAGAACATATTCACATATTAGAGAGAAGTTTGTTTTGTTTGCTTTGGGGTTTGTTGTTGTTGTTGTTGAGTTTATCATTGTCATTTTTTTTTTGACTGTGGCTGGGTGGTTTTTTTGGGGGTGGGGGGGGAGCTAGGGGGAGTACCAGGGATTGAACCCAGGGGTGCTCTACCACTGAGCTACATCCCCAGCCTTTTTATAAATTTTAACACAAAGTCTCGCTAAGTTGCTAAGGGTGACCTTGAACTTGTGATCCTCTTGCTTCAGCCTCCCAAGGAGCTGGTATTGCAGGCAGAAGCCACACGGGGCTTAGAAGTTTTTAAATTAAAGAAAAATAAATAAATAAATTGCAGCAATTCCTACCACAGGAGTGAGTGCCGTATTTCTCCCACAAGAGAAGGTGAGCCAGCCTGAAAAGGAACACAGAGGCCAGGTCTAGGCATTCCCAAGAACCATGCCACCCTCAGTCACCACCGACCAGCGCGTGTCTGGGAAACCTCATCCCAGGGCCCTCATGGCCTCCCGCCTCTGCTGTGGCCTCTTATCACAGACTCCCTGAGATTGCAGATCTCTTGCTCTAGTCAATTTCTGTCTCAGCCTCCTGAGCCGCTGGGGTTACAGGTGTGCGCCGCTGCACCCGGCCCTATTCCACATTTTATTTTCATGCTGGGTTGAGACATCTATCCATCCATCCGTCAACTCTTCACCAAGCACCTGCCATCCACCCAAAGTGCTATGGACCTAGATATGGGCTGGGCAATCCTGAACATGCAGACCAGCCAAGGGGCCTGGGCTTCTCACGGTAACCTGTCCACCTGTCACCTGAATTCTCAACAGTGCACAATGACGTGGAGTCACCAAGAGTCAAAATGCAAACAGCCCTACCAATGACCAGCTGTACAAGTAGGGGAAGACCTTTCTCTCTGGAAACCTCTAAGTTTTCTCATTTCTCACTCAACTGGCTTAGGAGACCCCCATCTCAAGGGGTTGCAGTGCCATTAATTAATACATCCCAAAGGCCAAGTCCAGAACCTGGAAACACCATTCACTTAAAATGTGACACTTTAATGAACAAGGAGGTGTTAGTACAGGGCGTGGCAATCTTATTCTGTAACAACTTCAGGGGTGTGGGCTATGCAGGAATACGCCATTGTGATCCTGCGTTTCAACAAGGGGGCAGGGCTGGTTTCCAATGAACTTTCCTGATGTGCCTTAAATCTGAATGTCATCATTTTTTTTCTACTGAAATATTATTTTTAAGCCAGGCACAGTGGTGCACACCTGTAAGCAGCTTGGGAGGCTGAGGCAGGAGGATTCCAAGTTCAAAACCGGCCTCAGCAACTTAGTGAGGCCCTAAGCAACTTGGTGAGGCCCTAAGCAACTCAGTGAGACCCTGTCTCTAAATAAAATACAAAAAAGGGCTGGGGATGGGGCTCAGTGGTTAAGCGCCCCTGGGTTCAATCCCCAGTTAAAAAATAATAATGATAATGATAATAATAAATTTTAATTATTTTCAACACTTCAAAAATGTAAATACATCTTAGCTCACTAGCTATACAAAACAGGCTATGAGCCGGATTTGCCCCTGGCTACAGTTTGCTGACCCCTGTATGAGAAGAAATCCTATAACATAGAGACCAATGACCACCAACCTATCCCATAATAAGCGTTTCCATCATGTGGAGAGCCGTCACTGATGGTGCCTGCAGAAGCCTCCAGCACCAGGCTACTTAAGGAAATAAAGAGACCATCTGAATACTCAGACATACAGGTAGTGTCATAGGTACTTGTATAGATACATATGAACATATTACATACATATTAATGCATCCCTCTTTGGGGGAATGTTCTATGATGTATGATATCAGTATAGTGGTACAGGTATCATTTATAAAATTAAGGATTTTAGGAGTCTACTTTCAAAACTTTTTCTCCCCCCAAAAGAGAATCAGATCCAAAAGTTAAGGTGAGGGGGCTGGGGATATAGCTCAGTTGGTAGGGTGCTTGCCTCGAGTGCACAAGGCCCTGGGTTCAATCCCTAGTGCCACCAGAAAAAAAAAAAAAAAGTTAAGGTGAGGTCTAGGTGTTTCTTCTCAAACAGGACACCTGACTGCAATACAGAGCAAACCACAACCTGAATCAAATCACGAAGACATGTCCCACAAACCCAGCAAAGGGAGAGTCTGAAAGGTAAGTGGCTGGTCCTTGTCATGGGGCAAGTTCCAGATGGAAGGAGACCAAAGAGGTAAAACACAGCAAAGGAAGATGTGATCACGGCTGTGACCCCGGGACCAGATTCTGGGGAGGGAACTCAGGGCCTCATACATGCTGGGAACACACTCTACCACGGAACTACGGCCTCACCCCCAGGGAAAGAAAGTTAAAAAATAAAAAATAAATTTAAAAAAACTTTGAAATAAAAATCTCTTGGTTTTATACAAAGAGCATTAGTGGAATGATTGAGCAAATATGAATAAAAACTATCGATTATCAATTAGATTACAGAACTGTATCCTTATTATACTTATGTAAGAGAATTGTTTTGAGGAAATACACCTTGGTATTTAAGGGTGCAGGAGTGTGGTATCTGCGACTTACTTTCAAGCTGTCCAGAAACAAACTCAGAGAGAGAGAGAGAGGGAGAGAGAGAGAGAGAGAGAGAGAGAGAGAGAGAGCATAAAGAAGAGACAGAGGAGAGGGAATAAGAGAGAGAGACTGGGTATGTGTATATAACGAGAGAAAAAAAACAAATATGAGAAACAATATTGGAAGAATCCATTGGAGACTTCTCTGGAAAGCTGAAATTATTTCAAAATTGAAAGACAAAGAACAAATGATATTAAAGCCCTTAGTAGAGAGAGCACACCTGTTTGCTTTCTAGGTTTTTACCTTACAAAACCAGGTAATGTGATATCTGCCATTCGCACTGCAAACAAGCTAACACCAAGATTGCGTCTCATATCACCACAGGCCCTTAATTTATGCCCTGAGCAAAATAAAAGGAATCAAAGTGCTTCTCCCAGCCCCTTTTATATTTTGAGACAGGGTCTCGCTAAGCTGAGAGTTTGAGGCCAGCCTCAAACTTTCGATCCTCCTGCCTCAGCCTCCAGAATCACTGGAATTACAGGTATGTACCACCACGCCCATCTTCTCCCATCCTTTTAACAGTGGCCTCATCACAAATCTCTCTCTGCCCTTGGCAGCCCCCAAGTGAGTAACATTCCGCTCTGCACCCACGAGAAGGAACAGTGGAGCTTTAGTCTCCTGTCAGCAAAGGATGGCAATCCAAGGCAAGGAGATCTAACAGCATCCCCAGCTCCCCTGCCCGGAGAAGGCAATCACCGGTTGCAATATCATCCTCATACACCAGGGCCCAATCCCAAAGCCCTTACATGAACATGACCTGCTAATTGGGTCCCCAGTGCCTCCATCATAAATAGATACTACAACTGGCGGTGTAATTAGCAAGCAGCCGCTACCAAGACAACCACCTTTTTTTTTTTTTTTTTACTTTATTCTTCTTCTTTTTTTTTTTTTTCAATTTCCCTGCTGAAGAACTTGTCCTTGCTGACCTTAAGTTTCAATTCCAGGATATAGTGGGATGGAAAATGTTTACTCAATCAGAGGAATCTATCACCTAATGAAAGCAATTAAAGATGCAATTAATTCAAAATTCATTCAGGAAAAACAAGGCAATAAATAGATTTTAAAAGGAGGAAAATTAAGCAAAAAGCAACCTATATGAATAATTTCCTATGCCTCAACTGTCCAGAGGCTTCATTAAAAAAAAAAAAATGCATGTTAGGGGGCTGGGGTTGTGCCTCAGTGGGAGAGTGCTTGGTTGGCACGTATGAGGCACTGGGTTCAAGTCTTAGCACCACATTAAAAAAAAAAGTAGGTAAATAAATAGGTAGATAGATAGATAGATGAGTGAATAAATAAATAAGTAAAGGTCTATCTACACTAAAATTATAGAGAATTTTAAGAAAAAAATTGAAAAGTCCAATCCATGCCTTAATTTCTACTAAAGGAATCAAGTTGAGATTATCTACTTGATTGACATGATGCTTCCATCAGGCAGGGAGAAGCATCTGGCACATAGTAGGCCCCCCATAAATACTACAAGATATGAAAAGAGAGAAGAACTCTGGAGGCGATCACACTCCACTGACCTCCCATCTAAGCAGTAGTTAAAACATGGGGTGTGACACCCGGATTTACATTCACTCATTCCCCCAGAGCTCCTTACCATTGTGGACTCTTTTTTATTATGTTTCAAAATCCGGCTCTAAATATCTGGATACAAGTCAGCTTTCTCCAAAAAAATCTTCTGCCACTGATCAAAGGAGAACTTGAACTTTCTGAGAATTCCTGAGAATTCTCACCTTCACCTTCCTGAGAATTAAGCTTTATGCGGAAGACAGTTTCATATTCACAGTATGAATCTATAACTTTCTTTTTTTTTTTTTTTTAACGTGCCAATGACCCACCAACAGGCCACAGACCCAGTGGTGAGCCATGAGTTATCCCTGTGTGTTGACATTACAGATGATTTCTATTTTTTCCCATATATCTTTAAGAAGTCTTTTGTTTTCTATAATGAACATTTGTTACACTTCAATAATCAGTGAAGAAATGATTAAAAAAAAACAAGAAGATTAAAATAACATTCCCATTCAGAGAGCAGCCTTCAGACTCTGCAGTGTACCAGACTGCCTGGGGAGCCAGTAGCAATGCAAATTCTGGTTCCGCTGGCCAGGGCAGGGCTGGGCTCCTGCATTTCCAACAAGATCCTTTGCAAGGGCCCCACAACCCTCATGGTGCTTTGATTGCTAAGGATCTACAAAACACAAAAACAATTCAGATGCCAACAATCTCCCAGTTTGTAACAAAATCAAAGCAGGGTTTACACTGAAAATATATGCTTTGTTGTTTTTTTTTTTTCCTTTTGGTACCAGAAATTTAACTTCAGGGGCACTTAACCATTAAGCCACTCCCCAGCCCTTTTTATTTTTTATCTTGAGACAGGCTCTCACTAAATTGCTTAGGGCCTTGTTAAGTTGCTGAGGCTGGCCTCGAACTTCTGATCCTCCGGTCTCAGTCTCCTGAGTCACTGGGATGACAGGTGTGCGCTATTGTGCCTGGATGAAAATCAATGTATTTTGAACACCAGCTAGAAGGAGTAAAAATAAAAACGAACCCCCCCCCCCAAAACTGAACTTTACTTGGAAGTACAGCGCTCAGCTGAAAACGCTCATCTTCGTAGTTAAACACAAATGAAATTGCTTCTTATTGATTTTAATTTAGGTTAGAACACTTGCTGTCCAATAATGCCGGAAGAGGAAACGGCTCCTGAGGACCCGACATGATAAGGGAGGACTCTGGGGGCAATCAGACACTCTGCTGACCTCCAGTCTAAGCAGTAGTTAAAACATGACCAGAAGAATTAGGTGTGACACATGGCTTTGTGTCCCTCTCATCCCCGAGGGCCTCTTAACCATTACAGACTCTTTTTATTATTATTATTTTTTTAATTCTGGCTGCAAAAATGTCGTTCAATTAAGTTTTACTCATTTCCTTCCAGATCCTTAGGATTCTAATTTTCAAATAAAATCAACAGAAGCAGTTAAGGCTAAGTGTTAGCAGCGTGTCTCCTCAAGAGAGGCTGTCCCCTAACAGCAAAAGAAAAGTCCTTGGATTCTTACAAAACGTCTAAATGAATGAACTCGAATCACCCAGCCGACAGGAACAAAACTACTATGAAAAGGCTATTTGGGTCAGGCAGGAAGAAGGTTCCTTTTCCTTCTCAACATCCAGGCATTCATCTTTTTGTTCCTTCCAGTTGCGATTGGGGACCTTTGATTGAAAATGACCAGAATCAACCAGAGAGATAATACAGGCAGAGAAAGAATGTACTGAAAGGAACCTGGGCATCTCAAAGAATCCAATCAACCGCCCAACAACCCGCCTTCGGAAAGGGCAGGGATCAGAGTGGTTGTGAGGATTCAGGGAGTTGGAACTGAGAGAGAGATAATGGCATCCTTGTGTCACCTGGCTGGAACAATCAAATCCGGGGAGAAAAAAGTGTGACCAGTCTAGCCTGGGCTTTGTACCACCCTCGATCGGAAATGACACAGCCCCTTGATCTGCAGACGGTCCCTCAGTCAAGGGCCATACAAAGCATCCAACACTGGTTCCCATGCCTCTCAAATCTCAGGGAAGAGCAGTAGTGCACACCTGTAATTCTAGGGACTTGAGAGGCTGAGGCAGGAGGATCACAAGTTTGAGGCCACCCTCAGCAATTTAGTGAGGCCGTAAGCAATTTAGCAAGACCTTGTCTCAAAAACAAAAACACAAAAAGGGCTGGGGATATGGCTCAGTGGTAAAGTGGGTTCAACTTCCAGTACCAAAAAAAAAAAAAAAAATCTCTGTAAGCACCCATCTGTAAATCTAGTTATGAAAGGACTAATTCCATGAAGAAGAAGCAGAGACACAATGTAGACAGGGGTTCAAGTCCCAGAGGCATCTGACTTTGCCCTAGGAGGAAGCGCATTCACACACTGGTCAACTATGTGAGCTGAGCCACTGCTCCCTTCACTGGTTGCCCTACTTCATGCACACATGTGAAAGTTCCTTCAAAAGTTCACAAAACCTCCTCCTCTCAGGGAGGTATAGGGGCTCAATTCTCTATGGCTCCTGAACACTTTCCGATCTGAATCAGTATCTCAGCACAATATGATCTTCAGCTACACAATTGGTTTTAGGGACCTTTATCTCAGTTCTCAATTTGCACACCCCCATCACCCCAGGCAAAGTGCTAACTCATGAAGTTTCCACTAAGACTTGACTTGGACTGATTGCTTCCTTGGAATCATGTGCAAGAGAAGAGTCAACTCAGTCAAAAAACCAGCCTGTCCCACCAGACTGCTCAGACCTTCATTTCTGTCAGTACAGACCAGAAAGAGAAGTGTCCCAAAGTCACCTGCTTCAACCAAGAGTGGGTCTGGTCATCCTCTGCTGCCTTTCCCAGCATCCCAACAGAAAAGCCTATGGCAGCCAGGAGAATCACAAGTTCGAGACCAGCCTGAATAACTTAGCGAAGCCCTAAAGAACTTAGCAAGACCTTGCCTCAAAATTATTATTTAAAAAAAAAAAAAAAAAAAAAAAAGGAGGCTGGGGATGTGGCTCAGTGGTTAAGTGCCCCGGTACCTGCTCCCCACGGACCCCGAAAAAAATCATCCACAGCAAAATTCAACACTAACTCCACCTTGTCAAAATAGGCAAGGTGTCCTCAGTTCAAATTATGCTACTTCTTAGCCCCTAGACTCGCCCCATTTCTCACAGAGAAGCAGCTTCTGAGAAACAATGTATTAAAAACTCTTCAAGGGCTGGGGCTGGGGCTCAGTGGTAGAGCGCTTGCCTGGCACGTGTGAGGCACTGGATTGGATCCTCAGCACCAGGAAAAAATAAATAAATAAAATAAAGGTATTGTGTCCGTATACAACTAATATATATGTATGTGTTAAAAAAAAAAAAAAAAACTCTATAAAGATTTTGGTCACACTTAGTTACTACCCTTATAATTTTCATCTCTTATATACAGGTTGAAAAAATCAAAATGCTTCAAAATGTGAAACTTTTTGCCCGTCAATGTGGCCCGTGGGCAGTGCACACCTGAGTGCATGCCAAAGGCCACAGTCAAAATGCAGGTGCACTGAAAATAGCATATAAAAATTACCTCCAGGCTCTGTGTGTACAGTGCAGGAGACATCTGTGAATTTCATGCTGGGACTTGGATCCCATCGCCAAGCTACCTCATCATGAATATGCAAATATTCTAAAATGGGGGGGGGGGGTAATCTGACATCTGATCGGATGCCAGTGGTGTGCATTTCGGATCAGGGATCCTCAAACACATGTAAATATGCACTATGTATTCCACACTCCCAGTCAAAATAAAAATAAAGGTGTGGCAGCTGCCAAGGTAAAGAAACAACCTGGTTTTTCACACCTCTTTCTTGCCCTCCTTGGCCTCTGGATACCCCAGCTCACATTTTTATTTTTTTTTTTTCTTTTTTCAACTGAAGATGAATACAACACCTTTATTTTATTTACTTATTTTTATGTGGTGCTCAGGATCAAATCCAAAGCCTCAAACGTGCTAGGGGAGTGCTCTACCATTGAGCCACCACCCCTGCCCACCCCCATCCCGCTGTCACATTCTTAAATCAGTATGCACAAACCCAACATCACAGGACAAATGCCACACAGCCAGTATGATGCACTCAGACATGAATCACATACAGCATTAGGGAACCCAGGGAGAGGGGGGAGCCCCCACCAAACCTTTCTATTTAAACAAGGGCTTCCACTGTGTGTGCAGAAAGACAACCCGTCTGACCTTCCCAGTTACCCCTGGGCTTTCACACTTGCAGTCCGATTAACTAGAGTCTGCAACTAATTAACAGGTGTGGCGAGAAAGAAAGAAACAAACCAACCTTGGCAACTTGGAATTGATGAGTGGTGGGTTTGCAACACAGAGCTCCTGCAGGCTAGAAGGAACTGCTGGCATCCCGAGGTGGGATTCATTATTCAAACAGTGTCCACCTATTCAGCCTTCAGAAGTGTTCACTGCCAGCAGAAGTTCAAAATTCATTCCTGGCTACACGGTTGCCTCCTTGGTTATAGATACATGGTACCATCAGCAAAAGCCCCTGATTGGAGCAAGCCCCAGAAACAGAAAAGTCAGAGGGCCAAGAACATGTGTTTGCCGTGTTCCCTGACTAAGATGGCAATGAAGGAAACACAAATATTTTCTCTCCATCAAAAGACATGACTTCTTTTATCTACTTGGAAGCCTCCGGAAACCAGTCCAAAACACACAATACCTTTTACTAACATGCCCTCTGCAGACAAAGGGTGTCATTATATCTGCTACCCAAGGCAAAGCGTTAAGAGCTCTGGAAGGTTTCTGCAAGCAGAAGAAAATAATGAGCTTTAAGTCCTTTTACCTAATTCTTGAACACAGGAATCAAATACACTTACCTGGGCTGGGGGCAGGGAGGTCGGGGTGGCACAAGCCTGTAATCCCAGTGACTTGGGAAGCTGAAGCAGGAGGATCACAAGTTCAAAGCCAGTCTCAGTCATTTAGCAAGGTCCTAAGCAACTTAGCCAGGACTTAAGCAACTTAGTGAAACCTTGTTTCAAAATGAAAAATAGAAAGAGCGGGGGATGTGGCTCAGTGGTTAAGCACCCCGGGGTTCAATCACTGGTACAAGACAACAAACGAACCAAAAACCCAGCAAGATTTATTTTTTTCCCTTAACTCTTATTAACATATATGTCATTTACTAAATTTCAAATGCATTCGAGCGTTTCATCACCCCTAAAACATATTCAATGATGTGACCCTACCCTATGGATCCCTATGGTGGCCAAGTGCCACGGAATTAAAACATCTGCCCAAGTTAACCTTCGGTCCTTTCCTTTTTCAGAACTCAGCCACCAGCAAAGGACTCAGAGCTTAAAACAGTAAGTGCAATTCACAAAGGATGTGTAGACAGTTATCTATGTATGAATAGAAGCACCATGGTGTCTGAAAGATGGCAAGCTATGAAGCCAGCACTTTTAGTTAAGAAACTTCTGGAAATGCAAGGATGAACAGATAAGGTGTATGTATCCTGACCTAAAAGGGGGCCATTCTATGTTAATTGGTTCACGCTCACAGTAGGTGCTCAATACATGGGGGTTTCCCTTAGCTGCATGAGGACAACACTGTGCAAGGAGTGGCAGCAGAATGTCAAGACACGGGATGGCTCAGGGCTTACAGTGGAAAATACGACAGTGAAGGGACAGGGAAGAAAGCAGCTGTCACTGGGGAAGATGCAGGCCACCACAGCCCTCTCCACAAAGGGGTTTGCCGCCTACCCAACAGGGGAACCTTAAGAGTCACTCTGAAGCCTGGCTGAGCTGCAGAGTGTGAGAAGTCCTCAGAGAACTCCTTCTCTTCCCGCCTCCCACGCGGGCAGCACAGCTGCTTGGAGAGCCCTCTCCTGGGTTTCCAAGGCAGCCTCCTCCCACACCCCCCGCCACCCTCACTGGAAGACTTGAGCATCCTTGTTTATTCCTTGTAAAAGAACTTCCAAGTGAAACCCAGATTCTTATCACCTGCACCAAACAAAGGAGAAGGTATCCACTGGGCCAAGCTCCCAGCAAAGGAAGTATTCCCAGTGGGAACCTGGAACACAACTAAAGAGGGATGGCCTTTTTCCCAGCTGTCCCTTGGCTTCCCTCCCCAGCACAGGCCACCCTGGACCCCATTCTTGGCACAATAACACCACAGGATCCCATGCTACAGAGCTGCTGGGCAAATCTAACAGAGCTTTCTGTCAGTTCTGTTGGCCTTCTATGTCCACGGGTTCCTTACTAACCAATTCCTTACCCATGGGTTTTGCAACTAAGTATCAAAAATATTAGGGATCCGAGGGTCTAAACATGGATGCTGAGGAACTTCCGGATCCAGGGGCTTAAACGTGGACGTGCGCCTGAGGAACTTCTGGAGGCTGCGGCCTAAACATGGACGCCTGAGGTACTTCCGGATCCGAGGGCCCAAAGACGGACATGCACCTGAGGAACTTCCAGATCTGGGGGCCTCAAAATGGCCATGCACCTGAGGAACTTCCGGACCCGGGGGGCCTAAACATGGACGTGCACCTGAAGAACTTCCGGATCTGGGGGCCTAAATATGGATGTACACCTCAGGAACTTCTGGATCTGGGGGCCTAAACATGGATGCCTGAGGCATTCCAAATCCTGGGACCTAAACATGGACGCCTGAGGCACTTCTGGATCCTATAGCCTAACCTTGGATGCCTGAGGAACTTCTGGACCCGGGTGCTTAAACATGGACGTGCACATGGAGTCAATCAAACCAAGCTGACACATCTGGTCCTCCAAGAGAAATCTGGATTGGAGGGAGAACAGCCATTCTCAACCGGCGAAATAGTGAAGTTCCTTTGTCCTTATTTAGTGTAAGCAAAATAAATAATCTGATGTTAACTCATCAAATTTTTTTTGATGAGTGCTTGGCTCATAGGAAAACTGATTCTGTTTTATGGAATGAAGTGTTACCTGATTTTAAAATTAAAAATGAAGCCAATTAGGATTGTTAAATTACACTGTCATAATTCTGTTGATAATCTTGAGAATTTGAGAATTTTTGATAGCAGAAATAAATAAATCTTTTTTTAAAAAAGAATACAAGTAACAATAAATGCTAATGAGGATGTGGGGGAAAAAGATACACTCATAGATTGCTGGTGGGACTGCAAAATAGTGCAACCACTTTGGAAAGCAATATGGAGATTCCTCAGAAAACTTGGAATGGAACCACATTTGACCCAGTTATCCCACTCCTCAGCATATACCCAAGACCTAAAATAAGCATTCTATAGTGATGCGGCCACATCAAAGTTTATAGCAGCTCAATTCACAATAGCTAAACTATGGGACCAACCTAAATGCTCTTAACAGATAAATGGGTAAAGAAATGTGGTCCATATACACAATGGATATAACTCAGCTATTAAAAAGAATGAAATTATGGCATTTGCTGGTAAGTGGATGAAACTGGAGAATATCATGTTAAGTGAAATAAATCAATCTGGAAAAAAATTATAAATAAATAAATTTCCATCTCTTTTAACATGCACCAACTTTTTCTCTTATCACATTCCCTAAACAATAAAGTATAACAACTACACAGTATAACAATTATTTACACAGTATTTACATTTTATTGAACATCAGAAGTAATCTAGAGAGGATTTAAAGTATACAGGAGATGCACAGAGGTTATATGCAAAGATTATACCATTTTGTTTAAGAGACTTGAGCATTTGTGGATTTGGATTTCCTTGGGCAGTCCTGGAACCAGATCCCCACAGATACCAAGGGATGACTATAGCGAAGTGGAAAGTACAGAATATTTACTCCACTTGAAAGAGCCACTCATTTTAACATTATGTTGGAGAAAGGAACCAAACATCCTTAAAGGAAGTTTGGGATGCAGAGACCACCACCCAATCCTACTGACCAAATAAACCCGTAGCTGTACTGAATAAAGCCTGGACCCGTGGAAATAACGTGGAGTCCAGAGCTAAGATCCTTCTGGACTTTTAGACACTAAACATGGGAACCCCGGCTTGGATAAAATAAAATAACCAGGAAAGCAAAAGCCAGGGTCTGGGATGGGATATGAGAAAAGATTACAGAGTATCCTCCATCAGGCAGGAGGGACCAGGGCTGCTACCCAGGGGCACTTTTGTCAAGGATCTTGTGTGGGCCACGTGCAATGTCTGAAGAGCTCCAAGGTCCCTTCTGCATTTCACACTGTAGAACAGGCACTCATATTAGAATGCTGAAGGTGTCCTGCTGCCTCTGGATTTCTTGGGCAGCAGAGGCCAGCGTGCTTTGCAATCCCCCACAAGACCCATGACACATCATCAACAGGAACCAGAGGGAGAAATCAATGCCAGGAACTCTGCTCGATGCTCAGTCACAAGCAGGTAAAATGACAATAAAGGCTATTATTTCCAAGTGCTTTCTCTATGCCAGGCAGTGCCCCTGTGCCTGTTACTGCACCTTCTATGGCCTTGGTTTTAGTCAGCTTTTCACTGCCAGGACCAAAAGACCTCCCAAGAATGATCTTAGAGGAGAAGTTTATTTAGATGCTCAGGCTCAGAGGTCTCGGTCCATAGACAGCTGACTCCATTGCTCTGGGCCCAAGATGAGGCAGAACATTATGGCGGAAGATTTGTGGCAGAGGGAAGCAGCTCAGGACATGGCCATCAGGAAGCAAAGGGAGAGAACTCTGCTCAACAAGGACAAAATATAAGCCCCAAAGGCACCCTTCCCAAAGACCCACCTCCTCCAGCCACTCCCTGCTTGCCTAGACTTACCACCCAGTTAATCCACTCAAGTGGATTAATGCACTGATTAGGTTAAGGCTCTCCAATCATTTCGTCTCTAAATTTTCCTGCACTGTCTCCCACATGTACTTTTGGGGGACATCTCATATCTAAATCCTAAGAGCCTTATTCAAATACATTACTCAAACAACCTCAGGGAGCAGGGGCTATCACCCCACTTCACAAACAAGGACACAAAGCTAAATAACCCAGCACCCTGTCCTGATACCCAGACTCCCATGTTTACTAGCCACAGTGTCTTCCAGAAGGCCAAGAGTTTCTCTTGGCTCTAAGTTTTGAGGGGATAAGGATGCAGAAGAGGTCATCTGGGTTACACAGGACTGTAGGTCTAACCCGCTCATCCACAAGGTAAGATAAGGTAAGGCAGAAGGGAGCACTCCAGATGATCACGCAGGTAAAAACACACGGTGTGCATCCGGATGACACGTGCTGTGCATACGGGCCCCATTTTAAGCTTCTTTTAATTTAAAACTTTAAGCCTTATTGTAGTCCCACGAAACAGTACAAAGAAACAGATGACATTAATTTTAATGGTATTTTTCTACTTGTTATATCTAAAACACTATCATTTCAATAGGCAATCAATATAAAACTTTAATAGGATGTTTTACATACCTTTTTTCCTGTCTTTGAAATCTGATGGGTATTTATACATAAAGCACAAAGAAAATCAGACAATCCACATTTAAAACTTGCAACAGACATGAGGGCTAGCGGCTACCAAACTAGACACAGCAGTTCCACAGACATTTCCTGGTAAATGATCAAGATGTTACCATCAGAGGAAAATTTTGGAGGAAAAACTGCACATCCAGGAACCAAACCAAACCTGGTGCCATCTGAGTATTTGGTATGTCCCATTCATTAATGATGGGTCTCATGTCAGCTTCACAAAAGAATTCCTTTTGTCTTTCATCCCAACTCTCAAATTCCCTTACAAAAATAACACTCATCAGAGGACCACTCAAATTTTGAGAAACAAGCTATCCTAAAGGTAACAATGAACTTATTCAAAGTAAACACAAGATACTTACCCAGGTATAAACAACAAGAGGAAAGAGACCCATTAAGTCAGTCACAATTTTTAAAACTGCTGTCACCAACCCCATACTTAACACTTACTTAACTAGCTAAGAATTCAGAACGGTGTCACATTGGAATACAAACAGTCCTGGAGTGCCATAATCTGATGCAAAACCGCAGGGCTTTAAAGAAAAGAAAAATAACCAAGTAATTTTAGATCCCCTAAAACTCCATGAGTAGATCTCACAATTACAATATGATGTAACCACCATCAAGAGAGAGATTGGATTTGTTTTTTAACCCTGAATAAACATGACTGAGTAGAACACAAAACCAAAACAACTTCGTAGATCAGAGAACTTTAAAAATTGCCCATTTAGCAGCACGACTAATTCCAAGGATGTAAAAGACTTTGCATGTGGTTCCCCTTGTTAATGGCATTTTCAAAGGTGGGCTAATATGTCTTTAGTAGAGCACAGACAACTCTGTGATCGATTAGCAATGTCTGCCATGGCTAAGGGACTAGGAAGCCCAGGCTCAAATGCAAACTTCCAACCCCTCTGTAGAAAATTCGCAAAATAACGCAAGGGTAAGAAGAAAACATGCACTGCTCACTTTCACCGTTCCTATGAGCCCAGAGGATATGATGGGCCCCATTTTTATCACTATGTAACAAGGCATATGCATCCAGATAATTTCAGTAATGAAAACACCAACAGTATTAGGAAGAAAAACCTACACCTATAAATCCATTTCTTCAAACTATGGGACATACAGGATAGATTAAACTTCAACAGCTGCTACAGTTTGGATTTAAAGTGTCTTCCAAAGGCCCATAGGTTAAAGGTTTGGTCACCATCCGGTGGTAGGACCTTGAGGAGGTCGCTGAATCTTTGGGAGGTAGTTCAACCTTTAGGAAGTGACTTCTGAAACACTCAAAGGTGAACACACTTCCTGCACTCTCTGCTCCCACCATGATGGAATGCCTTGCCCCAGATCCAAACCAACATGGACTGAGCCAAAATAAACATTTCTTCTTTTAAGTTGATTATCTCAGGTATTTCCTTACAGCAAGGGAAATGAGCCCCACAAGAGTCATCTCTGCTAAATTGCGGTCAATAAAAAAGGTTCCTGAGTAGCCATGGGGGCCTTAAATTCATCTTCCATCAGCTCTCTTAACAAAGAAAAGCATGACGGCATCCAGCAAGCCAGTTCCAACCTGGTTCTGCCACTTCAATATCTGTGGGCTGCCCATTTTCGCTGAGCTTCAGCCTCCTCGACTCTTCGTGGCATTGCATAGCATTCATTAAGAAGCGTGTTTATGCAAATATTTGTTGCCTATGTCTTGAAAGCAGCTATTAAAAACAGGTACAATTTATAAGGTTCTGTATCCCCAATGCTTTTCTGATGATTTGCCCACAAATCTCATTTAATCTTCACAAGGAGCCTAAGAGTTTGAAACTCACATTATCCCACTTTACAGATGAGGAAAACAAATAGGCTAAGTAACTAGACAAAAGTTAATAAAGTACAGCCAGGCACGATGGCACACACCTGTAATCCCAGTGATTCAGGAGGCTGATGCGGGAGGATCACAAGTTCAAGGCCAGCCTCAACAACTAAGTGAGACCCTGTCTCAAAATTAAAAAAAAAAAAAAAAAAAAAACAGAAAAGAAAAAAGGCTAGAGATGTGGCTCAATGGTAAAACACCCCTGGATTCAATCCCCAATACCAAAAAATTGAAAAATTACAAAATTAAAAGCAATAGCAACTAAGAAGTTACTCTTCTAAAAAAGCATTAAAAATGTGTAAGAGTTACAGTTGTGGCTCAGTGTTGGAGTGCTTGCCTAGTATGTGCGAGGCACTGGGTTCCATCCTCATCTCCATATAAAAATAAATAAATAAATAAAGGTAGTGTGTCCATCTACAATTAAAAAAAAAAAAAAAAGTTTAAAGTTCAAAAAGAATTCTAAGCCAGACTGACCCAACTCCTATCACATGAAATAACTTCAAGTTGACCAATTGAAAAATGATGGACTGATGCCTAAAACTGTCAAGGGATAGTCCACACCCTCCACTCACATCTTAACTCATGCAAGAAAAAGGAAAAAAACAAAAATCTAGCTGGATCAAGAATAAAATAGGGGGCTGGGGATGTGGCTCAAGCGGTAGCGTGCTCGCCTGTCGTGCGTGTGGCCCGGGTTCGATCCTCAGCACCACATTTACAAACAAGGATGTTGTGTCCACCGAAAAACTAAAAAATAAATATTAAAATTCTCTCTCTCTCTCATCTCTCTCTCTAAAAAAAAAAAAAAAAAAAAAAAGAATACAATAGGCCAGGCACGGACTAGCCAATTTCCTAGAAATGTGTTTCTGCCCAAACACATTTGGAATCAGCCTGACACACAGGCCAAAGTGTGTCTAACTGAGGGCACTAGCCAAGGTGGATAGGCCAGTCAGTACTTGTCACCCAAGCAAAATTGGTCACTTGTAGTGTCCTTCTCCTAGACCAACCTGCTCAGAGCTATCTCTAAGCAACCAATGAACATGCATCTTCCCGCCATCTGGTCAGCTGCAGCAGGCTCTGCTGCCCTCTACATACCTCACCGTCCTGTTTCTAGAACAACGAAAGCAGAAATGAGAGTGCTGCTTCTAGGTAACACTAAAGCCAATGACCAACAGAAGAAGAGAATGTAGCCTAGGTTATTCCAATAGGGGGGGTGAGATTTGCTACCACAGCAACCATCCAGCCCCACAACCCTGACCTTGAACTAGAATACAGCCTGTCATCAGCAATAGACAGCCTTGCTGGCCGGCCACCGAGGTGCAAATTGAGCTTTTCCGTTTTGAAAGACAACATCTACCCTCCAAATTCTCTTAAGGAAGATGTCCACCTCTGACATCATCATCTCTCCAAAAGATACGCAAATGTGAGATGTCTGGGAACAACATGCAATGATATCAGTGTCTTGTAAAATGTCCTGTGGTCCTTTGGGAGAGCATGATGCTACTCATCCAGTCAGTCCTCAAATGTGACTACTGCCACCCGGACACTGAGGATACAACAGATGGGAGAAGGGACGTGGGCCTGTCCTCACTGACCACCTAATCAGGCGTGGAGTCATAGAAGGGGAATCCATTCCCTCAAGTCTTCTGTTTGTCCAAGTCACAAGCGGGCAACTCTACTCAGTACAAACCACAGGCTTTCATAGGTTGTGTTGGAAAATTTAAAGTATGTGACACTTCTATCACTTCTTAGAAATCCGTCTACAAAAATTAGGGGTGCAAAAAATTAAGTGGCAAGGGACCCACTAATACAGCATCTCCAATACTGATGTATTCCAATTAGACCATATTGATCACTGGCCTCCTTTATTGGCCCATGTCATAGTTTAGATACATAGTGTCCCCCAAAAACTCATGCAAGAATTTTCAGAATTGAAATCATTAGGCTGTGAGTCTTAACCGGTGGATTAATCCACTGGCATGGATTAACTGGGCAGAAACTGGAGGCAGGTAAGGTGTGGCTGGAGGAGGTAGGCCACTGGGGGCATGCCTTTGAGGTTTACATCTGGCCCCTGGTGAGCACAGTGCTCTTCTGCTTCCTGTTGTTCACATCCTGAGCTGATTTTCACCTTTGGCCCAGAATTAAAGAGTCAGCCAACCATGAACGGAACCTCTGAAACCATGAACCAAGGTAAACTTTTCCTCCTGTACATTGTTCTCATCAGATCATTGGGTCCCAGCAACAAAAACCTGAATAAAACACCCCACATCATCCCCATCTTGCATACTTTGATAACAAGAAAGTCCCAAGAGAGCCAATTCTTCCATCAAAGGAGAGAGTATTTGAATCACTTATTTTCATTGATCGAGCTAACAGTTATTAAGAACCTCAACAGATGTCAACACGTGACTGTGAACATGCAAGCAGCAGGCCATTTGCAGAGCCAAAAAAAGGACCCAACTAGCCCAGCGGAGCTTCAGCTTCATAGGCTAGACTGACAGCAAAAAATCCCATTGACTCACAGTCAACAATCCATGTGTGCTTACACTAGTGCCTGTGCACATACATGCAACCAATCCAGGCACTATAAACCCTGAACAAGCATTAAAAAAAAAAAAACAAAAAACCTATCTCTCAGGTAGTAATCACCTATCCAAGGGCAGCCAACACCTCCAGGGATCAGCTACTGTTGTAAATAACCGCTATGGGCCAGGTGCGCACCCCATCCCAAGGGGCAGCGGCTATTTAATTCTGGCTTAGCGACGTTGCCAACCAACGAGGAGGCTGCCTAACTCCCGATTTTTCCAAAGTAACCTAGCCTTTTATGGGAATCTCCCACGAGGGCAGGAGGTGCCATCTGTTTGGGTCACCATTGTCTTACCAGTGCACAGAACAGCACCTGGCACATGGAAGGTTCTTGGAAGACACTCTAAGGCATGAATGTGAAAGGCTCCATTTTTTTCTCTTTTATTTTAAACCCAGTCTGGCCAAACAGAGCATCTGTTGGCTAAATGCCCTCTACCGAAATCCAGATCATCGAAATAACTGTCCTCTCTCCACTTCTCTCTTCTACATTGAGACCAAAAAAATTCAGAACTAGCCTTTATTTCTCATTTTAGAAAGATTCCTTCCTCACCACCCCAACCATTAGTTTTTGTTTGTTTGTTTTATTTTAGTACTGGGATGGAACCGGGAATGCTCAATCCCTGAGCTAATCCCCAGCCCTTTTTTTTTGAGCCAAGCTTTAGCTACAGGCTGTCCTTGAACTTGTGATCCTCCTGCCTCAGCCTCTGGAGTTGCTAGGATTGCAGGCAAATGCCACCACACCCAGCTACGGGTATTTTTAAAGTCAGTTTTAAAAGTCATCCCGTAACTTCACTGGCATGCACAATTATTATTTATTATTTATCATATTGTTTATTAATTTATTGTATTATTTATTATTATTATTTATTAATTTATTGTATTATTTATTATATTATTTATTAATCTGGAGTTTTGAAGAAATAAAGTTGAATGGTCATTTAAAAAACACAAAACAAAGCAATCCTGGGACAGTGTTACTGAGGGGTATTATACATGTAGTCATGTTTCCTGAATCAGGTATTATTATCTTGTTTCATGTAAAAAAAAACTCAGTCTAATTCCTGCTGGACTTCTGTAGCAGTGCTGTTATCTTTGGGATGTGCAGCTGGAATCCAGGTCCTTGGTGTCCCGAACAAAGAAGGAGCAAGACACACAGAAATAATAGCAAAGTACAGATCAGTTCCTTCAGTTGAAGGCAAAGGTAGAAATAGCACTCCAAAAGGTATAGCAGAGTGGGACAAGCAAGAGAGAGGCTCAAGGCCCCATGTCTGGAAATTGGTACTTTATATGCTGAGCTGTGAGGCACTCTCTTCCCTATAGAGACCTGATAGAAGACCTTACTCCGTTTGCTCCCATTGATTACCTTATGACACCTGACCGAGATGAGTGTCCAGTTTTCCCCCACTGGTTACTTTAGAACACTTAATTAGAATACTGTCCACTTGCCAGGCTCAGTGGTGCACCTGTAATACCAGCAGCTCAGGGAGGCCAAGGCAGAAGGATCTCGAGTTCAAAGCCAGCCTCAGAAAGTTATCAAGGCCCTAAGCAACTTAGCGAGACTCTGTCTCTAAATAAAATATTAAAAAAGGGCTGGGGATGTGGCTCAGTGTATAAGCATCTCTGCGTTCAATCCCTGGTACCAAAAAATAAAATAAAATACTGTCCACTTTACCCCCATTAGTCATTTTATAATACCAACCCTGTGGCAGCAGTTATCATGGGAAGTTATCGTGGGCAATAAGTCCTCAGTGGCGGGAATGGACATGCTAATGGGACTTGATGCCTCATTTCCAGGTCTTGACAGAAGCATTTTTCTTGTATCCTTCCTCAGCAAACTTGGAGTCCCTGCACTCCTACTAACAGCATCAGTTTGTAAACCCGATCTCTGTCTGATGTCACTGCCTTTGATCTGCACTTCTGCTGACATTTAGGGCACACTGTCACCTACTCCTTTCGTTTTATGTATGTATGTACATATGTATGTATTTTTCAGTAACAAGGATTGAACCCAAGGGTATTTTACCTCTGAGCCACAACCCCAGCCTTTTTTATGTTTTATTTAGAGACAGAGTCTCAGTGACTTTCTTAGTGCCTGACTTTTGCTGAGGCTGGGTCTGAACTCACAATCCACCTGCCTCAGCCTCCTGGGTCACTGGGATTACAGGCGTGCGCCACCACTCCAACCCACCTTCTCCTTTTTCACAACTAACCCTCTGCAGTTTACTTGGTGCTTTTTCACCCACAGTAGCTCATTCATGTCACCAACCCAAACACCTCCTGCTTATTTATAGCCTCAAAGACCAAGAACTCTGATCCCCAATCAGGGTCAGGTCCCTGGATTATAAACTCTTACTATTATACCCTGGAATGGCTTTGCTTTTCTCTACTGTAATTAAATGCCATGAAAGCAGATACGAAAAGTAGACGCCGTTTATTATTATTATTTTTTGTGGGACCGGGAATTGAACCCAGGGTCTTGTGCATGCTAGGCAAGTACTCTAAAAACTAAGCTAGATCCTCAGCCCTACAAAAGCAGATATGAAGTCCTTCTTGTTTACCACTCTATCACTACTCCTGGCCCATAGGTGCTTAATAAATATCTGCTGAATAAATGAGTTTTGGGGGGTAGGGAAACTTACAGTATTCCATTAACTAGAATCTGCCCACCACCTTGTTGCTACTCCCTGGAGATATTTTGTTTTTCCCCTTTTTAAAATTTGTTTTTGTATCACGCATTGAACCCAGGGGCGCTTAACCACTGAGCCACATTCCAGCCCATTTTTTTAGTTTTCATTTTAAGACAGGGTCTTGCTAAGTTGCTCAGGGGCTCATTAAATTGCTGAGGCTGACCTTGAACTTGGGATCCTCCAGGCTCCTGAGCTGCTGGGATTACCAGAGTGCAACACCTGCTCAGCTCAATGGTACCCTCTTGAAACTGTACAACCTATAGACAAAAGTGGAGGCAATATTCTCTTCCCTTTGGGATTTATAAAACACCTGGCTTTCCTGGAGGTAGCAAGGTTAGCAAGATAATGGAAGGGATCTTAGCTCTGTAGGAAGCAAACTCACAGGAAAAAGTAACGGGAAGTGCACCTCACAAATCACAATAAGCACCAGGCACCTGACTTGCACATTGCAAAAGGGCCACAACCCTGCCAAACTACTGAGCGTAGGGTCCATAATCTCTAAAATTCCAAAAGAATTTTAGAAGCTATTTAGTTAAGGGTGAAGAAAACATCCCCAAAGTAATCAAAACCCTTCACAAGCTCCCACAGCTGCCTAGCCAGCCACTTTGACAAAACTCCAGAGGAACAAATCCAAAATCCAAACCATCTCTTGACAAGTTCAAGTCCAGCTCCCTCAGACCTGTGCCTGAAGTCACACATGATTCAGAGCCTGTAGCCTGCACTCAGATGATATACAGGATAATAAAAATACCACATTATCACCAAGTAACTATAGTCAATGCCCCCAAACAGTAGTTCTCAAACGACAAATCAAATCGATTTCGATTATTCTTAAGAGGAGTCAAAAAAAAAAAAAAAAGCCTCACCACCAACAAATTCACTCTATCTACAGTTATTATCTGCTTATTCAGAAGCTGAAGTAATTTGCTAAAAGGTCGTCCCTTTGATGTAACCAAATAAAATCCTATGCTAATTGCATTACTTCCTTATTTAATTGTAGCAAATACAGGAAGACACCTTTATTCCACCCAGCATTTAGGGAACTGACTTACATAGGAAAAATAATATAGTAGAAGGCGTAAAGCTGGGTCTTTTAATTGTCTCTCCCGTGCAATTAGGGAAAACTGGAAACTGCCTTCAAACAGCAACTGCTCTGAAAACCAAAATGATCCTGAGAGATGATTAAAGAAACCTACTATAGCCACCCCCACTAACTGCCCAGGTGACCTCAGATGAGTGAAAACTTCCCCCTGCTCAAGTTTGCTTATTCCAAAGTGGCAATAGGCATGGTTTCAATTTCCAAGGAGAATTAAAGGCATATAAAAAACCCAGGCACAGGGTCTAGACTGTGCACATGCTTGGTGAGTATGGGCTATTATAACCACTGCACCCACTTCAGAGATGAAAAAGCTGAGGTGTGTTTGTCCAAGGCAACTGCTACAATGGACCTAGAAGTCCAGCCTCAGTGTGTGAGGACTTGGTATGAATATATATATGGAATTCCCAGACCCTCAGCACCACCCAATCCCACTTCCAAGAGATGTTGGGTCACTTGCCGAAGGCAGTGTTGCCACCCAGTGCCAGCACTAAGAACAGCCACCAGCCCTGAGCCTCCATAGTCCCCAAATGGTAACACTTCAGAAAAAGGGGTATTATTATCTCTTTATTTATTTATTTTTGGTACCGAGGAATGATCCCAGGGGTGCTTAACCACTGAGCCACACCCCCCCCCATTCTTTTTATGTTTATTTAGAGACAGGGTCTCGATGAGTTACTTAGGGCCTCCCTAAATTGCTTTGAACTCTTGATCCTCCTGCCTCAGCCTCCAGAGCTGCTAGGATTACAGGTGTGCACCCAGCTAAGGGGTATTATTTTTTAAAATGGACAGGACTATGAATACATAACAGATCCTCCTAAGAATTTTGAAAAAGTTTTAAAGACAATCTTGACATCAACAGCATGTTCCCTACTCATCGAGACTCTGCTTGGTAAATGGCTTCTGGCTGCAACCCCCCTACCTGAATTATTCCAAATTAATGAGTTTATCTGATTGAAGTGTGCCGAGGAATTCGGCAGCAGCATGAGAACTCAGCTCTTTGATTCACAGAGTAACTGATATGAATTCCTCAAAAGCAAACCCGCTACATTATACAACAACCGCCTTGTTAGAAAGATAGTATCACAGACCCAAAAATAAGACCAGTTGTCCTATTTTCTTCCATGGAAGTGTTACATATTCCATGAACTATGCTTTCATTCCTCCCTTTTCAGTTGCTAGATTTCAGCAGCCAACTGTGTCACTTTGCTACGCCCCAAAAATAGCTAAACCGAGTAGTTTAAAAATCACATTTTGTTGTTTGGCCAGAAAACCATCAGGCTGATTTCAGTCTGAAAGAAAAAAATAAAAGTGATCAGAGGACAGGGGCTGCGCCTGGATCTGGGGGTTCCCTCTCGACCCCTTGGCAGGTCTGGATCTGTGAAAACAGGGAGACAGGGTTGTTGTTCCAGGGTCACCCAGGTGCAAAGCCAGTCAATAGTACTGTTTGCTTCCCATCGGTGGCGCCAAATTAAAACCCCAGAATGCCAGCAACAGAGCACAGGTCCGCAGAAGAGGAGCCAGCACCAAGCCATTCTTCCTGCAGGGGACCTGGGAGACCACATGGAGCATTTTCAGCCTTCGGGAAGCATTTTTCCCATTGGAAACAGAAAAAACAGAGACATTCTTTGCAATGCAGAGAGGCGATCTTATCTCTTCATCCTCAAAATTTAACAGTTTTACTCATTTGACCCAGGATGATCTCCAGCCAGTCCTTCTTTCCCAACCCCAGTAGCAAGGCCAGGCACAAAACCCCATTATATGTACATTATACAAATAAAAAAAAAAACAAATGTGTTTATACCTACGTGGTCTTTGGCTCCGTTCTCCTCTCTCCATACGCTCCTATCCAAATCTCTTTCATACACATGAAAATGGTGAATGTATTGAGACTATTTATCATGTAATGATAAGTATGATACTTATAAATGATAAGTCCTTAACATGCATTTTTCATTCAAGTCGCATAATGATCTGAGGAGTCAGGATACGGTCACCATCTCATTTCACAAAGTGGAAAACCAAAAAAAGAGAGGCACAGAGATGTTAAGGAACTTGTCTAAGGTGGCTTAGTTAACTTGTCTAACTAGCTTAGTTAGGACAGAAGCAAGCTGCCCAAAGGCCCAAGTTCTCAGTCCTCTAATAATCCATACAACTCTCCATGGGAACCTGATTTAGAAAAAGTTAAAAGCATTAACAAGTTCCAATCTGCTACAGGATTTCTTCTTGCTCTGTGCTGGCCAAGACTCCTCTAAACTGGCGGACACATACCAAAGTTCTCATTCTTGGTATGAATCGCCTCCCACAGGACCAACCCCAAGGATAACAGAAACACTGCCCAATTGGAGCTTCCAAAAAAGAGCACTGCGTAGAGAGAACCTCATCACTCAGTCTAAAGAACACTTGTTAAAGTGTTTTTTAAATGTTAGTCATATCAAGTGCCCATCAAAACCACGAGCCTGCACAAACCTAGTAAGCCATTTCCTGTTGATTTTTTCTTCTGTCTGAAACACTAAACATTTTGTTACATATGACACCAAGTAAAATGGCCCCTCCAATTACAGGTGTCCCTAAAGGGGGACATTGTTCATAGCATCCTCTAGCTAAACCCACCAATCCTGGAGAGCCACTGCTTACAGAGCTGGCCATCCTTCTCAGAATAGGGGTCAAGTGTGAATCACCTGCTAGACACTCCTGGCTTCATGGACTTCCCTCCAAGTGAGATTCACCGGAGTTACTTCCAGATTTTTATTCTTCTAAGAGATTAACAATTCTTTGGCTCTGGAAATTTGAGACAGGAGCATTGTAAGGGAAAAAAAAAAAAAAAAAACAGGGGGAAGTAAACACAGAGGGGTGAAACACATCATTTTTAGAACGACTGTGTGCACACGTGCATGCTTGTGGTGCTGGGATCAAACATGGGGCCTCATGCTAAGCAACTCTATCATTGAGCCAAGCCCCCAGCCCTGGGGTCACTATTGTTTTGTTTTGTTTCTTACAACTTAACATAAACAGCATTAAAATAAGTCAAAGCAAAGTCAGTAGCCGATCATCTTTTTTCCTAAATGCAAAGAATATTCTCAGAGTTCCTGCACTTATCTGGTTCTTTGCAGGCAAGAAGGTCACCCCCATTGCTCAGGCAGGGAAATAGAGGTATTTGATCTTTTAATCCTTTGCAAATATTTACCAAGGCCCAAAAGCATGCACAGACAACTTTGGCCTAATATGTGCCCTCGCCACATTGTTCTGGGACATATTCAGTGACAGTTGCCAAATTCCACAAGAAGGTCTCACAGTCTCAGAACATTTCTCACTTGCCTGAGCCCCTCCCTCTACCTCAGCAGTGGCTGCTGGCTTGACCCAGATTGAGCCCTAGTGGAGAATTCAGAGTTGGGACCCTCTTTCTTGGCTTCCACTACATTATTAGATTTTATTCCCTACACAGGCGCAGCCAAGAACGCAGCGCAAGGGATTCTCACTCATTATCTGATAGCAGCCAACCTGTAACCAAGGTGTACCAAGGACTTACTGAAGGGCATCAAATACTGTTGAGGGAACTTCAAATGTCCCCAGTTTTCCCCATTATAAAATATGACCTCTAGAAAAGTGTGCCCCCAGGATAAAGGGTCAATCGTAACTTCTAATCTCCAGATTCCAAATACACACTCACAATCTTCAACCTGCTTAGAAACAACACGCATAGCCCCACATACTGCTAGTAAAACCCTGGATGAAAATTAGATTAAAAACCACCACCACACAGAGTGGTTGTGCATGCCTATAATCCCAGGGGATTGGGAGGCTAAGAAAGGAGGATTGCAAGTTTGTTGACTTAGCAAGATCTCAGTGACTTAGCAAGACCCTGTCTCAAAATTTAAAAAAAAAAAAAAGGGGGGATGGGGATGTGGCTCAGTGGTTAAGCATCCCTGGGTTCAATCCATAGTATTACCAAAAAAAGAAAAGCAATCACCACCACCTTTCACAGTCAAAGGCTAACTGTAAAAACAACCTACTAGCTACCAGTGCTTAACCCAGGTCAGATCAATTCCAATGCCTAGATTCTTTCTTTGGGTAAGAAGTTACCAAAAAAAAAAAAAAAAAAAAAAAAAAAAATGGGAGAGGAGAGATAGCGTTTCCTGGACAGCTTCATGTAAACAACATAATTTGTGTCCAGTGAAAACAGGGACCTGTTCTCAGATTCACCATGGGACAGCACCTTTCATATGCTAACAAACCTTTCCTACACCCTTTCTTCCTCCAGGGACCCTTACTCCCTCTATTTCAAAAGATCCTGTAATGCCTATTTGTATTAATGTTCCTGCTCCATCAACCCTCTCCCATGAACACTGTCTAGGAGGGAATATCAAAAAATTTATTTCATAAACATTGTCAAAAAAAAAAAAAGACCTAGTTTAGAGACTGGGTAAAGAGTCTTCCAACAATACATCTGACATGGAGGATAGGGAGACCCTTGTGATCCCTCACACGTATCTGAGGGTAAGATGGCCAACTTCCAAATATTACTTTTGCCTTCTACTAAGAAGGCCAGGAGGGATACCTACCAGGACTAAAGCATGCAAAAACATGAAAATGCAGGAAGAGATGGCTTAGGGGAAATTGGGATTCACAGGACATCAATCATGGATCTTCCAATTCTGATATATCAAGCTATACAGCTGAGCTTGTCCATCTGAAGTGTTTCCAACGGCAGCCACCTGGATGCAAAGGAATCACGGTACAAAATACTGGAATGAAAAAAAGTTTCGCTCGGAGGGCCAAGAGAGAAATCTATTTTTAAAAAGAGTTTGTGCTGAATAGCTGGAGAATGCAAAAGAGATAAAAGGTTAACCCTTCCAGGTAATATGATTTTACATCCTGTGACTGGAGATATGGGACCAGATATTTAAATGAATTGTAAGTTGGATTTGCTTTAAAATAATGAGCGGAGACAGGCAGAGTACAGAAGCATGACCAGAGAGAGGAAACTGGGAGGTACTTGGGAATGAAATTAGCCAAATTAACTGTTATATTATGTGCATGTAAAAATATATAACAAGAATCTCACTGTTGTGTATAATTATAATGCACCAAAAAGGAGAAGAAGAAAAAAATATTTGGACGGGGTGGGGTGGGGTGGGGTGCGAAGGGGGCATAGATGAAATCAGACTGAGTTGACAATTGTGGAAGCCCAGTGAGAGATATAGAGGTTCATTATAGTCTTCTGTATTTATGTTTTTTTCATAATAATTTTTTTGAAAAAGATATAGAAGAATACAAGATGCACAATATCAGGTTTGATAATCCTTCCGCTTTGCACTTTGAAAGCCATCACTTGAAGCACTAAAGGGGAGGCGGATTCCACACCTGCCCTGCTGTTCAAAGAGTAAAAGCCACCCTTTGCTGATTCTGATCCCCTGGGGAAAGACCTATGCCAGGGGCTGTTTTCAAAGCCCTCTTCAACTACAGAGACCCTGAATCCCGAACTGGATTTGGGTTAAGATCTCACAAAGAAAACCCTAATCCAATACCAGAAGCATTTTTATCCCTCTGGTCAAACACTGAAATGCTTCAAAGGTATCATGGGAGTCCCCCAGAGAACTCTGGACACCCCGCACCACACACACACACACACACACACACACACACACACGATTTCAGCCGGTCCAAGGAGCTGCAGAGCAGAGCAGTGGCCCCCTCCTGGCGCCCAGGGGCGTCGCAGCCCCCCAGCCTCGAATCTGGGCGGGTGAGCCCCATCCCCGCTGCGTGGAGGTGGCGGAGCCCCACCAGTGGAGGTGGCAGGAACACGATGAGTGGCTCGGGGGCGCCCCCTGAGGTCCACCGGCGTCCCGGCACCCTCGGAAAACCGAAAACCGGTGTCTTTCAGGGCTCTGACATTTTAACTTTGCCTGGTTCTAAAAGCCGCGACACACTCTTCTAGCTGCACTTTTCCAAACCGTGCCTCCCACCACCGCCCCTGCCCTTCCTACACCTCTCGGCTCCCGGACAAGGATAAAGACTCTTTATCTCGCATCACAGGCACAAAAAATAAATAAATAATAAAGAAAGAAGGTAGAGGAAAGTGATCCAAGCCCCACCAAGGCAGCATCCCAGACAAGTCCCATTTTGGATTTCAAGCTTCCTTAGACACCAAAAAAAGAAAAAGAAAAAAGAAAAGAAGAGAAAGAAAGAAACAAAAAAGAAAATCACGGTGGGAACATTAACTCCACCACCGAATAAGAAGGCCAGAAATGACATTGGGAATTGGTTTCTCAAGGGCTGCCCTCCGCTGCCTCTCCCCTTCCCCTATTTAAGCGTGGCCCTCACACAGCTCCTGTGTGTACCTGAACCCACTCAGTCGCCAAGTCGGTGCCAAAGGAGCTCCTAGCAAGGGGAGACGACTAATACAAACACTGACCGGTGGCCTTTAAGGGGGAAAGGGCAGCTCTTTCTTAGTCCCCAATTCCGTGGAGGCAGGACTTTGGTGGGCAAATACCAGGCCTCCAGGTTACTGTGGACATACATCCTCACTCAGCCTCAGGGCTGGGTTTCTGGACTGTGGCAAGAGCTCAGTGCAGCTCCGGGGACTGAAGGATGCGCAGAGGAAAAAAAAAGGGGGTGCTGAAAAAAAGACAGTGTTTTGCCTCTCTGTCCCTCCAGGCCACCCCGGAGGCTGCAAAGGGTGCACTCGCAGCCAGTCCCTCTGGAGAGGGTCCCCGAGGGCAACCAGGACGCCCGCGCCCTGCTCTGGGGCGCACAACGGGGCTACCGGACCCGCTGCACCAAAACCTGGCGCTCTGACTGCCGGGGACAGGCGGCTGTTGCCAGGGAAAGCAGAAACATCGGGACACAAGCCTCTTTTTTTTTTTTTTTTTTTTTTTTTTTTGATTCAGATAACCCCCACCTCCAAGTAACCAAGAACTGGTAGATGAGAAGGCAGAAAAAACGGGGGATTCTATGTCCTTAGGGGAGTGAGAAATGAAGAGTTTTCCCCCACTCTTTCCCCCAGGCTAGGGCAGAGGACGTGGCCTCCATGCCCAGGGAAGGAGCTGGACAGCTTCGAGGGAGCTTGGGGATGCAGCACCGGGGCCCAGCCAGAAGGGAGAGAAAAGCAGCTGGCCTCTGCCCTCCCGAAGCGGGGAGGGTGTCTGCCGGCTGCGGGAAGTGGAGGGTCGCCGAGCTGCACACCGTTACGTGCAGTGATTTATTATTGTCACCAGTGGCCAATATTGTTCCTGTCTTAACCTGGCCAGAAAGGAGCGGGTCTGGGTCTGTCAGCCGCGGACAGCCTGCAAAAGGGCAAAGATGAAGGTAGGCAGGGCGTGCGAGGCAGGGAAAAAATCCTCCCCGGCGCGAACGGCAACCCAGACGCCGACCCGCCCCCTGCGCCCCGACCCCGGCAGCCCGGCAAGGCAAAGCAGCCAAGGAAAGGGGGTCGCGGGACCGGAGAGAATCGATCTCCCTGAACAGCCTATTCTCTGCCCTCCCACTGTGCCCAGGCCCCCACGCCCAGAGAACTGCTTCGCGCCAGCACCGAGGCGTAGCCCGCGCCCCAGACCCAAGCTGGGGTAAGGAGAGGCGCCCCCGGCCCCTGGAACCAGAACGCGGGCTGTTCCCCATATCCTAATGCTACGCGGCCAGCCTCCAGCTACCATCCCCGAACACCAGCGCTTCCAAGGGGTCGGAGAACTGCAAAACGAGCTCCCTTTAAGAGCTCTTTCAATCCCCACTGGAGCGAGGGAAGCACCCAGGACCCCCCCAAAACCTACAGAAGCATCCTTCTCATGGCCTTAGTCTCGCCAACCGTCCTACAACTCTAGCCTTCCGATTGGCGCCGGATCAGCAAAGCAAGTCCCCTTTTCTCCAGACTCCAGCTTCCCGAGCCTTCCCCCCCACCCCAAACCAGAGCTGGAGCAGACCCCTGGTTTACAATCCTCCTACCCGGCTGGCCCCTGCTTTCGCCCTCTCAGACCACCAGTCCCGCCAAACGTCGCCAGAACCAGTGAAGCAGATCCCCTTTTCCTCCCCGAGGAGCCCGGCCCCCCACCACCCTCTCCAGGGTCTCTAGGACTGGCGCCCAAGCTCCGCGCTCCGGCCACAACTCGGCATACCCAGCGCGCGCGGGCCGGGGCTGCGTCCCCTCGGCCGCCGGCACTCACCGGGGAAGCACACCACATAATGGAGCACGGAACTGGTGATTTTCAGGAACAAAATCCACCAACACGGTTCCAGTAACCTCCGCATGTCCGAAAACGCACATCGAAAAGAAGAAAGCAGGGGGGGTAAACTTGTTGAATAAGTTCTTGCTTCCGTGCGAGCCTCCGCTAAGCCTGGGCGCTTTCCCGGCTCGCCAGCTCCACGGGCCCCCCACGCTCAGCGGCGAGTCCCCCTGGAATCCGGGAAGCCGCCGAGCGCCCCCCCGGAAAATCTCAAAAAGTGACTGAGGATGCAAAGCCACGCTGGGGACGATCCTCTCGGCGGAGAAGGGCTGGTTGTCGTTCAAACAGGAGCGAGCGGAGCTGGCAGGGAGAGGAGTGGGCGGACGGCGACGATGCCCGGGGCCCGGGGCAGGCAGGGACCGCGGGCGGCGACGGCGAGCAGCCGAGGATCTCCAACTTGAGTCGGCAGCACAGCGCAGCCGGAGAGCCGGCGGGCGGCGGCGGGCTGATCGCGGCGCGGCGTCTCCGGGCTTCAGGCAGGCAGCTCCTTCCAGGGCCCCGGGAAGGAAGGAGGCATGTTTGCGATCTGGGAAGGGGAGGGCAGAGGCGGGGGGATCGAAGGGCCCCCCCAGAATAGAAACGGCCGGAGGAAACGCAGGAAAACACAAAGGATCTCAGAGGGGCGCTGGGGCGAGGGCGCCTTCAGTCCATGCTCCTGAAAGTTGTGGCTCCGGCGCAGGCTGGGGAGGAATCGGGAGCGCGGGGCTGGAAACTGGCCATGCCTCCATACAGGAAGTAACATGTGAGCATGGATCCTGGCAGAGACTTTAAAGCCGGCGAGCGGGCGAGCGAGCGAGCAGGGGGCGCGCAGCGGCGGGGACGCGCTGAGACGACGGGGGCGCGCAGCCCGGGGCAGCCGGCAACGGGAACGCGCGCTCCGCGCTCTTAAAGCGGCCACGCTTGGCTCCCGCCTTCCAAAGGTCCCACAGCTCAGCCTTGTAGGCGCACCCTGGGAGCTGCGAGCTCTACTGGGAAGAGTTTTGGTGGCTGGGGGTGACTCTGGCTCAATCTCGGAGACAGAGGAGGGCGGCAGCCTTCTGGGGCCGACGTGCCTGCCAGATTCCCGTTGTGCGAGTTCCCAAAGACGCTGCGCGCTCCGCGCGTTTGGCTAGATTCCCCAGTCCGCGTAGCTCGCTGATCCCGGACTTGGGGTGGGGTAAGGGGTGGCTTGGCCCGAGTCTGGGGAAAAGACAGAGGCAACCAGCTGCCTGTTCTAAGGCGAGAGGGTTTCCTGTTCGGCTTCACTGCCTTGACAGCGCCGCGGTGGGGCGCACCATCCGCGCCCCCTGTTCGCGCCCCCAGCCCAGCGCATTCCCCCGCCTGGAAACAAAGCCTAGCGGCCTTTGCACTCGGGTTGCCTTGAGATTTAATTCCCCCCCCCCCTTTCGAGCTTCCATTGGCCGAGTCCACGACTGGAGCGGGGAGGGGGGGAGGGGAGGGATATCGATCTCAGGCTTACAAAATCTAGCCCTTCCAAGTCCCACACCCCCTTTCCCAGAGCCACTAAGAATAGGTGGCGGAGTTTTCCCAACTCGCAGCTCCTCAGGTTCGCGCACCCCAGTCTGACCGCAGGGAGGGCACAGGAAGTGCGCCTCTTACCCCTGGCGGGGTGAAAGCAGCGCCGCGGGGCAGGACTGATTTCCTGGCAGCTGCCCGGGGAGCCACTGCTTCTTTAGCAATGGGGAGAGGCATCCGGGGGAAATGGGAGGACTAGGCTTATCTGTAATGAGTTTTGTCCCTTGGCTCTCGGTGAGAAGATCTTTATCGCTTAGACTTCTAAGCGCCCTATTTTCCTTCTTACGCTAATACTAAAAGTGGGGGAGACGGGCTTTTGATTAAATGTGTAATTGAGCCAAGATAATTAGCCATTTGTAATTTTTGCCTAATTTTTTCTGCCTCTGTTTAAAAGCGCCGTTGACATGTTTTTAACGTGCCCCTGCAGTTTCATCCCACCCCGGCAGGGTCCCACACACGCCCAAACGTCCCAACCGGATGCTCGGTTTTCAAATAATATACAGATGTTCGGAGATTCTCCCGCAAGATGTGATTAGGGAAGCAATTTCACACCCACGCTTCCAAAGCGAAACCTTTGAAAAGTTAGGTTTGGGATGACAAACTAATAAAAGCCAGGAAGTTCCTGGGGAGGGCCCAAGCTCTATCTTTAGCAGAAAGGGGTGAACACCCTGCGCAGGGTGGGGAATGAGGCCAGTTTGTTTACTTTGGAATTTGGTCCTTCCTGGTTTTGTTGGAGTCCTGAATCCTTTTTGAATGCTTGTGAGGGCCCTTTTTCTTGGAAGTGTTGTGTTTAAGGGACGTGCGTGTGTTAGTAGAGGTTTGAGACAGGTTGGAATGACCCCCAGCGAACCTAGTTCTTTAAAGGTTAAGTGATACAATGGGGGATAATCTGTTGAATTTAAAGAACGCTCAGATCAGCATCCTCAGGCAAGTTTCCTCATCTGTAAAATGGACATAATAAAAGCTGCCCTTTGTGAAGCGCTTACTGTCTACCAGGCACCGTGCCAAATTCCTTCTATGAACTGTTCGCTGCTTCAACAAAGTTATTGAACACTGACCTTGCAGAGCATGCCGGGAACACAACACACAACTCTGATAATGAAAAGACAGGGCTTCAGAATCCCAGAAAACCCCCAGGGTGGATTTGGAGAGTGAATCACCACTGTGCAGGGGCCTCCTGCTAAAATTTCATCTCATAGTAGGTCTAGGCCTGACTGCCCTCAGGCCCCAGGTTGAAATTTACCTCAAACTGCTCTCAGAAGCACAAACCAGGGCCCATCTGTTCTTATTTTTAAAAGTTTTACAGGTACATTACACAGATGTGTTTCCATTCATTCTACAACCAACCACACAGCAGAAGCACCAGACACTCTTTCAATACTGGTGCCCCAAGATTACCAGGCAGTGGCCCTGCCAGGCTCCTCTTGATTACACTGTGCACTGTCCCCACCCCATGTGGCTGCTGCACAGTCCAGGAAGCAGAGCTGGCCTGAATGTCTTGGGGATGGGAGAGGAAAGAGGAGCTCACTTCCTTGATGGGAAGATGAGAAGGCTTCAACGTGAAGATGTTGCGGTCCACAGCAAATTACCCTCCATTTAGCAGCTGGAAAAAGCACACATTTATCTTGCAGATCTAAAAGTCTGAGTTTGGGGCTGGGTGGTGACTCCGTGGTAGAGCGCTTGCCTAGCATGTGTGAGGCACTGGGTTTGATTCTCAGCACCACCACGTACAAATAAAATAAAGGCATGATGCCCATCTACAGCCACCAAAGAATTTAAAAATAAAATACAGGTATTGTGTCCATCTACAATTAAAAAAAAAAAAATACTTAAAAGCCTGAGTTTGGGGCACGGCACAGCCAGATCCTCTGCTCAGGGGCTCATGTGGCTGAAATCAAAGTGTGGGCCAGGCTCTCTCCTTAGGAACTGGGGGTCCTCTTCTAGTTACTGGCAAAATTCAGTTCCTTGTTGTTGTAGGACTGAGATCTTCATTTTCTTGCTGGCTCTTGGCCCAGGTTGTTCTTCGTTACGAGTTCAATTCCACACACATCATGGCAGCTTCCTTCTTCCAAGCTAGCAAGAGAACCCCGTGTGATTGGCTTGAGAGTAACTATCTGTCACTTTTGCAATATGAAGGACTAACTCACTCTTAGGACAAGAGGATTGTATATAAGGCAGTGGTAAATTTAGGGACCATCCTGCAAGTGACCTATGGGAAGTACAGATCCTCCTTAACATATGGGGTTACAGCCTGGTGGGGTTACAGACTTACCCACCGTAAGTCACAGATACCGTGAGGCAAAAATAGCATTTAGTACACCTACTGAACATACTAACCCAGCAACACAGCAACTGTAGAATATCTGTTCCCTTCAGGATCACGTGGCTAATTAAGAGCCGCTGCTGCCTAGCATCTCAAGAACTCTCGCTAGCCCCGGTCAAAGTTTAAACTTCAAAATTCAAAGTATAGTTTGGACTGAATGCAGATCACTTTTTCACCATCATAAAGCCAAGCCCTCCTAAGTCAGGGACCATCTCTACAGACTGGTGGTTAAAAGCACTCATTCTCAAGCTACCTTAGCTGGGTTCTGGTGTGGCTTATTTAAGTGTGGCCAACAGCAAACTTAACCTCTTTGTGCCTGGGCTTTCTCATTTGTAAAGTGGGAAAATAACAGCATCTACTTCCAAATTGAGAGGATTAAAAGGAATTAATATACATAAAGTACTCAAAGTGGTGCCAGGCACCTAATAAGCATTTAATAAATGTAAGCTTTTACTGTTATCTGTTCACCCAGCAATGCAATAGAGAGCGAACATCTGTGATTTTCTAGCTGCGCAGGCTTCCATTTCTTCTAGTAATAACACCCCGGTTTCCCTATGTACAAATCTCCCCAGATGGTCTTGGTGAATCTCCTCCAATCTTTCCCCACCCCTTACTCTCCGCCTCCCTACTTCACTTGCTGTGGGGAGCAAGCATCTCAGCCCCCCAACTGACCAGCCCTGTTTCCAGTTGCTACAAGGAGAGTCAAACTTCCTCTTGGGTTGGCCAGGATGGATGAACTTAAGCCTTGAAGTCAGAGGGGAGGGCCCAGCTGCATTGAGGCTGCCTAAAGATGAAATGGACAGAAGGAAGCAGAACAGAGCAGAGGTGGGGGCCAAGGAACCCCCAATATCTTCGCTGGAGTCCTTGAATTAAGTTATACCTGAAGCCAGAACCAACTGGGCTTTTCAATTACCTGAGCTGATAAATTCCTCTGACTTGGTTATTCCTCTTTGAATGGAGTTTTATTGAAACTAAAAACCTGAAATCTTGGGCTGGGGATGTGGCTCAAGCGGTAGCGTGCTCGCCTGGCATGCGTGCGGCCCGGGTTCGATCCTCAGCACCACATACAAACAAAGATGTTGTGTCCGCCGAAAACTAAAAAATAAGTTTTAAAAAATTTCTCTCTCTCTCTCTCTCTCTCTCTCTCTCTCTCTCTCTCAAAAAAAAAAAAAAAAAAACAACAACAACAACAACAACCTGAAATCTGGAACCAAGGGTGATGGGTATGTGACATGTCACCAAAGAAGGAGGCAGATAGAACTAAGTGATTTAGTTGAGGTGATTGAGATGGTCAACCACAGAAGACTCAAGCTTCTGAAACCAGATCTATTGTATCAATCACTTATTGTCAGGTTCACAAATCACTCCAAAATTTAGTAGCTTGAAGCAACACCATTTTTGCTTGTTCTCGAAGCTCTAGACTAGGAGTTTGGGTGGGACCCAACTGTGAAGTTCTGCCGGCCTCATCTGAGGTCATTCGAGCTATGACAGTTCCAGCATGCCGAGGCTCCGCTGGGGCCACATCATTTAAGAAAACTTCATTGCTTATGCAGTGTGGTGCTGGCTGTTCATATCCATTTGTCTTTGCAGCAGCCCATCTTAGATCCATTCACAGAAAGGTCTTAGGACTGATGGAGATCCACGCCAATAACTACCAGGCATGAGGAGACCCAGGCTTAGCAACCCTATGACATCACTTCCACTGCATTCTATTGGTCAAAGCAAGTTGCACCACCAGGTCAGACTCCGGCTCTTGATGGGAAGAATAGCAGAGTTGCATCACAAAGGGACGTGGCTGTAAGACTGGGGGGCATTGTGATGACCTTCTTTGCAAATGAGGTAAGTCATCTACCAACAGTTATTAAAACTAATTGGTGGGGCTTAGCATGTGCAAGGCCAGCATTGAAAAGGAGAAGGAGAAGGAGAACCACTTTTGGTTTGTTTGTAGTACTGGGAATGGAACCTGGGGACACTTTGCCAATGAGCTACATTCCCAGCCCTGTATTTTTCATTCTGAGACGGGAGGTTGCAAACTTGCAATCCTCCTGCCTCTGCCTCCAAGTTGCTAGTAGGGTGGGCGTACACCACAATGCCTCTTCTAACTGCTTTTTTTCCAAGCCTGTTAGGGATTGAAAGTGCTAACCTTTGGTGTTGAAGTCCTAACTTTGGGTTTCTCAAAATGTGACCTTATCTGTAAATAGGATCTTTACAGAGGTAATTAAGTTAATCATTAAGGTAGGCCCCTAGTCTAATATCACTGGTATCCTTTTAAAAGAAAAAGTTTGGACCTAGATACCAGCCAGTAGTACACAGTGAAGACACAAAAAGAAGACAGCTATGTGACTGTAGTGATGCATCTAGGAGCGAAAGAGTACCAAGGAGTACCAGCCACCAGCAGAAGTCAAGAAGAGGTCAAGAATTCCCTAAAGGTTTTAGAGGGAGCAGAACTCCATCCACACCTTGATTTTGGACTCCTAGCTTCCAGAACTGTGAGAAAATAATTTCTATCATTTAGAGAAACCTAATTTCTGACATTTTGTTACAGCAGCACCATGAAACTAATACTGAACCATCCTTTTCCTTGCCTTCCTTCCCTGACTCCTGGTGACTACTGTTCCTGAAATATTTTCAGTGTTGATTCCCCCAAAAGATGTCATGATTTTTTTTTCATTAGATATTTATTCTTAAGTTTTAGGTGGGCACAATATCTTTATTTATCGAACCGAGTGCCTCGTGCATGCTAGGCGAGCACTCTACCACTGAGCCACAACCTCAGCCCCCAGATGTCATGACTGATCTTGGGTCCTATAACCCTGCCTGGACCAAGGTCCTAGGATCGGCCAACCTGGTAGCAAAAGAAAAACTCACTCCTGGTTTTCAGCACTTAGGACAAACAAGGAATAAGAAAAAGTTCGATGGGAGAAAGTGACGGCGATCTCATTTAATTCTTTTTTTTTTTTTTTTTTAAAGAGAGAGAGAGAGAGAGAGAGAGAGAGAGAGAGAGAGATAGATAGATTTATTTTTTAGTTTTCGGCAGACACAACATTTTTATTTTATTTTTATGTGGTGCTGAGGATCAAACCCAGGCCGCACGCATGCCAGGCGAGCACGCTACCGCTTGAGCCACATCCCCAGCCCCTCATTTAATTCTTGACATCAGCCCTGTGAGGTGGGAACTGTTATTATTCCTATTTTGAAGGTGTGGAAGCTGAGGCACTGAGAAGTTAGGTAATTCAAAATGAAGCTTCCAAGGAGAAGCTTTGGGGAAAATATCTTTGCCACCAACACCTCAGAGAAAGCATTAATCTCCAGGGACTCAGTTGCTGGATACCATAGGGTCAGAAATAAGCTGTGAGGCCTAGTTATCAGACCTCCACGCTGAAGTCAGAGTTAAATCACTGAAACATGGCACATAAATATCATAGGCCCAGCGTGACCAGATATAGTGGCGATTTATAGAGAAGCATCTTCTTCATAGCATTCAAACTAAAATGTCTTCAACTATTGGGGATCAGTTTAAACAAATCATTGTGTAACCACTTAGTGGAATATTATGCTGCTATTCATGATGAGGATTTTAAAATTGATCATGTTAAAACTTAAAACAGTTTTCACAGCCATAACAATGCTTTCCACAATTGCAGAAAATAAGGGGACTTTAAATGAAGTGTGTGAAAACACTGTTTTTAGGATTTCTGTTTGTTTCTTCCATGTTAGTGAAGAAAAAGAAGGTTCCCAAATATTTTTCTGAAATGATTGATCTCTAAACACATAATATCTCTGCAAACCAACACCCTGCCCACCCACCCCCCAAAAAAAAGCAAGCAAGCAAACAAACAAAAGTGTGTGGGGAATTCTCATACAAAATATTCATTGATAATATTAAATGCTGGTAAAAAATGCAGTAAAAGGGGAATATGAATTGATATACACGCTCTGAAAAGCAATTAGTATGTTTTTCATCACTATAACAAAATACCCGAGACAAGCTACTTTATAAACAAAAGAGGTTTATTTTGGCTCATGGCTCTGGAGATGCAAGATCTAGAGGTCTCATCTGGTGCAAGTCTTTTTGCTGACAGAAAAGTGGTATAGAGCATCACATGGCAAGAGACAAAGCCATGAGGAGTCAATCATAGGAGCTCCATTGTAATGATCTTATTGAATCCTAATCACCTCCTGAAGGGCACACTTCTAAACATCTCAGTCAAATTAAATTTCTACCCTCTAAATAGATCACAATGGAGATTAAATTTCTGCGTGAATCCAGAAAGCCGAATCATATTCAGGTCATTGCAGTAAGTCTGTATCAAGAACCTCAAACATCTTCATATGTTTTTGCCCAATAATTATACTTTTATACCCTCTTAAGATAGTGATAATAACAAGAAGGTGAAGAGATTGCCTATAGAACGGGAGAAAATCTTTTCTACCTGCACTTCATCCTGGGTATACAAAACACTCAAAAAACTGAATACCAAAAAAAAAAAAAAAAAAGCAAAATAACCTAATCACTAAACGGGCAAAGGAACTGAACTGGCATTTCACAGAAGAAGAAAAACAATCGATCATCTATCAACAAATATATGAAAAATATTCAACATCTCTAGCAATTAGAGAATTGTAAATTAAAACTACACTGAGATTCCATCTCACTCCAGTCAGAATGGCAGTTCTCAAGAACACAAGTAACAGTAAATGTTGGCAAAGATGTGGGGAAAAGGCACATTCATACATTGCTGGTAGAGCTTCAAGTTGGTACAACCATTCTGGAAAGCAGTATGGAGATTCCTCAGAAAACTTGGAATAGAACTACCATTTGACCCAGTTATTGCTCTCCTTGGTATATACCCATAGAACTTAAAATCAATATACTATAGTGATGCAACCACCTCAATATTTATAGCAGCTCAATTCACAATAGCTAAGCTATGGAACCAAACTAGATGCCCTTCAACAGATGAATAGATAAAGAAAATATGGTATATATACACAATGGAATATTACTCAGCCATAAAAAAGAATGAAATTATGGCATTTGCCAGTAAATGGATGGAACTAGAGACCTTCATGCTAAGTGAAATAAGCCAGTCCCCAGAAAACAAAGGCCAAATGTTTTCTCTGATATGCAGATGCTAACACACAACAAGTGGGGGCACAGAACAGAAGTTCATTGGATTAGACAAAGAGGAATGAAGGGAAGGTAGGGGATGGGAATAGGAAAGACACTGGAGTGAATGGGACAGAACTTTCCATGTTCCTGTGTGAACACACAACCAGGGAAACTCTACATCATGTCCAACCTCAAGAATGGGAAGTTATACTCCATGTATGTGTAATATGTCAAAAAACATTCTACTATCATGTATATTCAAAAAAACAAATTAAAAAATTTGTTAAAAAATAGTGATGATTACACATGGATCCAGGCATGGTGGTGCATACCTCTAATCCTAGCTACGTGGGAGACTGAGGCAGGAGGATCACAAGTTATTGGCCAATCTTGAAAACTTAGTGAGACCCTGTATCAAAATGAAAACCAAAAGGTCTGGAAGTGTAGCTCAGTGGTAGGAAGGCTGCCTCACATGCACAAAGCTCTGGGTTCAATTCCCTTTACTAAGAGGGAGGGAAGGGGGGCAGGAAAGGAAGTCCCTCAAAAATACTTAGGAAGATGTTCCTTTCAACAATATTTATGATAGCAAATTACAAATGCACAACATTATGTTGAAAAACCTACTAAAACCTACTATCCATAAAATAGGCTATTGCACAGACATTAAAATTAGGTTTACGAAGACAGAGAAAATAGCTTAACTTGCTCTGTCAGGTAAGAATCACGGCATAAATTTAAATACATGGTTGTAGTTCAATTTTATAAAAAAGCTACACGCATATTTAAATCATTAGAAAGAAAAACACTAAAATATTTTCAATGATCATCTCAATGAAATTCCCAGTGATTTTATTTTCTTTAAATTTCTTACTTTTTTTTAACTTTTCTACAATGAAAATTTTAACACAGAAACATTTACTTTGAAAAAATTTAAGAGACTGTTGCCTTGAAATTGGTTTGAACAGAGAAAATTAGAAAGTCAAATAACAGCTCTTCAACTGTACAATAAACCCACTTAATTCTTATTTTTATGTGAAAATATGAGGTTCGCTGCTCAGCCAGCCCTCATTAGAAGATTCTCAAAGACCCTAGAAACATATTCCTTTCAGCATATCAAACAGGAGGAGAGTGAGAAACTAAGGGATCATTTGAGGAAATCAAATTGTTTTAAGAAAAATTATCTGTAACTGCCATTTTGTACTGTACTTAATAAGCCACCAAAGACAGGCGGACTTGTATGAGACGTAATAAAGAATACTATGACAAGTTATCATTAACCTTAATTATTCTCTTCTTATTAACATCTAATGGCCATCTACAAGTGTCACTTGTCATGCTTTATAAACAATACTTACCATTGCACAATTCTGTATTTATTTTTAGTTTTTGCAGAGCCCGGGTAATACTGGATTTTTATGTTATGGCAAATGTTCACGGCCCAAACAATGCCTCTTGCCCTTTCTTTCTCCTAAGAGAACCCTGATTTAGTTTATAGGACTAATGGGTCCCCTCTAGGTCCTGCTCACTTTTTTTTTTTTTTTTGGTACCAGGGATGCTTAACCACTGAGCCACATCCCAACACCTTTTATTTTTTCTTTATTTGTTTATTGTGTGTGTGTGTGTGGGGGGGTGTTTCTGGGGATTGAACTCAGGGCACTCAACCACGGAGCCACATCCCTATTTTGTATTTTATTTAGAGACAGAGTCTCACTGAGTTGCTTAAGGCCTCACTTTTCCTGAGGCTGGCTTTGAACTTGAGATCCTCCTGCCTCAGCCTCCCAAGCTGCTAGAATTACAGGCAGGCACCACCAAGCCTGGCATTAGTTTTTATTTTGAGTCAGGATCTCGCTAAGTTGCTTAAGGCCTCATTTTTGCTGAGGCTGGCTTTGAACTTGCGATCCTCCAGCCTCTGTCTCCCAAGCTGCTAGGATGACAGGCTGTGCCACCCCACCCAGCTTTTTTTTTTTTTTTTTTTTCTAATGGTAGTGGGAATTGAATCCAGGAGTACTCTACCACTCAGCTACCTCCCCAGCCCTTTTAATTTTTTTTTTTTTTTTTTTGGAAAGGGTCTTGCTAAATTGCCAGGCGGGCTCCAACCTGCCATCCTCCTGCCTTCCCCTCCTGAGTAGCTGGGATTACTGGTGTGCACTACTGTGAGCAGTTCACTTTATATATTTGACTTCCCAGTGTCCTTTGCAACTAGGCATAGCCATGTGATCCAGTTCTGATCAATAAGATTGAAGCAGAAGGTTGATGGGCAGGAGAGGCAGAGACAGAGTGTTTGGTGGAGCTGAAGTTTAACCTGCCTCCTGAGAGAAGACTACACCCCCACTTATAAAATAACCTTCTAAAAAATTGGCCCAGCACAGAAACACATGTTTGTAATCACACAGCAACTTCAGAGGCTGAGGCAGAAGGATCTCAAGTTCAAGGTTATTCTCAGCAACTTAGGGACACTCTGTCTCAAAAGAAGAATTAAAAAGGGCCGGGAATGTCGCTCAGTAGTAGAATGCCCCTGGGTTAAATCCACAGTCCAAAAAGTGAAGCAAATAAATTTTAAAAATTAAATATGAATCTGTGAATCAGATGGAGCCTGTAGATTCAACTATCATTTTATAGCAAATACAGAGCGAAGAGAAATTGATTTCATGACCTCACATCAATAACATCAGAACCCTGACCAAGGAAAACCAGGGGAAAGCCCTATTTTATCAGCATACTCGTTGCGAAGGAAGAAAAACAATATAATCTGTAGATTTAAAAGTGACTTGAGAGTCATATCAACCATTAGCAGAGGCCCCAAATTCAAAAAAGGATGGAATTTGTAAGAGTAGCGATGATATTTAGCATTTTGTTCATGCCTCACCTTTGATTTTGGAGATGAATACTAAAATGTTTGAAAATGAAGTAACAGTGAAGGCTCAGACTTGCTTCAGAATATCTTTGGAGTGGGAGAAGTAGATAGGGAGATAGATTAGACCTTTTTGCCTATTAGTTGATCTTTCTTGAAACTACATGATGAATACATGGAGTTTGTTACATTTATTTGTATACTTTGGCATAAGTTTGAAATTTCCCAGAATGTCGTAAAAGTGCAAGTGGCGGGTGGATTTAGCTGATACTTTCCTTTCTCTCCTTTCCCTTCAGTTGGATATGGATGTGATGTTGGAGCTATAGCAGCATTCCTGCTACCATGAGGCTTAAGAGCATGAAGATGAGAAGAGCAGAGCAGAAATATGGAAGGAATCCTGGGTCTTTGGTGATGTTCGTGAGCTTCAGACTTCACATTTGTATTTGCTTAAGCTACTGTTGCAACAGTTTTCTGTTATTTTCCAAAGCAACTCTGATATAATTGCTATGTAATAAATCTTTCTCAAAAGTGAGGTTTCCATGTCCTTTCCCACCATTATCTGGAATGTAAAACTTCTTTATAAAAATATCTATTTAAATATATATATATTGGGGACAGAGCTTAGTGGTAGAGTACTTGTGTAACATTTGCAAGTCCCTGGGTTCAGTTCCTAGTACTGCAAGAAAGGAAGGAAGACAGGGGGTAATGAGTAAGTGAGTGAATTTGGTACAGAGAGTTGGTTGTCAGGCAGAACAGTTTAGACAGAGAGATTTAATACAAAAAATATATCAATTTTTGCTTCATTTTAAAAATTGAGGTGTAGAGGTGTAAATTCTGATGTGGGAAGACATTCAAAATTGTGCTATCTAATGTGGAAGCCCAAAGTCACCCATGGTTATTACAATGAATAAAAACTAAATACATATTCTTTAAAATTCCGTTTCCTAGCTACTTTCCAAGGACTCAGTAGCCATCAGGGGCTAGTGACAGCCATAATGCAGAGTTTTTGCAGATTAGAGTGTTTCCGTCACTGCAGGAAAGTCCTCTTGAATAGCACCAGTCCCAGAACTATTTCACAAAGATGTAATAATGATGTCCCTGGAAGGGCCGCGTGGGTGGCGTTCGGAGGAGTTGGGAAATAAAGTTTGTTCCTGCTTGAATGGCTCGCGATTTTTGCCCAGCCAGGCTGCGGCAATTGGTGGCCCTTACGGGGACACCACACACATGACCGGAACCCCCTCCACCGGAACTTCACCAACCAATGCAGACTCCCCAGGAATCCCCGCAAGAACTCCAAAGTATCAGGCGCCCTAGGCGGACAGCAGGTGTCTATATACAATTGAATACACAGCCTGTTTCAATCCAGGATCATCCAGTCACAGCAATTATAGACAGCTTAAGTTAATTATCATCATCTTAATGGCTCGCTTCTCAACCATGACTTTTGGCAAAATGCCAGGGGCCATTCTGACTCAGCTGTGACTCTCAGCAAATACCTTCTTCAATAAATGGAGCTGGAGCAATTGGGCATCTGCAGTCAAATATATAAACATATAGCCAGGCACAGTGGTGCACACCCATAATTCCAGTGACCTGGGAGGCTCAGGCAGAAGAATCGCAAGTCCAAGGCCATCCTCAGCAATTTAGCGAGTCCCTAAGCAACTTGGTGAAACCCTGTCTCTAAATAAAATATAAAAAAGCGCTAGGGATGTGGCTCAGTGGTTAAATGTCCCTGCCTGATACAAATATATATTTCCCAATATATAAAAAAATTAGCTAAGAATATCATATACTTAAATGTCAAAGGTAAAATCATAAAAATTTGGAGGAAAAAAAAAAAGAGAACATCTTTAGGATCCAGAGCTGGGCAAAGAGTACTTAGAATCAACATCAAAAGCATAAGAGCCTGATTAAAATTTACCTCATCAAAATCAACAGTGTTTGCTGTGCAAAAGTTCATATGGAAAGGTCAAAAAGACAAGGGTAGGAGAAAATATTTGCAAACCAATTATCCAACAAAGGACTAGTAGCTAAAGTATTTAAAGACTGCTCAAAGCTCAAGAAAAAAAAATTAATCAATAAACTAATTAGAAAGTGGGCAAAAGACATGAAAAGACCCCACAGACGGCCAATGGGCTTTTCCCGTCAATATCCTGGTTGTGATATCATGATATATTTTTGAGAGATGTTACCATTTGGACACCTGGAATCTCTCTGTATTCTTTCTTTTTTCTAATAACACTTTTATTGAGATATTATGTTAGGGTCTGTAAACAAGTCAAGATGGCGCCTGGCATTTTGCCAGAGGGAGTGGTTTGTGAAGTAACGCCCATCGAGCCATTAAGTGTGGAGATTCCTTATTGGTTGACTGCTGTATCTAGTTTATGTTAATTAGATAAGCTGTGTGGAATGTATATATACCCCTCCTGTCCTACAGTAAACGGCTCCCACTCCTGCTGTATCAATCTACACAAGTTCCTCGTCATCCCCGGGTTATTTTTCCCAGCCAGACTGCGGCAATATTATTCACAGATTATAAAACTTATGAAATTTAAAATTCAGAAATGCACAATTTGTTGGCATTTGACATAGTTACAAGGTTGTTGGAAGATTTTCATCACTCCCAGAACAAACCCTATGCCCAATAAGTATTCATGCCTCATTTCTCAACCCTCCAGCTCCTGAAAACCCCTGATCTTCTCTCTGTCCTACAGAAATGTTTCCCTATCCTGGACATTTTATGCTGCCTGTACATATGACCTGTACAATCTCAAAAAGTAAAGCAACTTCAATTATAAAAACAACTTATTTTTGTGATGTAAGTCCAAGAATATGAATTAAAACAACTACAGGAAACTCTACAATAATTTAATTCCATCACATTTTTTTAATGTTTATTACTTCTTTTTTCTCAGTACTAGAGATTGAACCCACCACTCTACCAGAAACTACATCTTAATTTTTATTTTGAGACAGCTTCTTACTAAGTTGCTGAGGCTGACCTCAAATTTGTGATCCTCCCGCCAAGTAACTGGGATTAAAGGCATGTGCCACTGTACCCAACTACTATTTGTGACAGGTATTACATACCTCTTCTGAGTAATCGTCCCTGAATATAACATTCAGAAATTATTCTATTTTCTTCTTAGTCCTCACACTAGTTTCTTGACCCTAGAGTTGTAAGTGACAGAAATATAACTTTAACTGGCTTAAACAAAAATAAATAAATAAATAAGGACTGGAGATCTAGCTCAGTTGGTAGGTTGCTTGCTTTGCATGCACAAGACCCTGGGTTCAATCCCCAGCACCACACAATAAACAAACAAACAAATAAACAAATAAATAAATAATGAGACTTTAGAATCCTCAACAACATAATGGCAAATTGAGTTTCATGATATATAACAAAAAAAAAATGAGTTAACTATTAATTAATTGTGATTAATTAACAGTAACTAATTGTGATTCATGCTAGGAATCTAGGCTGGTTCAATATTTGAAAGTAAGTCAATATATTACATCATTCATATATATGCAAATGCTCTACCCCTGAGCAGCATCCCCAGCACTTTTTATTTTTTAAGGAGAGAGAGAGAGAGAGAGACAGAGAGAGAGAATCTTTTTTGGAGATGGACACAACACAATGTCTTTAGGTGATGCTGAGAATCGAACCCAGGTCCCACCCGCCCGTGCTAGGCGAGTGCTCTACCGCTGAGCCACAATCCCAGCCCTCCCCAGCCCTTTCTAGTTTATTTTGCAACAGGGCCTCACTAAGTTGCGCAGGCTGGCTTTGAACTTGGTGATCATCATGCCTCCACCTCCTGAGCAGCTGGTATCATGAACCACTGTGCCTAGCTTATTCTATCTTATTGACAGACTAAAGAAAACTATATGATCATATCCATTAGAACAGAAAAGGATGTGACAAAATTCAAAGTTCATTCATGACAAAAACTCTCAGCTAACTAGGAACAGAAGGGAACTTCCTTAATGTGGTAAAGGGCATCTGTGTTTTTTTTTTTTAATAGTTAATCTCATATTTATTTGTCAAAGACTGAATTCTTTGCTTCTAAAACTGGCAACAAGGCAAGGATATCCACTGTCACTACTCTTAGTCATCACTACACTAGAAATGCTGACCAGTACAATAACACAATTTACAAAGTCATATATGGCTGGGTGCTTGGTGCATGCCTATAATCCCAGAGGCTGGGGAGGCTGAGGCAGGAGGATCGAAATTTCAAAGCCAGCCACAGCAACTTAGTGAGGCCCTAAGCAACTTAGCAAGATCCTGTCTCAAAATAAAAAAATAAAATAAAAGGGCTGGGGACATGGCTCAGAAGTTAATCAACTCTGGGTTCCATCCCTGGTACCAAAAATAAATAAATAAATAAATAAATAAATAGACATATATGTTAAAAAGGAAGAAATAAACCTGCCCCTATTTGCAGATGGCATGATTGTCTACACGGAGAAACCCAAGGAATCTATAAAAAATATCCTAGTGAGTTTAGCAAGGGTCTAGGATACAAGGTTAATCTGTACACACCAGTTGTATGTTAACTTATGAACAGAAAATAATCTGACACTGAAAATTTTTAAAGCACATTTACAATACCCCCCTCCCCTCAATTAAACACTTTGGTATAAATCTAGCAACCCACCCACAGGATCAGTATACTGAAAACTACAAAATGCTGATGAAACATAGAATACAAGTTAAACAAATGATAACTATACCATGCTCATGGATTGGAAGGCTCGTTACAGTTCCGAAGTCCCTTTTCAATCCATCTACAGGTGTAAGCATTTCCTAACAATATTCCAGAAGGACTTTCCATCGATACAGGCAAGCTGATTCACAATATCACTACACACCTGTGAAAAGGGCTTTAAGAAAGACCGACAAAGCCCAGGGTTGCCTGGGATTCATAGTAAATTGGACTCTTATTCATTGCTAGTGGGAATGTAGTATGCACAGCTATTCCAGAAAACATTTTGGCAGTTTTCTAAGGTTAAATATATTTTTATCATACAACCCAACAATCTCATTTTAGGCACCTACCCAAGTGAAATGAAAAACCTATGTTTGCACAAAACCTGGTATGTGAATGTGATCACAAGCTCTACTCATAACCACTCAAAAATTGGAAACAACCCAAATTCCTTTCAAAGGGAGACAGATAAACAGTGATATGTCTTACCCATGTAATACTTCTCAGCAATACAAAGATATGAATATTAATATATGTAAGATCTTGGGTGAATTTCAAAGGTGTCATCCTTGGGGGAAGATACCAGTCTCAAAAAGTTAAACTTCCATGGTTTTATTTATGTAATATTCTGGAAAAGATAAAACTATAAGGAAAGAAACAGAACAGTAGACAAAAAGGGTTAGGGCTATGGAAAGAGTCTGATTATAAAATCACGAGGGAAGGAGTTTTAGAGGGTATGGAATTGTTCTGAATCTTAATTGTGGTGGTAGCTACATGAATATTTGATGTGTTAAAACTCATTAGAACTATGGATGCTTTCCTGCATGTAATTAAACAAATTTTTTTTTTTTAAAATGGGATACGGACTTCAGGCATGGCTGAATCCAGGAGCTTAAACAATGCCAATAAGACTTAACCTCCTCCAACGCTTGTCTCTTTTGCTCTAAGTTGGATATAGTCTAAGACAGACTTTCTTTTTTTATATTCATATTTTCAATATAAATTTATTGAAGGGCTATTTGTAAGCGCTACACTGTAGCAAATATAAACCAATGCACACACAATTAAAATGAGTACACATTAAATCGCCTTTGCAAAAAGATTCAGTTTGTTCAGACCAATATCTCTAATGAATATAGATGCGAAAATTATCAACGAAATTCTGGCAAATCAAATGCAAAAACATTAAAAAGATAGTACACCACAATCGAGTGGGATTCATCCCAGGGATGCAAGGTTGGTTCAAAATACGGAAATCAACAACTGTAATTCATCACATCAATAGATTTAAAGAGAACAACATGACAATCTCAAGAGAATAAAATCACGGCATTTGGAGGTAAATGGATGGAGTTAGAGAAGATAATGCTCAGTGAAGTTAGCCAATCCAAAAAAAAAAAAAAAATGCCAAATGTTTTCTCTGATATAAGGAGGTTGATTCATGTGGGATAGGGAGGGGGATCATGGGAGGAATAGAGGAACTCTAGATAGGGCAGAGGGGTGGGAGGGGCAGGGAGCGGGTATGGGAGGTAGAGACTTCCTTTTTAATGGGGTTGATTCCCTTTGGACCAATGTAGGTCATGTGTACATCCTGGGATCATGGACCATGCTCACCTGTGGCCAAAGGAATAGAATATGCTCTTGGCTGGGCTTGGGTCCTGTGCCCACTCCCAGTGGTATAAGGGTAAGTGAGAATCAAACTGATCCAACCTATATGGACTCAGAGTGAGGGCGAGGTGGTTCCAAGTAGGAAAGAAGCAAGCTGTTATTTACTAGAACAAATATGTGCTAGACAGATCAGAAACCAGAGATATCTCTGGCTTCCACCTGGCATTTCTTACATTCTGCAGTACACGAGGCTCTGTCAGCTCTGTGATGCCCTCCACATAAACCACAAATTCTTTGAAGCCAAGGACTCTGCCTTATTTTTCCTTTCAGTTTGGAATACTGTACACATTCTCCTCCGCAGAGTAGTAGTTCCATAGTATTAGCAGCATGCACGACAGAGAACCAAGCATTTATGAATATGTTTATAAAGCTATATCTTTGTGTGAACACGAAAAACCTCTGAAGGCACATTATTTCATGTTTCTCTGCAGCCACATTAATAGCTCCGTTCCCGTTCAATCTTGCTTCTCTCGATGAGGTTTTAACATGTACAGCTCCGTTTTCCAACAAGGGCCAATCAATCATTACATCATCATCCATCATGTCTGAGCTCTCGGTAATGAAGGTGTCTTTCTCTCCACATTAGCAATTTAGGTGGGCGAAAGAGCCATAAAGATGTATGACAGAAGACTGGAGAATTGGATTAAACAAGGTTAAACAAGATTCCATTTTCTGGGTCCCTCTTTGCTGCAGGAATTTTGTTGATCCACAGAATGAAGGGGCCAATTGTTTGCAAGTTCTTTTTTTTTTTTTTTCCCCAAACTCTTAGAAGAAAATTGTACTGAAATCATTTTTTTTTTCTCCCTCTGTTATTGGAATAGCAGAGAGCTGGGAATAGCAACCGGCATAGGATGACATGTTTATTTTAAAGTTATTAAAGGAAGTACCCTGGGGCAGGGGGTGCAGCTCAGTGGTAGAGCGCTTGCCAAGCACGGGTGAGGCCCTGGGTCTCACCCCCAGCACCACAAAATAGAAAAAGAAAGAAAGAAAGAGAAAAAGGAAATAACTTATCCATCTAAAATCTTAAATTGTAGCTATTATGGGATCCAGGTTAATTGTTCCAAACTACCACAATGGAGGTGTACTCACTGTCACGCCCCACATTGTCCCGTATGATTTGCCCCCCAGGCCTTCCGCCTCTCCATCCCTCTTTCACATTCCACTCCTCCCAGGCCTCCCCACTCTTCCATCCATGTTAGCCTTGTGCCCATTTGTCCGATGTAGTTCAGTCTGGTCAGGTGCGGTGGCGCCCGCAGAGGCTGAGGCAGGAGGATCGCGAGTTCAAAGCCAGCCTCTGCAAAAGCGAGGCGCCAAGCAACTCAGAGAGACCCTGTCTCTAAATCAAATACAAAATAGGGCTGGGGCTGGGGCTCAGTGGTCGAGTGCCCCTGAGTTCAATCCCTGGTGCCCCGTTAGGGTCTTAGCAGTGACCCCATTTCTCACCCCAGGCACCACTGACATTTGAGGTCAGATAACTCAGGGCTGTGGCTCTGCCGCGTGCCCTGCAGAATGTCGAGCAGCGTCCCCGGCTGCTTCCCACTGGAGGTTAGCAGCCACCCTCCTTCCTCTCAAGATGTGACAAGTAAAAATGTCTCCATATACTGCCTAATGTTCCGTGGGGACCAACTGCCCGCCGGGGCGATGGCTGTTTTCGCCGGAGTCAACGCTGGGTGGTTCCATCTGCGCTATTCCAAGCTCAGCTTCACAGAGGCGTCCCCGAGCACCCTACCAACGGGTCACTTTCAATCCCGGTGCACAGGCCCCTCCCCAGGAACTCACTCCATCATGTGTGTGCATGACCCTGTTGCTCTCTCCCATCAGTGTCCCTTCTTCTCCATGCACCCTGAACCTCATGTGCACTACTCTGGTCCCCAGAACCCGGAGCAGAGCCTGCACAGGATCAGGTTCAATGCACTCAATCACATATGTTGGGTTAATGAACCAAAGAGAGTGGGTGGTTACGCCACCAGGACTTTCCCCAGCTCATTCCTTATCATTTTCACTGCGGAGAGTTTCAGCTTTTCGGAGGTTTTTAAAATTTTCATTTATTTGGTACCAAGGATTGAACCCAGGGGTGCTGAACCACTGAGCCACATCCCCAGCCCTTTTTTGTATTTTATTTAGAGACAGGGCCTCACTGAGTGTCTTAGGGCCTTGCTCAATTGCTGAGGCTGGCTTCGAACTCCTGATCCTCCTGCCTCAGCCTCCCCAGCCGCTGGCATTACAGGCATGTGCCATCACCTCTAGCTGATTTATTTTATTTTTGGTGCTGGGTATTGAACCCTGGACTCTCAATTGGTGAGTTACATCCCCAGTCCTGCTGTCCCCCTTTTTGAGACAGGGTCACACTAAGTTGCGCAGGCTGGCCTGGAACTTGCAGTCCTCCTGAATTCGCCTTCTCCTAGCATTTATTCCTTCCTTCCTCTCTTTTTAGTTGTAGATGGACACAATATCTTTATTTTACTTATTTATTTTTATGCGGTGCTGAGGATGGAACCCAGGGCCTCACACGTGCCAGGCAAGTGCTCTCCCACTGAGCCTCCACCCCAGACCTCTCCTAGCATTTCTTGAGCCTGAATCCCCACCCCCCATTTATTTTTTTCTTCCCACCTTTTTTTATTGGTGCATTATGTTTGTACCTAGTGATGGAATTTGTTACATATCCCTACACACACACCACATAGCAATATAAGCTGGCTAGTAACACTTCCCAGGGCTCCCCCTCCCTCCCCTACTCCCTTCCTCTGGTCCCTGTCCTCTATTGATCTCCCCTTGATTTTCATGAGATCCCTGCCCCCAGCCCCTTTTCTTTTCCTGTTTCCACAAATGAGAGAAAACACTACCCTTGACCTTCTGAGTTTGGCTTACAGAGCCTGAATATGTTTTACATGTTTACTCAGTATAATAATTTTGGGGGGGAGGGTACTAGAGATCGAACTTATGGGCACTCAACCACTGAGCCTCATCCCCATCCCTATTTGTATTTTATTTAGAGACAGGGTCTCACTGAGTTGCTTAGTGCCTCGCTTTTGCAGAGGCTGGCTTTGAACTTGCGATCCTCCTGCCTCAGCCTCGGTAGCCACAGGGATCATAGGTGTGCGCTCTGTGCCTGGCCTACTCAATGTAATTCTTAATCTTCCAACCTGACTTAATTTTACCTCCCTCAACAGGCTTTAAGTGCCAGAAGTACAGGTACCATTTCTCACCCTTAATGTCCACTCACTCCAACTTGGCCTCTTCCCCCCCCCCAGAAACACTTCCCTCCCTTCCTCTCATCCATTCCTTAAGTGCCCATTGTGTTCTAGACCCACAATTAGGCCATAGAGATACTGAGATAAGGTTTCTGACCTCCCAGTCTTTTTAGCCCTCCCAAGGGTCCCGGCAGTGGACAACTTAATTATAACAAGATGGATAGTATTTGCATCATGAACAGAGAATACAAGCAAACTCCCAGTGGACCCGAATGCTTTCAGAAACATCTTTCCCATTGTGCCCATATTATAGATGCTCATATATGTACATTATTCTCCCTTCTAGGATCTCGAGTCCTTTGTGACAGACACTTTATATTCTCCTCACTTTAGGTTCCTTCCACAGTACTCAGCACGGTATCTTTAACACAGCAAACACTCAATAATGACTCATTGAATCAGTTAATATAGTTAATAAAATGCTGATAATAAAATACTGCTTTTAAAATACTGATGTAGAGGGCTGGGGTCGTAGCCCAGTGGTAGAGCGCTTGCCTAGCATGTGTGAGACACTGGGTTCTATCTTTAGCATCATATAAAAATAAGTAAATAAAATAAAGGTATTGTGTCCATCTACAACTTAAAAAAATTAAAAAATTAAAAAAAATACTGATGTAGAGAGGTTGCATCTCTTCTTCTCTAATTTGAATAGAAAAACACATTTTTTCCCCCAATCACTTTGTTTAGCATAAGGACATCTCCACAGGGAAACAAATACAAAACCTTTTTATTTGATCCCTCAAAAGACCATAGAAACTTGAAATTGAGACTCAGGTACCAGAATGGGAAGCATGGGAGGAAAATGGACAAATGTTAAGAGTAATTCAGGTGCGAGAGGGCTATTGAACTAAAAAACTCTTCATGGTGTTAGTTTCCCGTGTGAAAGGTTAATGATGACAAAGAACAATGGGGCAGTGTTTTTATTTTTTATTTTTTTGGCACCAAGGATTGAACCCAGGGGCATTTAACCACTGAGCCACATCCCTAGTCCTTTTTATATTTTATATAGAGACTGAGTCATAAGAAGTTACTTAGGGCCTCACTAAGTTTCTGAGGCTGACTGAACTCATGATCCTCCTGTCCCCAGTCTCCCAAACTGCTGGAATTCCAGGTGTGCACAACCTCACCTAACTTTGGGACAGTGCATTTGTCAAGTCAAGAAGCCATGGCAACTTTTTTTGTTGTTGTTTACTTTCAACTTAAAAAAAAAAAAAAATATATATATATATATATATATATATATATATATATATATATATAAACATTTTTATTTTACTACAAAAAGATTGTTTTGGTTTAGTTCATACAGTCGTGTGATTTATAAACTTCCAGTTTGTCCCATATGGATAAATGCAGAGGATCTGACCTTGTAGTTCCTAAATCCTGTTATCAGGGGTAATCAGGGGTATCTTTTCTCAACCTATGGTTGGTAATCCTCAGGCCGAGTGTTCTGAGCACTGAAAGTCAGGACCTGGAGAACCGGCTGAGATTCAGATGTGGAGCAAGCGAGGCGGGTGGTGAGAAGAGAGGCGTTTTATTTCAAGGTAGACATAGAAATGCGTGGTGCCGGCTGTGATTTATGACGACATGGGGACGATTAATCCAGAGCACGGGAGAGAAGCAAAGTGGGTGGGATGCCCATCAGAGGTAATGAGGATAAGGAGGGCATTGGCGGTGCAGGTCATGGATGGTCTCAAATTCTGCTTTGCTAAGCAGAGAGCCTGACACCAAGCAGAGGAATAGGGTTGCTGGTCTCAGAATACTTATTTTTAAGTGCCCTGATCTGACAGTATGAGCAGGGCATCTGCTAGAAGCCAAACAGATTCCTGGAAATGATTGAGCATCATTGGGAAAAGACTTCAAGGGACCCCACATCCAACTGGGCTCCCTGGGCTGTTCATATCCCTCAGTAATGGGACGCCATTTACCGAACACCTGGCATGGGATGGGCTAACGGTAGGCGTTGTTACTATCCCTATTTTGCTGGTGAGGAAAAAGGACCAGAGAGGTTTTGAAATGATTTGCTGAAAGTCACACAAGATAGAAAGTTGCAAAAGCAGAAATCAAACGCTGTTCTTTCTTACACGATAGTGTTGATTAGCCATAGAGGAAAAGTGGGCATTGTTGAGGGTCACCGCCGAGTAGGAGTGACGCATGGCATTTTTGCCAGAAGTAGTGGTGGAGAGGTGATGCCAGCGAGCCATTAAGATGATGACTTTTGAGTTCTCCCGGAGTTCCCGTTGAGTTCCGGTTGAACTCTCGCGGGGATTGCTGAAGAGTTTGCATTGGCTGGGGAAGTGCCAGAGGAGGGACTTCCAGTTGGTAGTTCCTGGAGGAGCCTCGGTGGTGTTCGGGAGAGTTCCTGGGGAGCGTGTGTGGAGTATGCTGGTGGAGTTCAGAAATAAAGTTTGTTCCTGCTTCAGTGGCTCGTGATTTGTGCCCAGCCAGACTGCGGCAGGGCATTATCCATTTGTACTCTTGCTACTTAAAGGGTGGCACCAACAACATCAGCGTTACCCAAAGGTTTCAAGGGAATGAAGAACCCGGGACTTAACCCAGACCTGCAGAATCAGAATCTGCTTTTTAACAAGATCCTCAGATGATTTGTATGCTCATTCAAACTGAGAAGCACACTCTAGACATCAGTCTTTGTTATACTTTGGAATCACCAGGGGATACATTAAAACCTCAGAACTCAGGGACCACCCCAAATAATTCTATCAAATTCTCTGAGGGTGGTATGGACTTGGGGTTTTTTTGGTAAGCTTCCCAGCAAGGCCCTGTGACTGAAACTCCTTTGCAAGGCAAATCCTAAAATGGAAAACGAAAGTTTATTTTGCAAGTAAACGTTGTCAACTCGTTCTAGGCTGTGCTGTAGGAGTGTTTCAGGGATTTCTCCTTCTGTGGGAATAGAAGGTAGGTACCTTCAGGACAGGACGTAGGATGAACAGAAGGTAAGGAGGAGGGGAAGGCCTGTATTTGAGGCCCATATGAAGCCCTGGCCTTATTTCAAGCCAGCTTGTGGAATTCAGTGGTTCTCCATCCTTGCTGCACATCAGAACCACCCCGAAGCTTTTAAAAAGTCCTGATGCACAGAGTATGCCCAGTACCAATGAAATCCGGAGTTCCGCAGGACCCAGGCATCAGCAATTTTTAACGTTCCCAAGCGTTTCCCATATGGAGCCAGGGTTGAAAACCCCCTTTCTAATTAGAATCTCAGGGACTCTGAATCTTACCAGTTCTCCAGCAATAAGTGCCAGTTTGCAGGAAATATGGGGAACCTAAGAATGAGTGAAAACAACCTATGGGGAAGCAATCACACCAGGTTGAGAAAGAGGGACAAAGAGCCCCGATAATCCAAATGACCCAGTTTCTCTAACAAACACGTCAGTGGCATTAAAGAAAGGGAAGAGGTCTGATGATTTTCTTCCTCTATTTTTGGGTATAGATGCTCACACTTTAATGACAAAATTTTTATTTATTTATTTTTCTTTTTAATCTCCAGGGTTTAAGCCCAGGAATCTGTAATTTAACCCTGTTTCTGGGGGATCCTGGTGAATCACTCCACTTTGAAGGCTTCTGCTGTATACTAGAGAATTCATAGGCACCTGGACTGACTTGGGTCCCACACAAGTGGGTTCCAGTGCTAAAATCACAGTTATCCTCAGTTGGCCAATAACATCTGTATTTTTCTTAAAGTTTTGCTGGGGTTGTGTAGACCTGTGCACCTAGTACATGGGATGAGATGCTACATAAGTATGTAATATACACCAGATATCAAACATTCTGTATGGAAATCAATAATCTTAGGTTGATTACAGAGTAAGTAGGAGCTATTTTAGATATGTTGTATTAAATAAAACATTGTCATTACTTTCATCTATTTTTTTTTTTTTTGGAAGATGGCTATGAGAAAATAGAAAGCTACCTTTGTGGCTCGCCTCACATGTCTATTTAACAGCATAACTCTAGAGCCTCGATACTCAAACTGCGTTCCATGGACCAGCAGCAGCCTCTGAGAGCTGGTTAAAAATATAAACTGAAAACTTGTCCTGGTGGCACACATCTGTAATCCCAGTGACTTGGGAGGTTGAGACAAGGGAATCACCAATTGGAAGCCAGCCTCAGCCAATTTGCGAGGTCCTCAGTGATTTAGTGAGACTCTTGTTTCAAAATAAAAATAAATAAAAAGGCCTGGGGATGTGGCTCAGTGGTAGAGTGGCCCTGGGTTCAACCCCTAGTACCAAAAAAGAAAAAGAGATGTAAATTGAAAGCCAAGTGCAGTGGCACATGCATGTGATTTCCAGGAATTGGGGATCGAAAGTTCTAGGCTAGCACCAACAACTTAGTGAGACCTTGTATCAAAAAAAAAATTTTTTTAAAGGGGGTGGAGGAGACTGGGGATGTAGTTAATAGTAAAGAGCCCCTGGGTTCAATCCCTGGTACTAGAAAAAGAAAAAGGAAATGTGTGCCAGTTGCGGTGATGTATGCCTGTAATCCCAGCAGCTTCAGAGGAGGAGGCAAGAGGATCGTGAGTTCAAAGCCGTCCTCAGCAAAAGCAAGATGCTAAGCAACTCAGTGAGACCCTGTCTCTAAATCAAATACAAAAGAGGGCTGGGGGTGTGGCTCAGTGGTTGAGTGCCCCTGAGTTCAATTCCTGGTAATTCCCCCTCAAAAAAAATAGGGGTGGGGGTGTGGCTCAGCGATCAAGTGCCCTGTACCCCCCACCAAAAAAAAAAAAAAGATAGAAATGTAAACTTGAACCACATCTAGGCACAGGGAATTAGAATATGCACTTGACTGAGCAAGTGCCATGCCTCTGCCTGCCTCAGACTCTCAGTCTGAAACACTGGGACAGAAAGAAGGCTAACAGACTCATTTATTCCATTCCCTTTCCCAGGCAGCATTGCATCCAAACTCCCCGAGTACATCAACATCATCAAATTACCCACCTTTCTAATCAGAGCCAGGAAGCAAAAAACTTCCTCTTCTTTCAACCTCTTTCCTGCACTTTGAGACTGGGATTTCCAGCTCTGCTCTCAATCACTGTAGAGCACCAGTTACTATTTTTCTTTTTCTTAATACTTCCTGTTCAAGGTCCTCTTTAGATTTTGTTTTCTTTTTTTTCTCAGCTAATTTCATCCTCATCACATGTGACTCATTTCCCCCTTCTCCTCCTCCTCCTCCTCCTCCTCCTCCTCCTCCTCCTCCTCCTCCTCCTCCTCCTCCTCCTCCATCTTCTTCTTTTTGTACCAGGGATTTGACCCAGGGCACTCAACCACTGAGCCAAGTCCCCAGTATTTTATTTAGAGACAGGGTCTCACTGAGTTGCTTAGGGCCTTGCTAAGTTGCTGAGGCTGGCTTTGAACTCGCCATCCTCCTGCCTAAGCCTCCCTAGCCACTGTTTCTAAGCCCTTCTAATCATCCTCTGTCCCTTGGCAGAGGCACACCACTATACCCCTCAAAACAATTCAATAAATGCTGGGTATCCCCAGTTTGGTTTTTAAGTAAAATTTAAAAATGGCTGGTGCTGTTGGAAAGAGGACTTTGATAAATATTCCTGTCTTTGGAAGGCCAGATGAAAGGAAAAAAAATAAGAATAGGGAGGGGTGGAGTTCCCTGGAGACCAAACAGGAAATGTGAAGTGGAGTGCACTTTTGCCTGGAATGAAGTGGGCTTAGAGGAGCAAGTAAAGTGGGCAGGAACTCAGTGATCTAATTTTGGTTCTTTCATTAGCTTCAATCCCAAACTCAGGAAAAGTTTAGTCACCAAGCTCAACCAACTGCCTCCATTTCCTCCCATCCATGAAGATAATGTTCTTCTTCTGCCTCATGGGGGAATCTTCAAAGGTTGGAATAAAAATCAATCAATAAATAAAAATTAGCAGTCTTTAAAAAAATAAAAGTGAGCCAGCATCCTTGGTCATTATCAACATTGATTTCTGCGTGGGTCATGAACAATTTTTCTCCCCATTAGGAATGTCTATGTCAATTTTATTAGTCAAAGGGATCATACTTGCATTTAGCAAAACCAAATAGTTCTCTAAGCAAATCATTATTCTACAACACCTTACGGATAGGAACCAGCTCATAAAATCTGTGACACTTCTTTGGTGACTCAGGCCTGGGCCCTCACTTCCACAAGTGGAAAGAGCAGTTTCAGACTGAACCGAGATTCCCTTAGTGACACAGAGAAAAGTTGCATTCTATTATGTCCATATTAAAACTAGAGATATTCAATAGTGGAAATTTTTGGAAACTGGAAACATTCATTTTAACGAAAGAGATCTCATAGAGAAAGTAGCCCTATAAAATTCCTGGTTTCTTTTTATTCCAATTTTTAAGAACTTGGTTCAGCTCCCAAACTCTTTTTAGCTGTGCTCCATATGAACCCAAGTCTCTGAAAGCTCAGAATTATCACCACCATGTAATGTTTTCCTGCAAAAAAAAAAAAAAAAAAAGCATTAAAGCAGTTATATTCCCTCTACAGTGTGATTAAAATTTCCAGTGAACTTAACACTTATGTTTTACCCTTTAAAAATTAACTGTATTTTGCATTTCCAAAACACTTTACTTGTTCTAATTAATATCACAGCTGGGAAAGTGACTTTATTCTTCTGTCCAGGCAAATAAGCTGAGAGTTAAAGTGAGGAGGTCAGGGACAGAAGACCAGGATTTGAACCTCTGGGAAGACGGTTGGGGCAGTTTGTCAGGGACTTAAAAAACACATACCTTGTGATGTTAAAGAAGAAGTGAAGAAAACAGCTAATGAGCTGGGGTTGTAGATCAGTGGTAAGGGCGCTTGCCTAGCATGCGTGAGGCACTGGGTTCAATCCTAAGCACCACATACAAATGTTTTTAAAAAAGAAGGTACAGTGTCCATAAAAAAAAAAAAAAAAGAAGAAGAAGAAAGAAAGAAAGCAGCTGTTGGACCAAATTGTAGCCTACAAGGAACAGGTGGTTTTAAGGGTAAGAAAAATCAAGAGGTGGGTGAGTTGACTCCTTTCCACAGACGGCCATATGGAAGGCACGTGACCTGGTAATGACAACGGTTGACACAAAGCACTAAGGATCATATATCTCCAATATCATCTTCATTTTGCAGATTAAAAGATAAAAAGTTTAGAAAGATGGAATAACTTCTCTAAGGTCAAAGGCTAATTTTGTTTTTATCCATTCCTTTTAGTTCTCCATAACAATAGAATATGCGATGACCTAATTATAAAAGCATGGAATATAATTTGTTCTAATTCAGTTTCTAGTATTTTCATTTCCCCACCCTTTTTCCCTACCCCTGTCCCCTTCCCCCAATTCTGCTGATCTTTCTGCTATTTACTTAGAATTTTTTTTTTAACTTAGTGTCTTGTGGATGTACATGATGGTGAGATTAATGTTCATATATATACATGAGAATGTTTGGTCAGATTCATTCCACTGAATTTCCCTATCCCATCCCTCCTCCCTTCCTTTCAGTCCCCTTTGTCAACTCCTCTGATCTTATTTCTATTCTTTTTTTAAAAAATCCACCCCCCTCTTATTTTGAATTAGTTTTCACGTATCAGAGAAGACAACTGATCTTTAATTTTTTGGGACTAGCTTAGTCTACTTAGCATGATGGTCTCTAGTTCCATCCATTTACCAACAAATGTCATAAAGTCATTCTTCTTGATAGCTGAATTATAATCCATTGTGTATATATGCCACATTTTCTTTATTCATTCATCTGTTGAAGGGGCATGTGGTTGCTCCATAGCTTAGCTATTGTGAACCTTGCTACTGTAAACATGGCTGTGATTGCCTCACAGTATGTTGATTTTAATTCCTTTGGATATACACCAAGGGGTGGGATAGCTGGGTTGTACAGTCATTTTGAGGAATCTCCATATTGCTTTCCAGAGTGGTTGCACCAATTTGCAGCCCCACAACCACATATGAGTGTACCATTTAGGCATATACTCAAAAATATTTATTATTAGTTGAATTCTTGATGATTAACATTCTGATTGGAGTGAGATGAAATCTCAGTATAGTTCTAATTTGCATTTCTCTAAATGAGAGGGATGCTCAACATTTTTTCATATATTTGTTGACTGTTTATAGTTCTTCTTTTGAGAAGTGTCTTTTTAACTCCTCTATCCATTTCTTGTTTGGGTTATTAGTGGTTTTGGTGTTGAGTTTTTGAGCTCTTTTTATATCCTGGATATTCATGCTCTATCTGAGGTGCAGGTGGCAATGATTTCCTCCTGTCCTGTAGGCTCTCTCTTCACGCTCTTCATTGTCTCCTTTGCTGAGAAAACTTTTTGATGTCATTCCATTTATTGATGTTTAATTTTACTTCTTGCACTTCAGGGGTCTTCTTAAGGAAGTCAGTCTTTGAGCTGACATGTTGGAGTGCTGGGTCTACATTTTCTTCTAGAAGATGCAGGGTTTCTGGTCTAATTCCTAGGTCTTTGGTCCACTTTGAGTTTTTTGCAGGGTGAGAGATGGGGTTAAAGTTCATTTGACTACACATGGATTTCCAGTTTTCCCAGCACCATTTGTGGAAGAGGCCATCATTCCTCCAACATACATTTTGGCACCGTTGTCTAGTATGAGATAACAATATGTACGTGGACTTGTTTCTGTGCCTTCTATTGGATTCCATTGACCTTCGTGCCTGTTTTGGTGTCACCACCATGCTGTTTTGTCACTATAGCTCTGTAGTATAATTTGAGATCTGGTATTGTGATGCCTCCTGCTTCACTTTTCTCACCAAGAACTGCTTTGTGTGTACTGACCTCTTATTTTTCCAAATGAATTTCATGACTGCTCTTTCTATTTCGGTGAAGAACATTATTGGAAATGTGATGGGAATTACATTGAATATGTGTAGTGCTTTTGGTAGCATGGCCATTTTGACAATACTGATTCTGCCTATCCAAGAACATGGGAGGTCTTTCCATCTACTAAGGTCTCCTTCAGTTTCTTTCTTTAGTGTTCTACTTTTTTCGTTGTATAGGTGCTTTTGCCTCTTTTGTTAGATTGAGTCCCCAGTATTTTTTTCTTTTTGAGGATATTGTGAATAGGGTAGTTTTCCTAATTTCTTTTTCAGCAGATTCATCAGTGGAATATAGGAACACGATTGATTTATGGGTGTTTATTTCATAGTCTGTTACTTTGTGAAATTCATTTATGAGTTCTGGAAGTCTTTGGTAGAGTATTTTGGGTTTCCTAAGTAGAGGATAATATCACGGGCAAACAGAGATAATGTGAGCTCATCTTTTCCTATGTGTATATCCCTTTAATATTTTTCTCTTGCCTAGTTGCTTGGGCTAGTTTCAAGGACTATGTTGAATAGGGGAGGTAAAAGGAGCATCTTTGTCTTGTTCCTGTTTTTAGAAAAAATGCTTTCAGTTTTTCTCCATTCAGAAAATTGTTGGCGTTGGGTTTGTCCTATATACCTTTTACAATGTTGGGGTATATTTCTTCTATCTCTAATTTTTCCAATGTTTTAAACATGAGTGAGCACTGACTTCATCGAATGCTTTTTCTGTATCTATTTAGTTAATCATTTGATTCTACCTTTAAGTCTATTTATGTGATTAATTACATTTGTTGATTTTGGTATACTGAACCAACCTTACATCCCTGGGATGGATCCCACCTGGTCCTGGTACACTATCTTGATGAGTCTTGCCATTATTTTATTAAGAATTTTTGCATCTGTGATCCACGAGGATGTCGGTCTGAAGTCTTCTTTCCTTGATGTTTCTTTGTCTGGTTTTGGTATCAGGGTGACACTGGCTTCATAGAATGAGTTTGATAGAGTTCCTTCCTTTTCTATTTCATGGGATAATTTGAGGAAGATGGGTATTATTCTTCTTTTAAGTCTGGGTAGAGAATCCATCTGGTCCTGGTTTTTCCTTTGTTGGAAGGCTTTTGTTAGCTGCTTCAATTTCATTACTAGAAATAGATCTGGTCAAGTTTTCTATGTCCTCCTGATTCAATTTGGGTAGGTCATATGTCTCAGGAATTTGTTCATATCTTCAAGCTTTTTTTATTAGAGTATAAATCTTCAAAATAGTTTCTGATGATCCTTCGAATTTCAGTAGTGTCTGTCATGATATTTCCTTTTTCATGTTGGATTTGGACAATTTGAGGGTTTCCCCCCTCTTTCTTTTAGTTTGGCTAAATGTTTATCAATTTTGTTTATCCTTTCAAAAAACCAACTCCTTGCTTCATTTATCATTTGTATGGGATTTTCTTTAATCGCAATTTCTTTGATTTTGGCTCTGATATTAATTATTTCCTGTCTTCTACTGATTTGGGTATTTGATTTTTTCTTCTTTTCTAGGGCCTTGAGTGGTCATGTTAGGTTATTTATTTGCAATCTTTCCATTCTTTGAATGTATGATTTCTAAGCTATGAACCTTCCACTTAAAACTGCCTTCATAGTCTACCAGAGATTTTGATATATTGCATCACAGTTCTGTTACTTTAGTATAAAAAATAAATATATTTTTAAAATTTTGCCCTGATTTCTTCTGCTATGCATTCATCATTCAATTGATACTGTATTGTTTGGGGCTGGGGTTGTGGCTCAGTGGTAGAGCGCTTGCCTAGAACATGTGAGGCACTGGGTTCGATCCTTAGCACCACATAAAAATAAATAAAGATATTATGTTCATCTATAACTAAGCAAAAAGAGTTTATTGTTTAATCACCAGGTGTTAGAGTGGTTTCTACTTTTTATCTTATTGTTTATTTCTAATTTCATTCCATTATGATCTGATAGAGTCAGATCGGGACTCACCGCCTAGCTCTCCCAGTTCTCGTGATTGTGCTTCTAATTCAACAAGCGTGAGATGGGGTTTCAGGTATCTCTTGTCTGTTGGGTACGTTGTTCAAACCACACTTCTGGTCCTCCTAAATACACCATCTCAGGGAAGACTGATGTAGGAGAGAGAGAGACAGAGGGGACTGGGAAAATATATAAACATCCACAGAGTTCAGATAGTGAGTCCTTTCACCCCATCAGTACCCTATATTAAGTGTGTTAACATACCCTATCTTTTCCCCTGTGCTTGACACTGTGTGTGTGGTTGTTTTTGTTTTGTTTGGTTTGTTGGGGGGGCGGGGTGCTTGTTTGTTTGTTTGTTCTGAGAATTGAACCTAGGGGCCCTTTACCACGGAGTTATATCCCAGTCTTATATTTATATACATATAAGCAAAACCTTGTCTCAAAATAATATATGTATATACATATATATGTATATATATTTTATTTTACTTTTATATTTTTTTTATATTTTTACTTTACATATTTTATTTTACAGCAAGAATCTGTCTCAAAATAATATATATGTATATATTATATATGTAATATATGTGTATAAAATATGTATAATATATATTTTTATACACATTTATATACACATATATCACATATATAATATATATTATTTTAAGACCCTGTCTCAAAATAATATATATGTATATATTATATATGTAATATATGTGTATAAAAATATGTATAATATATATTTTTATACACATTTATATACACATATATTACATATATAATATATATTATTTTAAGACCCTGTCTCAAAATAATATATATGTATATATTATATATGTAATATGTATACACACATATATACACATATATTACATATATAATATATACATACATATTATTTTGAGACAGGGTCTTGCTGAGTTACTGAGGCTGGCCTCAAATTTCAATCCTTCTGCCTTAGCTTCCTGATTCTCTGAAATTATAAGTGTGCACCACCATACCCAAGTGAGACTATGTTTTTAATTACTACAATGAACCTTAAGATTTGAACATGTTTTTTTTGCCGGGTGGTGGGTACTGGGGATTGAAATCAGGGGTGCTTGACCACTGAGCCACATCTCCAGCCCTATTTTGTATTTGATTTAGAGACAGGGTCTCACTGAGTTGCTTAGGGCCTCACTTTTTGCTGAGGCTGGCTTTGAACTGCCATCCTCCTGCCTCAACCTCCGGAGCAGCTGGGATTACAGGCATGCACCATCATGCCCGACTCTGAACATCTTCTTTTGGTTGGAAGACTCTCAGGTAAGTGACCTCCTAGTTACCTAGCTTAGTAGCATACTTGAGACTACATTATATGATAGTAATTTCTCTCACATCTCTTAATTTTACTTTGTCTAAAGTTTGTTGGCAGTGCTAGGGATGGAACCCAGTACCTGACACATGCTAGGTAAGAACTCTACCACTGAAGTATGACCCCAGTTCTAAAGCCTAACTTAAAGTACATCAGGAGTCAGGTATGATAGCATATGACTGTAATTCCAGTGACCCAGTGACCAAGGAGGCTGAAGCAGGAGGATCACAAGTTGAAGGCCAGCCTCGGCAACTTAGTGAGACCCTGCATCAGAATAAAAAATTATAAGAGTTTGAAGTATAAATCAGTGGTAAAGTGCCCCTGGGTTTGATCCCAAGTAAAAAAAGAAAAATATAGAATAAAATATGTCAGAAGAGGGTTGGGAATATGCCTCAGTTGTAGAGTGTTTGCCAAGTATGTGAGATACCCTAGTTCAATTCCCCAGCACTGCGAGAAAGAAAGAAAGAAAGAAAGAAAGAAAGAAAGAAAGAAAGCCAGCCGACATGTAATATATGTGTACATTAACATTACTCCATCACCCTATTAAATGTAATAGAGTGCCCTGATCAAGAATCTACACGCATTGGCATCTGAGACTTCTCATCAGGAATCAGCACACCAAGAGCTTCAAATATCCCTATCTGAATCAGCACCAGAAGTTTTATTAATTAACACAAGAAGTGTTAAAAATAAGTTTTCTTTTGTGGAATGATGGGAAGTTGGCAGGAAACTGCCCCAGCGTCTTCACTTTGGCACGGCTGAGGTATCATTACCTGGTGAGCCCAGAAGCCTAACGCCTCCTGGGTATCATTCTGAGGTTAGGACTCAGTTCAGTTCCATGTCATGTCTGCTTACTGACTGGAAGACTCTTTCATCTGCTCCAACTTTCACCTGGTCACAACAGGGTCCAGTTTGTCTCCGAATAAACCTTTCATGCAAAATGCTGTCAGGGTGCCTGTAATGACAGAAAACAGGGCTACAACTGAGTTCAAACACTTGAATGTGTGACAGTTTTTTATCTGCTTGTTTGCTTGGAAAAATCAAACCGGAGCCTCGCCTTTTGTTGTTTCCATTCAGTAATTATGTCAGGAAGAACTGCTAGTCCTCCCCTACCCAGACTATTAGGACATGTGTCCATCAAATACAACCCATGAATTATGAACAATCAAATTTACTTAGATTATCTTGAGAGATAGTAGTTATTTATTGTTTTTTGCAAAGTATCCTCAAACTTAAGTTTGGACAATAAGCATTGATTCTCTCACAATCTCTTTGGATCCGGGATTCAGAGGTGGCTGGGGCATGGGAAGGTCCTGGCTCAGAGTCAGCAGGCTGCAGCCATGTCCACCGTCACCTGCAGGTTTGAATTGGGTACAGAGATGCTTCCAAGGTAGATCACTCTCAGGCCTGGCAGGATGGTGCTGTTGGAGGCAGGAGGCCTTAGCTCCGACCATGTGAATCTCTCTAAAGGCCCAGGTAAGCAATCCTCAGGATACTGAGCCTGCCTTTTGTCCAGCTAAGGCAGCAAGGTAAAAGTATTAATATCTGTTTTGGTATAGACGCAAGAATCACAGACACTGTAGCGACCACATTCAACTCATTAGCAGTGAGTGTCTAATCTGTCTCACACTCAAGGGGACGAGGAACTCAAGGGCTCCAGTTTTTATAGGAAGAAGTGCCCATGGAATTTGTGGTGATATTTAAAAAGCATCCATAAGAAGTTGGGTGCAGTGGTACACGCTTGTAATCCCAACAACTCAGGAGGCTGAGGCAGGAGGATTGGGAGTTCAAAGCCAGCCTCAGCAACTTAGTGAGGCTTGAAGAAACTCAGTGAGACCCTATCTCTAAATAAAATATAAGAAGGGCTGGGGATGGGGCTCAGTGGTTAAAAACTGTGGGGTTCCATCCCTGATAACCAAATAAATAAATAAATAAATAAAAATAAACAAAAACCCAAAAACCATCCATAAGACACTTACTTGATTCTTTTGTAAGTTAAAAGGAATTGTTCCCATTCCATCCATATTCTTGCTGTCTTACTAAGCGTTTCGTATGTATCAGGCCTTGTGATGGGTATTAGGAATGCAGCTCTCAGCAGAGCAGATGACCCTGGGGATGGACAGGATGGAGGAGACAGGCCTGGCACATTTCCAGGCCTTCTGATTTTTTACGAGAAGGTACAAATATATACAAATATGCAAAATTTCCCTAGTTTTAAGTTAGCAATTAATTCAAATTTTTACAAAAACACTATGAGAGGGGGAAAAAAAACTTCAGGCTCAATTTAACCAAAGTTTTCCATTTTACTGTGTCTAAACTTAAAAGCAAACAAAAATAGAAAACTCGGATTTCAGGATAATGTGAGCAAAAATAACAGAGCTGTTAGCAAGTCTAAGTGGTAAGGTAACACTTAGCTGAGGACTGAAAGATGAGACCTTGCACACAAACATCAAATATAGTGTTCATATAAATTAATAAAAGCTCAGGTAAAAGTTCACTTAAGAGCTGCATTAGCTGGGTGCAATGGCATATGCCTGTCATCCCAGCGGCTCAGGAGGCTGAGGCAGGAGGATCATGAGTTCAAAGCCAGCCTCAGCAACATCAAGGCCCTAAGCAACTCAGTGAGACCCTGTCTCTAAATAAAATACAAAATAGGGCTGGGGATGTGGCTCAGTGGTCGAGGGATCCTGAGTTCAATCCCTGATACGCACCCCCCCTAAAAAAAAAACTGTATTGTCTTAGTGCTGCTGAGAAACTTGAATTCTAATTGATTCCTATGTTTTAAAATAATATTAGTATTTTTAGTAAAGTGTAAGAAGAAAGATCTCTAAAAAAGAAATAGAGTAGGAAAAAAAAATGGTATAGTGGAGGAAATTAGGACAGTCTTCATTTAAGTAAAGTGAGTTCACAATCAAGTGGGCAATATCCTGAATTACATTTTGTCCTGACCCTTTAGAAGAAAACAGGACCGAAGGATGGAGGAAGGAAGGGAGAGAAGGAGAAACAATTATGGTGAATAAAATAGCGATAGAGAACTGGAGGTATATTTATGTCCTAAACCTAGCTTGTTGCATTTGGTGATTAACAAGTAAGAACTAAGCTGGGTGTGGTGGCACACACCAGTAATACCAGTTGCTCCAAGGCTGAGGCAGGAGGATCGAAAGTTGGAGGCCAGCCTCAGCAATTTAGCAAGGCCTTACAGAACGTAGCCAGACCCTGTCTCAAAATAAAAAGAGCTGGAGATATAGCTCAGTGTTCAGTGGTAGAGTGCCCCTGGATTTAATCCCTAGCACCAAAAGAAAACAAAACAAAAATCCAAACTATCAGGCTGGAGATGTAGTACAACAGTAGAGAGCCCTCACTTGCTGAGCAAGTGCAAAGCCCTGGATTCAATCCTAGTACCATAAATAAACAAATAAGCTTCAACATACTTAACTGGTCATTCATTCCCCACCCCTCAAACTATTTTATTCTGTTTTCGGTTGGCAGTTTACAGTGGAGAAACAGAAATGGCATTGTCGCACGTGCTGCCTTAATAACATAAACTGTCAAAGTCAAAAAGATTGGATCCACCATGCTTTTAAATTTAAATAAGAACTCATCGCGATGACTGACGTTCTGTACAAGAGGCAGAGTGGGTGCGGGAAGTGAAATGACTTTTATAGCTTCAGAAACTGAATGACTTTTGTAGATATAATCACAGGATTCGAACCAAGAGGGTATTGGTCAGATTATGAGTTTTCCGCTTCAAATTCTTGATTCAAATATTTGCCTTTTTTTTTCCTTTGCTCTCAGAAGATGGTGAAGCAAACTAGGCAGCAAGTCCAGATCTCTGCCCACCATGGAGAGGAGGCAGTGAATAAAAGCAGAATTGAGAGGTGTGTGATAAAATAAATGCTCTGGGATTCGATGCTACATAGTAGTGGTGGTGGCTCAGTGCTTGCCTAGCACGTGTGAGTTGCTGGGTTCGATCCTCAGCACCAAATTCAAAATAAATAAATAAATAAATAAATAAAGTAAAAAACCCGCACAAACTGCTTAAAACCAAATTGTGATGAGAAAGCTGAGCAGATGCCCCTCAGGCATCTTGTGGAGTCCACAGTCGACCAGTCACCTTCTTGAGTCATTTGGGCGTCTTCCCACACCTGGACAGCCACACTTGAAACCAGAGAGGAGCCCTTTGCAGTGGTACTTCTTGAGAATGTAGCCAGAAAGACCATCTTGAAGTGCGACGGGCAGGAGTCAGATTGGGTTTCATGAGTCAAAGGACAAACATCGCAAACACAAGTGAGTGGGAATTTTACTAAGAATTAAAGTGAGAGAAAGATCCAGAAGCCCAGGCCAGCATGTCTTCGAGGGGCAAGGGAGCAGGACAAGTCTTGCAGCAGTTCTCCTTAGAAAGGCACATGAGGGGAAATTAATAAACTGCTCTTGTTGGGTTTTGATAATTTAATTGTCCTGTGGTGGGTGCAGGATGGAGGTTGGAGGATGGATTGTGCACTCACTTTTGGTGGGATGGCGTTTGACCCCCCTTCTGAAGAACTATTTTATAACATATTGGGCACGTTACAATGGGTGTCCTGGTGCTGCCCTCTTGCCACCTTTACTGTCCCTTCCCTACTCTCTACTGCCTGTCCTTTCCTATCTCAGAAGGACCACTACTGACTGTAAATCTTGCAAATCCCTGTCCACCAGCCCTCTCACCATGAACCAGAGTGGGCTGGTGTGACCTGGGCCAAGGAAGTACAGGGCTAGTGCCGCTCAGCCTCTGAGCGCCAGGCGAGGGTGGAAAGTTCAGCACAGGTTCCCTCAACTCAGAAGCCACAATGAAGCAACTCTGAACCAGAACGAAGGAAAGTTGAGTCACCAGGTCCCAACCACTGGCACTGCAGGGGAGGCACCATGGGATTCGGGGATTGCAGCTCCATTCCAGTGGGAAACTCCCTGATACCCAGTGATGTACAGACCCATGGGGAAATTGCCAGAGGCCGTACAGCAGAGGGGTTTGGATACCAGCCTGAACAGTGATTGCAACTGGCAAGTGACAGGGCATTGTTTAGATACTTATTGAGCAAAGGGAATCAACATCCACCATTCATAACCTGGGGCAGTGGAAACTAGAATCCGGATGAACCACTAGAAACCCTTCACTACGGCACATCAGACAGCGGAGGCAGCAGGGGCAAAACTAGAATGACTGTGGGAACACCCACAGCCACCGTTCCAGTACTGCTACCAGTTTCTTCACTACCATGAAAAGGATTTGGTAGAGCAGAAGAGGTAGACCCCCCACCCACAGCAAACTCGGGGGCACTTAAGAGTCTGCATCCCAAATTTTTGCAACATTAAAGTCCGCCAACTCACTGCGCTGCAAGACTATATACAATTCTAATGTCAGCTTTGATCATCTAAATAACTCCTTAACTTGAATAATAATCGTTAACTCAATAGCCAACGGTGTGTGTCTCCAACCCATTTGAACGTACTTCATCTAATGGTTTAAAGTATTAATTGGAATCAATCTTCCTATCTCTGTTTTCCTTACTCTAGTTTTACCTGCCTCTCTTACTCCCACTCATCCTCTTGCACAATCCTGCTACAACTTTAGATAACACCTATTCATCTATTTCTCCTTTCTACCTTGTTGTAAATTACCCTTTTATAGCTTCTCTCTCCCTCTATCTCAATCTGTCTCTCTCTTTCTTTCTTTTTTCCTCCCCCATTTGCCCAAATGTACTTCCTGCCCCTTTTAAACACTCATTTAAGGTTTATGGTTTAAGCTTACTAAATTTAACTGCTAATTTTCTGACCTGTTCCAGAACTTTATGATGCCAAAATTTGAGGGACTGCAGAGAACACCTGCAACCAGTTTTTGTTCTTACAGGGTTGAATAGTATGAGGCTTGGCTCAGAAGTGATTACAGTAAATAGGGCTCAGTGGTGTCTCTTCAAGTGGAGCTAATGCTGGGGTCAGAAGAGGTCATACATTGAATTAAAATATCCTAGTCTAGACATCCACCCAACCTCTGGCTCTCAAGAATAAGTAGCACACATAGTAGTGCTTCACAACCATACTGATAGAGGGGTGTAGGAAAAAAGCAAGGGAACAAACCACCCCAAACAACCCATAATGCTTCAACAACAGACTCCATTGACAGGACAGTAAAAGAACTGTCAGAGATGGAATTCATAGTTAAACTGTTCTATGAACTAAAAGATGATGTAAGGAGTTAAATCGAAAAGGAAATACACAAAGTGAAAGATCACTTAAATAAAAAGAGATTCTGTAAAAGAATCTAATTGAAATCCTCAAAATGAAGAAATCAATTAATCATGCTACAAATTCAGCAGAAGGCTTCACCAATAGATTAGACCACTTTGAGGACAAAGTATATAATCTTTTTTTTTTTTTAATTTATTTTTTAGTATTTGGCGGACACAACATCTTTATCTGTATGTGGTGCTGAGGATCGAACCCGGGCCACACGCATGCCAGGTGAGCGCGCTACCTCTTGAGCCACATCCCCAGCCCCTAAAGTATATAATCTTGAAAATAAAATTGATGTTAAGAGAATATTCAAGATTTCTGGGATAACCTTAAAAGGCCAAACTTAAGATTCTTTGGGATAGATGATGGCTGAAAAACACAAACTAGGGAATACCCAATCTTTTCAATGAAGTAAAGTCAGAAAAATTTTCAAAACTTATCAACGAAATGGAAATTTAAATACAAGAGGCATATAGGACTCCAAATCTACAAAATCACCACACATCTTCTCCAAGACACATAATTATGAAAAGGCCTAACATGTAGAATAAGGATCGAATTCTACAAGCTGCAAGCTGGTCAGGTTTAGAGGTCAATCAATCCTGATTTCAACTGGTTTCTGAATCCAGACCCTGAAAGTACAGAGGGCTTGGAAAAATATATACCAAGCTTCTAAAGATAATGGATACCATCCACGAATGCTGTGCCCAGAAAAATGAAACTTCAAAACTGAAGATGAAATGAAAACCTTCCATGATAAACTAAAGCTAAAAGAATTCATAACTAGAAAGTCTGCTCTACAACACATACTCCAGAAAATATTTCATGAAGAATAAATGAAAATCAGCCTAGGGAGGCATTACATTAGAAGAATAGTCAATCAAGGGAGAATGAAATCCAATGTAAACACTATAAATAAATCATCATGGCAGGAGAAATAATAATCTCTCTCAATAATAATATTGAATGTAATGGTCTAAACTCTTAAATCAAAAAACATATGTTGACAGATTGGGTCTAAAAAAGACTCAACAATATGTTATCTATGAGACACTCACTTCATAGGAAAAGACATCCACAGATCGAAGGTGAAAGGATGAGGAGAAAAAGAGAAAAAAACATACAACCCATATAAACAATGAGGGGTCAACATTCTCATTCCAGATAAAGTGGACTTCAAGTCAAAATTAATCAGAAGAGACAAAGAAGGTCATTTGATATCGCTTAGAGGAATCACACATCAACAAGCTATAATGATTATAAATATTCATGCCCCAAACAATGGAGCATCTACATACATCAAACAAGTCCTTCTCATTATTAACAATCAAATATTCCACAATAAGATAATTCTAGGTGACTTTAGCACGCCTCTCTTATTCCTTGGTAGATCATCCAAACATTAAATAAAGATTATTTTTAGAACTAAAAAATACAATTACTAATTTGAACCTAGCAGACATCTTTCGAATAATTTATTCATCAGTGACTGAATTCTCTTTCTTCCCAGCGGCACATGGAACATTTTCTAAAGTAGACCATATTTTAGTTCACAAATCAAATCTTAGCAAATACAAACAAATAGAGGTAATACCTTGACTTCTATCAGATCATAATGGAATGAAATTAAAAATCAACAATAAGATAAAAAATAGAAACCGCTCTAACATCTGGAGACGAAACAATACACTCTTGAATGATGAATGGATAGCAGAAGAAATCAGGGCAAAATTAAAAAAAAAATTCTTAGAGGTAACTGAGAACTGTGATGCAATGTATGAAAATCTGGGACAGTATGAAGGTAGTTCTAAGAGGAAATTTCATAGTGTTGAGCTCATGCAAAAAATGGAAAGAATGAATAAATAACCTAACGTGACAGCTCAAGGCCCTAGAAAAAGAAGAAAACTACAACACCAAAATCAGTAGAAGATAGGAAATAATTAAATTAGAGACAAAATCAAGGAAACTGATATTTAAAAAAAATAAAATACAAGTGATCAGTGAAATAAGGAATTGTTGGTTTTTTTCAAAAGATAAACAAAACTGATAAACCCTTAGCTAAACTAATGAAGAGAGAGAGGAAACCCTCAAATCATCCAAATCCAAAATGAAAAAGAAAATATCATGATAGACACTACTGAAATTCAAAGGATCATCAGAAACTATTTTCGGGATTTATATGCCAATAAGCTAAAAAAGCTTCAAAGTATGGACAAATTCCTTGGGATGTATGACCTACCCAAATTGAACCAGAAGGACGTAGAAAACTTACACAGATCAATTTCTAGTAATGAAATCAAAGCAGCCATCAGAAGCCTTCCAATAAAGAAAAACCCAGGACCAGATGGATTCTCAGCAGAGTTTTACCCAAACTCATTCTATGAAGCCAGTATCACCCTGACACCAAAACCCTGATACCAAGACGAAGACATATCAAGGAAAGAAAACTTCAGAACAAAATCTTTGAGGAATACAGATGCAAAAAACCCCATTTTTATTTTGTAGGGGGTGGGGATTGAACTCAGGGGCACTAGACCACTGAGCCACATCCCCAGCCCTATTTTGTATTTTATTTACACACAGGGTCTCACTGAGTTGCTTTTAGCACCTCGATTTTGCTGAGGCTAGCTTTGAACTCAGGAACTACCTGCCTCAGCCCCCCGAGCTGCTGGAATTGCAGGTGTGAGCCACCCTGCCCAGCCACAAAAATTCTTAATAGTAGCAAAGTGCATACAAAAAACATTTAGAAGATAATTCACCATGATCATGTGGGATTGAGCCCCAGGATGGAAGGTTGGTTCAACATGCAGAAATCAATAAATGTAACTCATCACATAAATAGACTTAAAGACAAGAAGCAATGATTATCTCAACAGATGCAGAAGAAGCATTCGATGAAGTCGGCGCTCATTCATGTTTAAAACGTTAGAAAAACTAGGGATAGAAGGAAGCTACCTCAACATCTATATATGACAGGCTATATATGACAAACTCAAGGCCAAAATTATTCTGAGCAGAGAAAACTGAAAGCTGTTTCTCTAAAAACACAACAAGACAAAGATTCCCACTTTTACCTTTGCTATTCAGCATAATCCTTGAAACTTGCCCAAGCAATTCGGCAAGAGAAGGAAATTAAAGGGATACAAACAGGAAAAGATGAGCTCACATTATCTCTGTTTGCCTGTGACATTATCCTCTCTGTAGGAGACCCAAAAAACTCTACCAGAAGAGTTCTAGAGCTCATAAATGAATTTCACAAAGTAGCGAACTATGAAATAAACACCCATAAATCAATCATGTTCCTATACTCCAGTGATGAATCTGCTGAAAAAATTACTGGGGACTCAATTTAACAAAAGAGGCAAAATGATGTCTACATTGAAAAAAAATAGAACACTAAAGAAAGAAATTGTAGGGCTAGGGCTGTAGCTCAGTGGTAGATCACTTGTCTAGCATGCATGAGGCACTAGGTTTGATCCTAAGCACCACAAAAAAATAAGCAAATAAAATAAAGGCATTCTGTTCATCTACAACTATGAAAAGAGGAAAGAGAAAAAGAAAGAAAGAAATTAATTGCAGACTTTAGAAGATGGAAAGACCTCCCATGTTCTTGGATAGGCAGAATCAGTATTGTCAAAATGGCCATGCTATCAAAAGCACTACACATATTCAGTATAATTCCCATCATATTTCCAATAATGTTCTTCACCGAAATAGAAAGAGCGGTCATGAAATTTGTTTGGAAAAATAAGAGGTCAGTTCACACAAAGCAGTTCTTGGTGAGAAAAGTGAAGCAGGAGGCATCACAATACCAGATCTCAAATTATACTACAGAGCTATAGTGACAAAACAGCATGGTGGTGACACCAAAACAGGCACAAAGACCAATGGAATCCAATAGAAGGCACAGAAACAAGCCCACGTACATATAGTTATCTCACACTAGACAACGGTGCCAAAATGTATGTTGGAGGAATGATGGCCTCTTCCACAAATGGTGCTGGGAAAACTGGAAATCCATGTGTAGTCAAATGAACTTTAACCCCATCTCTCACCCTGCAAAACTCAACTCAAAGTGGACCAAAGACCTAGGAATTAGACCAGAAACCCTGCATCTTCTAGAAGAAAATGTAGACCCAGCACTCCAACATGTCAGCTCAAGGACTGACTTCCTGAACGAGACCCCTAAAGTGCAAGAAGTAAAATTAAACATCAATAAATGGAATGACATCAAAAAGTTTTCTCACAGCAAAGGAGACAATGAAGAGCATAAAGAGAGAGCCTACAGGACAGGAGGAAATCTTTGCCATCTGCACCTCAGATAGAGCATGAATATCCAGGATATATAAAGAGCTCAGAAACTCAACACCAAAAACACTAATAACCCAAACGAGAAATGGTTAGAGGAGCTTAATTCACAATTGCTAATAGATACTTCTCAAAAGAAGAAATGTGAATGGTCAACAAACATGAAAAAAAAAAAAAGATGTTTAACATCTCTAGCAATGCAAATTAAACTACACTGAGATTTCATCTCATTCTAGTCAGAATGGCAATTATCAAGAATACAAATAATAATAAATGTTGGCAAGGATGTTGTGAAAAGCATACACTTGTACATTGTTGGTAGAACTGCAAATTAGTACAACCACTCTGGAAAGCAGTATGGAGATGCCTCAAAAAATTAGGAATGAGGGGCCTGGGGTTGTGGCTCAGTGGTAGAACACATGCCTAGCATGTGTGAGGCACTGGGTTTGATCCTCAGCACGGCATAAAAATAAATAAGTAAAATAAAAGTATTGTATTCATCTTTGACTAAAAAAAAATTTTTAAAAATAAATTAGGAATGAAATCACCACCGTATGACCCAGATTTCCCACTCCTTAGTATATGTCCAAAGGAGTTAAAATCAGCATACTACAGTGACACAACCACATCAATGTTTATAGCAGCTTAATGGATAAAAAAAAAATGTGGTATTTATACAAAATGGAATATTACTTAGCTATAAAGAAGAATGAATTTATAGTATCTTTTGGTAAATGGATGGAACTGCAGACTATCATGCTAAGTCCCAAATAGTTCCCCAAAATTAAATGTCAAATGTTTGATACACAGAAGCTAATTCAAATAAGAGGAGTATAAAAAGAAAGAATAAGACTAAGGTCAGAGAAGTATACAGAGGGGAGTGAAAGAAAGGGAGGGGATGGTATAGGGAAATTCAGTGGAATACATCTGACCTGTTTCCTGTGTTCAGATGTGAATGTACCACAGTGAATCTCACCGTCATGTACATGCACAAACACTAATTAAAAAAAAAAAAAAAAACTATAATAGCAAAAAGATCACTAGAGGAGAGGATAGGGAATGGGAGGGAAGAAGGAAAGGGGAGGGGAAATAGTGGGGGCTGAATGAAAACAAATTATATTCCATGTTGTTATAATTGTGTCGTAGAATATTCTATTATTATGTATAACTAAAAAAACCCCAATAATAATAATGAAAAGGAAACACACTTGGAAGTACCCCTGGCCAACACCTGTAGGTTGCCAAATATCCTGGGGAGCAGCCATTGATATTTCTTGGGCATCCACCTGGTGACTAGAAAGGGTGTCACCCATGGGAGCCCTCTTATGACCACATAAATTGAATACTGAATGCCTCCTCTCCCTGGAGTCCGATTGTATGAATGCAATTTTTTGCACAACATCTCTTTTAAAAAGCTCATCTCTAATGCTGGGTGCAGTGGTGCATACCTGTAATTCCAGTGACTCCGGAGGAAGGAGGATGGCAAGTTCACGGCCAACCTGGGCAACTTAGGGAGGCCCTTTCACAGAATAAAAAGGGGTGGGACTGTAGCTAATGGTAGAGTACTGCTGGTTTAAATCAGTAGACACCCCCCCACACACACACAAAAAGCAAACCAAAACAATGACAACAAAAACTTGTCTCTAACTTCTACTGTAGAAGGAGTACTTGGTACTTGGTATTTGTTGATCTTTCCGGCCCCTCCTAGGTATGTTAAACCCGTGTCTTGCTCTACTTTGTTTATATCTAATGAGTCTCATAAACTACTTGCTTTTATGTTTAACTTCATCTCTTCTTCTTATTTGTGTCTCTTATTTTCCACCGCAGAATTGAATAATCTTAGATAATATGGCAAACACACATTACAAGAGATTATCATAGAATTAAGAGAGTTTGAAAAAAAAATGTTTGTTTTAGAAATGATGATGGAAGCTATTATGTAAAATTCATTTAGCTTATCTATCTTTGGAAATAGCCAAGGGGAAAACTTTTTTTGTTGGTGGTTTGTTTGTCTAGGGATTCTACCTCTGAAAGAGAGGGCTTGGAGCAAAGCAGACGTGGTAGAATTAAATTCTAAGTGGGTTTGTGCAAATGAAAAATCGGACCCAGGGTAAGTCCATTGATTTCTATTCATACCATCAGTGGGACAGGAACTGTGACCATCAGATGAGATGCAAGAAGTCAAGTGAGGGAGGAGGCAGGAAACCAAATGGAGTTTCCAGAATTCCAGCTTCTACAACCACAAGAATATTCTCCATGGAATTATGTGGGGCAGCTCAGTATCAAGACCTGTGGTTCCTTAACTGAGGCCAATACCTGCCATAGAAGACGTTCCACCAGGGGGAGCCGATTTGCCTAAATGAGTGAGCCATTTCATTTCGTAAATCACTGCTGGTAATTCACCTGTTTTTCTTGAAACTCAGCCACCTCTGAGAATTCTGTATTGAATGAATAAAATTAAAAAAAAGAAAGAAAGAAAAAATTGTTTCTCTTGGAGCAAAAGAAGACAGTAAGAATGAAAAGCAGTTACCAAGAAGTATTGCTAATGTAGAGTCTTATAGGTGGATCCCCATTGTGGGATTCAAATGGGCTGTTTATGAATATGTCCATGTCCCAGTCTCACCCTAGACCTCATCTGTTGAATTTCTGCCCTGCAAACAAGCTGCAAAAGGTGTTCTGCATACTGACATTCCATCACAGAGCTAAGGACTTATTTTAATAGCACAAAGAGAGAAGTTTTGTTTGCATTTGTACAAAATGAAAGCCCGTTTTTGTCAATTTGACCTTTTACAATTAGAACCATGAATGGGTGCAACTGAAGTGCAATGAATATTTCCCCATCATTATTTTTAAAAATGGGTTTCGCCAGGGGTGGTGGCACAGGCCTGTGATCCCAGCAACTTGGGAGGCTGAGGCAGGAAGGTCACAAGTTGGAGTCCAGCCTCAGCTCTAAGAAATTTAATGAGACCCTGTCTCAAAAATACAAAATAAAAAGCTCTGGGGATGTGGCTCAGCAGTAAAGTGCCCCTGGGTTAAATCCCTGGTACCAAAAAAAAAAAAAAAAAAAAATAGAAATTAAAAAAAAAAAAAAAAGAATAGTTAGCTATCATCATCTGATTGTGCCATAGAACACTAGAGTTTATTCCTCCCATCCAACTGTAAAACTGTAATTTTGTACCCATTAACCAACTTGTTCCCCACTCCTCCCCTTCCCATTCTAGTGTGTGTGTGTGTGTGTGTGTGTGTGTGTGTGTGTTTGTTTGTTTACTGGGGATTAAACTCAGGGTGCTTTAACAAGAAGCTACATCCCCAGCCCTTTTTATTATTTATTTTGGGACAAGATCTCACCAAGTTGCAGAAAATCTCCCTAAATTGCTGAGGCTGGCTTTGAACTTGCCATTTGAACTCCATCCTCTGCCTCCTGAATCACAGATTACAGGCATGAGCCCACGTGCCCAGCTTGATTCCGTATCTTAAAATCTAATGATTTTTAAAAGGCCTAAAGTGACATTTCCAGATTGAGAGATTAGATTTACCTAAATGACAGTTTTAAGTTTAGACTCCTTCCTATCTCTTTAGCTCCCGTTTGCTCTCCTACTATTTGACTCCTTGTGCAGGCTGCTAAACTCTTTGAGCTTTGGAATCTTCATCTTGTGAAATGGGAAAAATAACAGTGCACACCTATTCTTGCTTTCAAGAAGTTTAACAGTAGCCACGAAAATTATGGTCCGTGATCTGCAGTTCTTGAGTTTCCATCTTGTGCTGTAGCCACTGAGACCACAAGTCATCTCCATCAACGTCAGGAAATAGCTGGGAGAACTTTATTCTTAAAGAAAATAATAAGAACCACGACTCTTCCAATTACACATTTGTCTCAAAAAGTGAATTTGCATTTCAGCAGCTTGCTAACCCAAGTGCCTCCTGTTTCTGTGGCTTTTTAGCCACTAAAACAAGAAGTGCCTGCGGGGCAGAGTTTTCCAAACTTCCCTGCTCAAAAGACTCACCAAGAGTGCTTAAAACAAACAAACAAACAAACAACAACAACAACAAAAACCCACACAAATTCTAGATCTAGAATACAAATACAGATCCTCATCTGATTTGGTAGGTGTGGGGAAAGAGGCAGGCATCCATGTTTTAATGAGAGTCCTCAGGAAAGCCTTATCTGTTGAGAATGTTGCTGGAGGACATTGCTGTCCCTTATTAGTCACAAAATTGATTTCCCTTGTGTTATGGTTTGGAGCTGAGGTGTTTCCCCAAAGCTCCAGTGTCAATGCAGCAATATTCAGAGGTGAAATGATTAGAATGTGAGAGCTGTAACCTAATCCTTCCCTCCTAGTTTGAATGGACAGACTGGTTGGTAACTGGAGGCTGGTGGGGCCTGGCTGGAGGAGGAGCTCCCTGGGGGCGTGTCCTGGAAGGGTGCATCTCCCCTGCAGCTCATTCCCCTTCCCTATCTCTGCTTTCTAGCTGCCTTGAACAGAGCAGCTTTACCTGTTCCACGCCCTTCTATCATGACGTTCATCCTTACCTTGGACCCAGAACAAGGGGGAGTCAGCTGACTCAACACATGAGCCAAAATAAACTTTCTCTCTTGTCAGTTGTTTTTGTCAAGGTATCTTGGTCACAGCAACAAAAAGCCGGCTAACAATACCTTATACCTTGTAAGAACATTTAGCTGAGGCAAACTGGTTTGAATGGGATGGAGCAGGGTGGGGGTAGTTTTTTACTTGACCATGACCTCTACCTGTCTCAGACCTTCAGCTGTTGAAGATGGGGTAAGCTGGCCTTGGGCAGGGGTGTGAGGAGGTTGAGCAGCCGTGGCTGATAATAGGCATTTAATAATCAAAGGGCATATGACTGCAACAAGTGTTTCTCGAATGTTCATTAGAGGTTTCTCAGAGCCAATGCCTAAAAGGGGCTCTTCTGTTTCTGATGGGCCAGCCAGCCTTGTCTAGGCACAGGGAACTTTCCAGAATGGAGCCACATGAGGTGAAGGGAAGCGGGCGGAGAGAGCCCCTTCCACTGTTCTTCCTGTCACCCTCCCTAGGTCAGCTTGCTACAGAAGATAAATGAGGCCTGGTGGTACACTCCACTCCAGAACTTGCCTTGAACTTTTCTCCTGTTCTTTGATGTCAGACAGATGACCTTGGTGAAACCATTCAGGGAGCCAGAGGCGCCTCCCGTAGCCATTTGTCCCCGTGTCTTCTTTTAGCAGGTGGCAGCTCTGGGCACCATTCCCACCCACACTCAATCTCCAACTTGATCTCCATGGCTCCAGAGTGCCCAGTGGGCATGCCCAAGAACAGGCTGACCTCTTCCAAACTGATGGGAGGTGGTCACAGAAAGAGCACTTGAACCCAGGGACACTTCTACCATCCTGTGTGACTGGTATAGATGTCTCTAGGTTTCTACATCTTTACCTGTGAAAGAGGGTGGGGGTGGTTACACCTCCCTCATGGGGTTCTGAAGAATGAATAAGAGAGGATATAAGAAGGGCTGGCGGGTGGGAAACACCCACACTTTAGTGGTTTTTATTTCTACCAATTTTGAGAAACTTTTTTTTTTCAAATTTCAAATTTTTAAAATGAGGGAGCCTCTTACAATTGGTGGCATTTCATAGTTGAGCTGGAAGTGTTTATTTCTTAGCCATTCTTTAAAAAGTGGCATGTTCTACAATTGCTATTGTCGTAGTTTGGGTGAGAGATGCCAGCAATCATAGCTGTCATGATAGGACTTGCATCTGCGGCCCATGGGGCCAAGTGTATTTCTCTGGTGGAACAATTTAGCACAGTACAGGCAATTGTGTGTGTGTATGGGGGGGAGAGGTGCTGGGCACTGAACTCAGGGGTGCTTAACCACTGAGCCACATCCCCAGCCCTTTTTAATATTTTATTTAAAGACAGGGTCTTGCCAAACAGTTGCTCAGGGCCTCACTAAGCTGCTGAGGCTGACTTTGAGCTCGAGATCCTCCTGTCTCAGCCTCCACGGCCGCTGGGATTACAGGTGTGCGCCACTGTACCTGACATTTTGTTCTTTCTTTCTTTCTTTTTTTTTTTTTGGTTCTGGGGATTGAATTCCAGGGCACTGGACTACTGAGCCACATTTTGTACTGAGCCCTATTTTGTACTTTATTTAGAGACAGGGTCTCACTGAGCTGCTTAGGGACTTGGACATTGCTGAGGCTGGCTTTGAACTCGAGATCCTCCTACCTTGCCTCCCAAGCCCCTGGGAGTACAGGTGTGCACTGCTGTGCCCAGCCCATTTATTTGATATGATGGTTTATTAATGAATTTTGTCTCTCTTTGGCTCTGATAAATGTGCAAAAGGACCCAGAATGATCACTAATTCAGGGTGCCCTGTTCAAGAGCATATTATCCTCATCCTTAAGGAGTGCTTTGGTTCCTCTCCAGTGGAAGCTGACTGCTCTCTTTGCCTGCAGGGACCTGAGCCTAAAGCTCTTCTTCAGGCTTAACGCGACAGCATGACACCTGAGCCCACGTTGCTGTCTCCAACGACAGGCCATAGAGGCTCCTGTGGCAGGAGGAGGGCTTGGTAATTGGCTGTGGCACAGGCTGATCACTATACAGAGCCATTACTGTACTCACCTGGAAGATCAAAGCGCCCCCCCCCCCCCCCGACCCCCGTCCTGTGCGCTGGCTCAAGTCCATCCTGTCTAGGACCTGAGTGTGCCTGAGTTATCCATATTGACGTTCTTGGTCCTGGAGCTTGAACTTTATTAAGCACCTGTTTAGCTACATCATCTCATTCAGCACCTACCTTGTCTCACTGAACTCTCTGACCAGCCTTATTAGGCAGGTGTATGTACCATGTCATAAGCATTTTGTGAAGGAGCAGTTATCAAGACCTGTGTTCAAATTTCAGCTTCCCTGCTTACTACCTGTGTGCCTTTGGATAAATGACATAACCTTTCTGAGTTTCAGTTTTCTATTTATTGTATTTTTTGGCAGTACTGGGGATTGAACCCTGTGAAGCCAGATTTAAAGAGAGGTAGTCAGTGTAGCTAGGTAAATCAGGTCTGCTATCCAGTCTCATAGAGAAAAAAGGAGTCTGTCTAATAAAGAAAATGGAGTCTGATGTGAGTCCAGGAAATCAGAAACTGCATCTGGAAGATTGAAATGTTAATGTCCCCAAGGCCCCCTGGCCCGTCCTAAAGAACTGTTAATGAAGCAGCTCCCAGCAGATAGAGAGGTGCCAATCAGTTCACCCCAGGCCCTTCCTGCCCCATCACTCCTCCCCTAGCTGCCTGGGCCCACCTGTTTCCCACCTTTGGCCTTCCCTCCTGCATCC